>NW_008337442.1:457042-481692 GCF_000622305.1 Nannospalax galili
CTGTGAACCTAAAAATTTACAGCCAGTTTTGAAAGAGATGCATCTTTGCTCTGGAAATTGTTATTGAATATGTTAATGCGGTAATGAAATGCTTCTAATCATGTGGTTATTAAAGAAATAATATTTTTTTAAAAAAAGATCTTTTCTAAGAAATAATCCCAAGCACAGACCAAGGTCAGTTTGGTTGTTTTGGTTTGGTTTTCGTTTTGGTTGGTTGGTTTATTTTGTACAAAGATGCTCCTAAGTAAATTATTTTCATGGGAAAATAGAAACCTTCAAAATGACAAAAAAACAGAATGACAATTAAGTAATTAATGGTGAATACATAAAATATCAGAATACTTAAAATTATCAGTATGGATAAATTTCAATGAATGACATTTGATTTCCAATGTTATATAAAAATAGTATGAGCATTTATGTATCTACACATATTCATTCCCTGGTGCCCTATAATCCCACCAGAGCAGCTCAAGAGAGCAAGGTCATGATGCCCAACAGTCAAGATGATCTGAAATTTCTTCTTCCTCCCCTTCCTCCCCCCTCCTCCTCCACCTCTTCCTCTTCCTCCTCCTTTTGAGCCTAAACGTTTTTTTTGAGGGGGGGGGTCTTTTTGAGACAGGGTCTCCCTGCAGCCTCCACTGTCCTGGAACTATGTGGACCAGGCTGGCCTTGAACTCACAGAGATCTGCCTGCCTCTGCCTCCCAAGTGCTGGGATTAAAGGTGTGCGCCACCACACCCGGCTAAGCCTAAATTTTTGAGCCTCCTCCTGTATCCTAAAATTCATAGTCATGATCCCAAAGGAGTGATACAGCCACCAGATCCATGTGACTGTCTTAGTAAGTTTTCTGATCTTTTTGGTATAATAAGACCAAAAGCATAAGTGATTATTGAAAAGACAGGAGGTGACACAGAGAACCACTAGGATCCTTTCGTGAGGCAGAGGAGGATTTCCAGAAAAATGCCTCTACTGAGGCTTAGAAAGGAAGGAACCATGAAGGCAGGGTAAACAGGTTTAGGATTGGCTACTTTGAATAACTTCTATGGGCCCTGAGGCATTGAAGCTGCTTTTCCAGCTGCCTAATGCTGATTCTTTGGTGATCACGGTTAGCAGACAGTGACCCCAAGGATGAGAACCTGGTAAGGGAAGTGGTTGGAGTGTTGACTTTATTGTCTGCCAGAAATGGGAAACTGACTAGCCTCCAGCAAAGTCCTTAAAACTGGGTCAGGGCAACCTTTAAACATCTGACGTGACAACGTCTGAAAGCACTTGCACACTAAAGATCATCAGTTGAAATTTTCTAATACCATGGATGAGGAAAGGGAGAATTCAGAAACTATAGCCACATTTAAAATTCCTCCATTTGTATCCCTGCTCACTTCTTTCCCATACCAAATCTGTTCTCAAAATTCCTTGAGATTCATCTCCAAGCTTCTACTTAGTTTCTCCTCCCTCTTTTCTTCAATTGCCCTTGAGCTGAGTGTGGAAGGAAGTTAAGGGATTAACCTCTGCCCAGCTGTGGGTTTCAAAAGGCTGGGAGTATCCTTGAAATCAGAGTAAACTGTTTATACACCACATAGACACAGAGCAAAAGAAAGTGAGAATAGCAGTATTAATTTCATACAAAGAAGGTTTTCAAAACATGAAGTTATCAAAGATTTTTAATGGCATTATATAAAGGTAAAGGGATCAAGTCTCAAAGAAGCCTTCATAGATATAACAATCCCTAATGTGCATTTTCTTAATAACAGAGCAGCAAAATATGTCAGAAAAAATGTAATAGAACTTCAAAGAGAAAAGATGACTCCACAACTGTCACTGGAGGCCTCAATACTTCTCTACCAGAAATAGACAAATCCAGCAGGCAGAATATCAGTCCTGCTGAATTCAGCACCATCAACTAACTGGGTATATAGACCCCTAATCACTACTTCATCCTACAACCACAACATACACATTCTTCTCAAGCTCTCCAAGAAACACTCTCCAAGAGAGATGTCATTATGGACCATTAAATACACAAACACATATCAGAGAATAAAAGCATACAGTGTCTTCTCTCACACCAGAGAAATCAAACTAGAAATCAATAAACTAGAAAGACAACAGGGGGATTCTCCCAATACAGGGAGATTCAACAACACATTTCCAAATAAAATATGAGTCAAAGAGGAAGCCTCAAGGGAAATTTAGGTCTTCTGAACATGATGAAAATAAAAACAACTTATCAGAGTTTAGGGGATTCAGCAAGAATAATACATAGAAGGAATTTTATATCGTTGAGTATATATGTTAGAAAAGAAGAAATATACAAATCAATAACTTAAACTTCTTCCTTAGGAAACTAGAAAAGGAAGATAAATCCAAAGTAAGCAGAACAGAAGAAATTCAAATGACAGCAGAAATAGATGATATTGGAAACATAAAATCAATATAGAAAAATCAATAAAACTAAAAGCTGATCCTATGATCCTATAACTACATTCATAGACTTTTATCTAGGCTAGGGAAAAGTAATAGAGAACAGAATTGTTTACACTGGGTCTGGAGAGAGAGCTCAGTGGTTAAGAGTACTGGCTGCTCTTGAAGAGGACCCACCTTCAATTTTCAGTACCCACATGGCAGCTAAGATCCATCTGTAACTCCAGTTCCAAAGGATCTGAAGTTCTTTCTGGCCTCTGCAGGCATTGCATTCACATGGTGCACTTATATACATGCAAGCAAAAACTCATACATATAAAATAAAATACTTTTTAAATTGTTTACATGAAAAGCTGAGGAAATAGCTGAGCTTAAAGGCCAGTTTTAAATATGCTCAGAAATTTGATAGCTTGAATGAAATATACCAATTCCTTGAAAGATAAAATCTGTCAATCCTTAAAAGAAACGAACAGTCAAAAGGCCATATCTAGTCAAGAAACTGAATCGCTAATTAATAACTTCCAAAACAGAAAACAGATTTGGATGTGTTCATTGTAAATTCTGCCAGGCATTCAAGGAAGAGTTTTTACCAATTCTATTCATTCTCTTCAGAAGACAGCCAAGGAAACACTCCTTAACTCACTTTACACTTCCATTATCTCCTTAATTTCAAAGATGTTTTAGGGAAAGAAACTGAAAACAATTATCTCTCACGAACATAGATGCAAAATCTTTACCAAAATATCAGTACCTTGAATCTTACACTGTATAAGAAGGATTATATACATCCAAGCAGAACTGACACCAGGTGTGCAAGGCTAGTACAGTACTGAAAAATCAATTAATAAAGCACTTCAATCACATCAACAGGTTGAAAAAGAAAAATAACATGATTGTGTCAAAAGCAGAGTCAAAGCACTTGACAAAAGCCAGCATGCATTCATTTATTCACTTGCTCATGGTGAAAACTCAGCAAAACTAGGAATAGAGTGGAATTTACCTAGCCTGATAAAGAGTACCTACAAAAAAATCTGTATCTGCCTTATACTTAATGGCAGGAAACTAGAAACTCCCATTAAGATCAAGAATGGCAGGGATTCCCCCTGTCATCACTCTTTTTTGACATTGTACTGAAAATCCTAGCTCATAGAATAAGGAAAGAAACAGAAATAAAGTATATCCAGATTGAGAAGGAAAGAATAAAAGTGTTTGTGGATGACTATCATCTATGCAAGAAATCCAAAAGAACTGACACAGAAGGATGAAGAAAGAAAAGGAAAAGGAGAAGAGATGGGAGGGGAGGGGAGCCTAGGAGTTGAGAGTAGGTAGACTAGAATAGATGGGCCAGGGACCAGGGGAGGGGAGGAAAAGGAATGAGAGGGGGGAGGAGGGGGAGAGGGGATGGGAGGAGAGAAGGAAGAAGGAAGGAGAGGAGAGATTAAAGTTGTACTATTACCACTAGAACTACGAAATGATTATGTAGAAAAGTTTCAGAATACAATATTAATACACAAGAATCATTCATCACTTTTCTACATACCAGCAATATACAAGAATTTGAAAGTTAAAATACAAGAATATTGGGGCTGGAGAGATGGTTCAGCAGCATCTAAGAGGAAGAAGGAAGGAGAGGAGAGATTAAAGTTGTACTATTACCACTAGAACTACGAAATGATTATGTAGAAAAGTTTCAGAATACAATATTAATACACAAGAATCATTCATCACTTTTCTACATACCAGCAATATACAAGAATTTGAAAGTTAAAATACAAGAATATTGGGGCTGGAGAGATGGTTCAGCAGCATCTAAGAGCACTGGTTGCTCTTGCAGAAGACCTGGGTTCAATTCCCAGCACCCACATGGCAGTTAATAACCATCCATAACTCCAGTTCTAGAGCAATCCAATGACCTCCTCTGACCTCCACAGGCATTGCGTGACATGGGTGCACATACATGCAGGCAATACACTCAAACACATAAAATAAAAATAATAAATAAAATATTGTTAAATATAGAATATTTATATTATCACCAAAAATGAAATATTAAGGATGACTAACAAAATACATACAATATCTATATAGAGAAAACCTCAAAATTCTTATAAAATAAATAAAAGAACTAAGTAAATGGAAAAGATATACATCCATGCTCGTGACTAGGAAGACTCAGTGTTGTCAGGATGTTAGTTTGTCCCAATTTGATGAGTAGATCAATGAAATTCCAACCAAAAATCTCAGCAAATGAATTTGTGAATATCAACAAGTTAATTCTACAATTTATGTGGAAAGACAAAAGATCTAGAATTGCCAACACCAAGTTGAAACAGAGCTGAGTGACACTGCCTGATTCCAAGGCTTGCTACAAAGTCGAGTGATCCACAGTGTGGTTCTGGTGAAATGAGGCAAACAGATCAGCTGCATAGATTAGAGCCCAGAGATGGACCCATGGAAAGACAGTTAGCTATTTTTTGACAAAGCAGCAAAGGTAATAGACTGAAGGAAACATCTCATCAATGAATAAATCTGGAACAACTGGACCTTCATATGCAAGATGGAAATGGTAACAATGCTGAGGATGAAGATTCTAGATACAGACTTTACATTTTCAACAAAAAAACCTCAAAATGAATCACAGACATACACATGAAATGCAAAAATATAAACTCCAGAAGATTAGCAAGATAGGACATCAAATATTTGATTCATGAAAGGAAGGATAGATGAACTAGACTTCATTTTTTCTAAATTCAAGTTGAGCACACACACAAAAATAAATAAATGTAATACTTTTAATTAAAATGTTTACACAAATGTAATAAAAATTTTAAAATGAAATGGAGATCTTTTTTAAAGGTTAAAAACTCATTCAATTTTATGTCTTACAGGGCTTATACTGAGTTCAATATTGTATAACTGTATTAACTCAACTATGAACCTAGAAACTTGCACCCACTTGTGAAAGAGATGTACTCTTGCTCTGGAGTGTGTTACTGAATATGTTAAATCTGTAGTGAAATGCTTCTTCTGATTGTGTAGTTATTAAAAATTTTTTTAAAATGATAAAAAAATTAAATCTCACCTTATTTAGTGCATCACAAGCAGAGCTATTACACTCAACAGATGGAGCATTTGCTCCATCTCTCACACACTTGTATCACATCCAAAGAGAAATGAAGGCACAAACCCAAACGGGGTGCAGCTCACCTGGTTTTGACCAGCAGGGTCATTAGAATTTTAATTCAGATAGTTAAGGTCCTTCCAGCCTCAAGACCTATTTGCCTACCCACTTGTGCACGTGTCTGCCCAGGAACATGGGTCTATTTATCCACCCAACTATCAGTCTCAATCAAAACATGATGAAAACCCAGGGACTTACTGTAGATGCCTAAAGCAATTCTGACACCAATTTTTATGAATTTCATGTTATTTATTATGTGTGTGTGTGTGTGATGTATATGTGTGAGCGTAGGCATACTCATGCCATGGCAGGTACGTGGAGATCAGAGGACAACTTATGGGAGTCACTCTGTCCTCTACTGTGGGTTCCAGGGATTGAACTCAGGTCATCAGACTTACACAACAAGTGCTTTTACCCACTGAGCCATCTAGCTGGCCACCCCTGATACCAATTTTTAATTCCTCTTCCCCCAAAAGTGAGTGAAAGTGAGTATTACATCCTATTAACTTAGAAGCCATTTCCCATCGTGCCCGGTCCCCTTCATCTGTTTTCTATTTCCCTTGTTCCACATTATGAATGCTGAGGCATCCACTTTTTATCTGAACTCCTGTATTATCAATTAGTCACACATATTTTATGATTCTGTTTTATGTATTTGTCCACGACAGCCTTTCAGTACCAACTCCTTTATCAATTGGTATTTAGACCTTGTTTTGTTTTTTTATGTAAGTTCTGTTATCTAAGAGAAACTGTCCCTCTCACACCTGTCTTCTCCAGGCCTGCGCTGGATCTTTAGCGCACCTGTGTGTGTGCTCTTACAAATAGTGCTTGGCAAGTTCCTTTACAGCGTCAAGGTTGTCTGTAAACTGGCAACCCACCAGGCAGGTTCATATGTGTGTTTAGTTTGGCCACACAGCCTTTTAAAAACTTGAACTTCACTGCCAACTTTTTGTTTGAAAACTTCACTTGAAAAATCAATATTTTTCTCCTGAAAACTTAAGTTCTGGCAACACCTGGCTGGAGGTTAATGATAACCACTTTCTTTAAATGAGGCATTTATTTGTATTTCAATCATTTGTATAGGTTCCTTCTTGGCATCTGGGCCCCATCCAGGCTTTATCCGTGTCATTCCCAATATCATGTAGATTCACACACGTACAGTAACATATAGCCACTTGAATTCTGTGGTTAGTATATAACAAGAACAGACAGCACTTCCCCGCCATGCACCACACTCTAGCTATATCACATCCTGTCTCTAAAGGAGTCTTGCAGTCTTGCTGCTGGAGCAAATCTTTGACACACAGACCTAGAGATCGAGAGCTTCCGCTCCCTGGCCTTGTTAACCATCCACAGCCCCCTCAAGTCAGCACAGTATATTGATGTATATTGGGTGTCACATTTGTGACCATCTGTTATAATCAGGCAATAAGACCACCCCCCAACCCACCTTGAGATTCTGTTGTATTGTTCTGTTTTCTGAAACAGAGTCTCTCCCAGTCATAGTCCTGCCTTGGTCTCCTAAGAAAGCTTTGTTCTGTTTTGCCCTAACTTCTTTAGTAAGCTGCTTTTGTTTTGTTTTGTTTTGTTTTTTTCAGGTGAGAAGGAAAGATTGAAAGTCCTTTTCTCGTGAAGCCTTTTCTCCCCACTCCCATTCCCACTAAAGGAGGCCATCTTCTGCAAGCTGCCCCTCACATTCTTCTTCTTCATCTCCTTTATACTGTTTATCAAAACTAAGTTGTGGGGAAACTATAGGCGAATCACTGGGCAAAGGGACTAAGGTTCCCTTAACAGATTCCAATGCTTTACCCTATGTTGCTCCCACAGGGCCAGTGCTCCTCCAGATCAACTTTGTACGCAATTCCTGTTCTCCAAACAAATCAGAGCTCCATGAGCAATAAAGAAGGGAGTTGAGGGAGGATGTGGCTATATGCGGGCGATAGGCAATGACTGCCATATGCTGTGGTGAAGCGTCTGTTGGATGCTGTTGACAGTAGTAGAGTGGATCACTAATGTCTTGCTCTGTCCCTTGACTTCCCAGCCTCTTCCCTACCACATCCTTCTCACATACACATGCACACGTGCCCACACATGTGCCCTCACTCACGGTTGGGAAACAACCAAGAAGCAGAGAGTCATCACCTGCAAAATCTCCTGGGAGTGTCCCTTTCAGCTCTGCACCATGCTGAGAAGGGCCATGTCCCCTGCACAGCCCAGCAGCCCCTCTCTATCTTCAGGCAAGAACCCACATGTGCTGGCCCATACCCACACCCACACCCTTGGCCATGAAGTTTGCTGTGATTTCACATCAATGCACTGAGCAAACAGAAGCGTCCTCTGGGCAGTTCCCGGGAAGCCATGTGATTCATCACACCAATTTTAACATAAAAGTTTATATTTCAACCATCAGGAATTGATAACCACTTAACTAGAGGAAGCAATGACTCTTTTTTCCTACAAAAGTTCTCACAATTACAAAAGTCAACAGCCAACAGGTGCAAAAACAGTTCATGTCCAGTGTTCAGGTTTCCTGAGCATTCTACCCAGTGATCACTCAGCCCCTAATGGTGCAGCACCATATCCCCAAGGGGAAACTATACTCACCAGAATCTCAAGAGCTCCAGAAACCTCAGCAAAACTGCCCACTGGCTTTTTAAAATGCAGGGGAGGGAACAGAGGGAACACCAAGCACCAATATCATGTCACATTAGCTGTGTCTGTGCCTGCTATGGAGGTGAATCATCACTGAGAAATTGGTTTGGTGCAAAAGCTAAACACACAGACTCAACCAAATAAACAGTTTTTATAAAAAGATTTCATGTGCATTAGTCCCTTTCTCTGGCATCACCTTCCGGAAATGATGAAAGATGAATCATTAGCATAAAACAACTCATGTTCCAAACAATGCAATTGCTGCTGGGGAACCTGTTTCCCACCTCTCGGGGCTCAGAGGCCAGGCTGTGTGATGACACAGTGTCCTTTGCCATGTTGTTCTTATCTAATTAGCTTTTGATTCCAAACTGTGCTAGATGGCTTCCGCTCTGTGAGGTAATGGCCCACTTAACTCCCACTACTTTCACCAGCGCTGTACCAATCTCCCTTCCAGGAGGGCAAAGCACTTCTGGAGTTTCTTTATTGCACACTATTATCCAATGCCATAATAGTTCATGTCCTAAATAGTTCCCTTTCCCTGTAATGGAGACCCTTTCTTCCAAATTCTACTAAAATGGGATTCTTCACCAGGAGAATTTCTTTTCTAATCAATGTGAATTATGCAAAATGGAACTTACTTGTGTTGGGCTGGGGAAGTAGCTCATTTGGTAGAGTGCTTGCCTGGCATGCACAAAGCCCTGAGTTTGATTCCTAGTGTTGTATTAACCAGGGATTGTGGTACACACCTGTAATCTCAGCACTCAGGAGGTAGAGACAGGAAGGTCAGAAGTTCAAGGTCATTCTCGATTACATAGCAAGTTTTAAGTCCAGTCTGGGATACACGAAACCCTATCTCAGGGAGAGAGAGAAAGAGAGGGGAGAGAAAGGGGAAGAAAGGGAATGAGGAAGGGAGGGAGGGAGAGACAGTAGGAATTGTGTTGATGAAAACTCAGAAGACGGATAAAGCAAATGGCAGAAAAAGAATGAAGGTTTATAAGGATTATAATAGCATAGCACTAATTACTATGTGCTGTACACTAAGCTAACCAACTTGCATGCGTTAACATTAATCATTACACTTGCCCCATGAGACAGGAACTTCTTAGTAAGCCCATTGATTCGGATGAGAATATAGAGAGCTAGGAAACCCAACAGAACCACCAGCCAACCTCGTCTTCTCCTGGGCTCATAGTAAAGTATGTCTTGTAGTACACTGGATTATGGGTAAAAACCTCCTCCTGTGACCTTGCCCTTTACCACAGTGGCAGTTCTTCCCACTAAATGTGGAATACATTTGTGTACCTCTGAATTTGGTGCTTGGCCTTGTGATTTACTTTTATCAGTGAGACGCAAACAAATATATTTTTGTCTATTTGTACTTAATCTCTATAGTGGTAAATGTGTCCCAAAAATTTATGTTCACCTGGAAACCTTAAGTTGAATCTTATTTGGAAATAAGGTCTTATGGATATAACTAGGTCACAAGTGAGAAGAAGCCATACTAAAAGAAGGCCCTAAACCCAGTGAGTGCCCTTATCAAAGACAAGCCACGGAAAAGGCAATGGATGTAAAGACAGGAGAGATACTGCCTCAGGCCAAGAAACAAATGGAGCTACCAAAGGCAGAGACAAGGAAGGATCCTTCTCTAGAGTGTTCAGAGGGATCATGGTCCTGTCGACACCTTAGTTTTAGACTTCTTGCTCAACACCTGTGGAAGAATATGTTTCTCTTGATTTAAGGCATTACATTTGTAGCATTTTGTTATGCCAGGCCTAAGAAACTGATCCATATCCTCTGCCATCTCTTGAAGAAGAGTTTCCTTCAGGGAGCTGTTGAGCCCACATTTGGGGAGTAGCTAGCAAGCAAGATCAAGCCCAGCCAGCTTGAGTAGAGCCACACAGCCCAGCTTCCACCAGTCAGGCTGTTGTCGACCTGCAAAGCCACAAAGGTGGTGATAAACTCCCACTGTTTTTGCAAGCCACTATGTTTTAGGATGGCCTGTAAAGTAGCATTGTTATTCCTCTAGCTGATAAATCTGTCCCATCCTCTTCTGAGGTCAGGTGAGGCCAGTGGACTAAGTCCCAGACAGTGCAGTATGAGTCCAGTGTGATATAGAGCACTCCAAGTTCTGGCTTTGAAACTCCCGTATGCAAGCACCATGCTCTTTCCTCATTTACAGCAACCCTGGAACCTGTGTGCTGGGCGGCAAAGTCTGTAGCCCACATCTCCTCACTGTACTTCAGTGCCTGTTTCTACTGAACAGAACCTGTGCCTTCAAGGTTTATCAGTTACAGGGACTCAACTACTCTAACTTGTAAAGGGAAGATGAGTACTTTGTCCAAGCCTAAATAGTAATGAAAGATAGAAGCAAGATCAAAGCCCATGTCCGTCTGACTTCAACATCCAGTCCATGATCAAGCAAAATAGAGAGCCTTCTGCATGAGCTATAAAACCTCAGGAAAGGCAAAGGGGGATGCTCTGGGACTGTGCTCTCCTGACACCTGACATCAGAGAAGATTCTGAGACTAGAGGCAGAAATGCTGGAGGAGGGGTACTAGAGATATCTAGCCTCAAAGAAAACTCTGAGGCAACAGAAATTAGCAACTCCCAAGTAATCAGATAATAACATGTCATAAATAGTACTTACTCTGTGACAGGCACTCTTCAAAGGCTTGCAGACATCTCATATATGCCTTTCAACTTTCCTGTGAAGAGGAACTGTTATTATATCTAGTGTAAGGAGGAAGTAACCCACAGAAGTTGAGATTCTTGCCTAGGAACACACAACTGGTAATGGAAGAAGCCCAAAATGAATCTCCGACAGTCTGATTGCAGAGTCACAGATCTATGGAAACATGAGGAAGGCAAAGAGGAACAAACTCAAGGAAAATAAAAAGAATCCTAGTGAACAGAGGTCTGGTACCATATGCCTAGAATCCCAGTACTTGGGAATATGATACAGGACTGTCATGAGTTCAAGGCAGGTATGTACTGAGCTCTAGGCCAACCAGAGCTACGTAGTAAGACCCTGTCAAGAAATAAACAAACAAACAAAAAAAAAGCAACAGAAAGAAAAGAGCAAATGCAGTGTTTTTATTGTCTGAAACATTTTTTATATTTTATTTATTATTTTTATTTTTTATGTGTATGAGTATATTGGCTACATATATGTAAGTGCACCTGTGTCATGCAGTGCTGGAGGAGGTCACAAGAGGGTGTTGGATCCCCTGGACTGGAGTTATAGATGGTTGCTAGCTGCCATGTGGGTGCTGGGAATCGAACCCAGGTCTTCTGCAAGAACAGCCAGTGCTCTTAAGCACTGAGCTATCTCTCCAGTCCCTATCTGAAATATTCTAAAGTAGCAAAAATCAAGATAAAACTGAAAAGTTTCACCAACAGAATTTTAAAAAAGAAATAATACATATGGCACTTATTACTGATCCATTACTTAAAATATCTGCTTAAATGTGCAAAATGCTACTGATCTTGTCTTTAGCATCAGACCATTATTCTGCTTACTCCATAAAGTCACAGGCATAAAGGGTTTGGGGGACCATTCTATTAGGCTGTGGTGTTGGGGCAGTGTGACCTATGGGTCTGAAACTGTGTTTCACCAGATGTTGATTCCAAGCCAGACTCCTAAAACTAAGTGACCTAAGCAAGTGACTTAGCTTCTGGAAAAAATCATCTCCTCACCAGTAAGATGTAGCTAATAAAAGTTCCTACCACAAAGAAGAAAAAAATCCCTAGGCACATACACACACATACACACACACACACACACACACACACACACACCACATACATGCACCACACACATATACACATGAAATAGTACTCTGACTTGGAATCAACAAAAGGGCTCAACAAATATTAGTAGTTCTTCTTTTCAAATATTGTTATTAAAATGTATTGTAATTAGTTAACCTACAATAAGTTCTGCCTCTACAGGGTCCCAAAAATCAAACCCTTTTTATATTAAGTTTGTTCTTTGACAATTTCATACATGTGTACAATGTACTCTGATTACCCTTCCCCCTGCACGCTCCCTTGTCTCCCTCCGGCCCCTCTCAAACCCCTCTCCTCTCTACAAGTCCCTTTCCATATTCAAGTGCTTTTGTTTTGAGATCCAATGAGTTTAACCAGAGAAACTTCTTTTCACTCCACTTTTGTTTTAAATGGTCATTAGCTTTCTGGAAATCATTTTAACTGCTTTCTAAATAGATCTCCTCACCCATGGTCTCTACCTCCTCTAGCCCATTTTTGTAAATTGCTGTCAATTACTCTTCCCAGATCGCAGCCCCTCTCATGTGATTCATTCACTTGGCAACTATCAGTGGCTCCAGGTTGGCTCCAAACTTTCCCCTCCCCATGGTACCTTAGCTTTCATTTGTTTCATTCTCCTTAAATAGACTTGTGTCGTTCTTGATTCTATGTCATTGTTTTCTCTTATGGGTTGAATACAAAATGCCCCCACAGGCTCGTGTTTTGAATACATGATCTCCCAGCTAGTGGTGCTACCTTCGGAGGTGGTGGAAACATTAGAAGGTGGAGCCTCACTGGATGGAGTAAGTCACCAGGGCCAACCCCCTGGGGCTATATCATCCCTGATGTTTCCTGTCTCACTCTCTGCTTCCTGGTCCTCTATGATATAAACTGAGCTGCTGCATCATGCCTTTCTCATGGTGATGGACTGAAATGGTGAGGCAAAATAAATCTTTCCTTCCTCAAATCCTTTCTGCCAGGTATTTTAGTCACAGTAGCAATAAAGTAACTAATGAACTTTCCCACCATCTCTATCTTTCCTCCTCCAGTTCATCTTCAGCGCCTTAGCTCAAACACATTTCTTCAAGACCAGCACTACCAACTCAGATCCACCAAGTGAATACATGAGTCCTCTCTCGTTCCCAAGTCTCCTATTTTGTGTCTTTTGTGCCATGTATCCATATGCCTTTAGCATGATTATTTTGACAGTTTGCTAATCCAGTCACACTATGTAAAAACGGACTGAAAGCAGAGAGAGACTGTGCCTCCCACAACTTTGAATGCACCGCCTGCTCTGTGTATTATAAATAAATGTTTGCAAACTGAGCATGGCAGCACACACTTGTAATCCCAGCACTCAAGTGAGGGGACAAGGAGTTCAAGGTCAAGGTCATCTTCAACTACATTGCAGCCTTAAGGCCAGTCTGGACTACATGAGACCCAGGCTCAAATAAGTAAATAAATTAAATAAATAAATAAAATTTGTGTGTCATAGTGCCCCTGTTCAAGTAGAATTTTCTTGATGGTGGAAATCATACATAACTTACAGATGTATCTCTCATACCATTTAACCAGCATTATGTTCAGTGGCAAGTATTTAATAAACACTTGTGAGATGAGTGAGATGGTAGATAGAATGCATAGATGAAGGAACTGATATGGAGATGGAGAGCTGAATGACAGTTGGATAAAATGTATACAGCTCTCTGTATTATCTGGGTTCTTAGTTTAGTCATTGACCCAGTTGAAGACGCTCTTCAAACGAAGCCATATTCAGCATGACCAGTGTGTAGAGGAATTAGTGACTTCTCTTTCTTTCTGTCTTTCCTTTTGACAACGTCTTGTCAGATAGCCTAGGTTGGTCTCAACCTCACAATCTGCCTGCCTCAAGCTTTCATATGCTGGGATTATAAACATGCACTACCATGTCTGGCTTTACCCACTCTCTTTAACAATGTGGACACACACATAAACCCAACCCTCCTCCCTGAAAGATTAACAAGCTGTTTGGCAAGGGTTGCTTTCTCAGCAAAGTGAATAAGATACTTCTGACCACTGGGGACAAACAAGGGGAGAATCTGAGGCCACAGTGACCAGCCTAGCTATTATCGAGAGCAGACCTTAACTCCCACTGAAGCAAAATCTTCTAGAGCTGGTCTTTTTTAAAAAAACAAATTTTTATTTGTTCCTTTTATTTTATGTGTATGAGTATATTGCCTATATAGTCGCAAGTGTACCCGCGTTGTATAATGCCCTCAGAGGTCAGAGAAGGGTATCAAGATTCCCTGGAACTGGAGTTACAAACAGTTGTTAACTGCTCTATGGGTGCTGGGAACCAAACCTGGGTCTTCTGAAACCAAGGCCCTTAACTACTGAGCCATCTACACAGTACCTCCTAGATCTGCTCTTAAAGAATGCAGGACCTACTTAACAACAATTAAAAAAAAAAATTATAAAAAGCAGTCGTGTTGACATGGCAAGTTCTAAGAGGAAATAAAGCACAAAGGAGGGAGATGTCTTTGCGGTGGCCTCTGCTTTCCCTTTCTCTCTCGCTTCTCATCTTCCTCATTTTATCCTATAGAGACCCAGGGTGCTTCTGCTGCCATTGGGCCACTAAAGAAGAAATCCAAAAGAGTGAATGAAACCCTGTTCACAGCAGCATTCTAGTGCTCTCGGAGAAAGCTTATATTTTGAAATAGAGCCACTGGGCAAGGACAATGATGGTACAAAGAACTGACTCCCTGGTGCTGGAACATTTGGTCCTCTTTCTATCTGCCTGCTCATCTCAACAAAAGTCAGAACCAGACCCTGAAGCCAGACAAGTGGGTATGGGTAAAGCAAGCCCAGATAGGCAACTGAAGAGACTTTTCCTGTAAGGATAAGCCATGGTCAGGGCAAGAGAATGTTTTCATAGGGCTGGCCCAGTAAGAAATTCAAGATTGCTGTAATCCTGGACCCTACTGAGATAGCAAATTATTGTAGTGTATGTCCAGATAAAATTTTATTGGATATGAGCCAGATGTAGTGGCACATGCCATTAATCCCAGCACTTGGGAGGCAGGGGCAGGTGGATCTCTGTGAGCTTGAGGCCAGTCTGGTCTATATAGTGAGTTCCAGGCCAGTTGGGGCTGCAGGGAGACCCTGTCTCAAAAAGACAAAAAAAAAAAGATTTTATTGGATATGCTGAGTATAGTAACATAGTAACACATGCCTGAAATCCCAGGACTTGAAAGGATTGACAAAAGTTCAAGGCCAGCCTGGCCAGGGCTACACAGTGAGACCTGTCCCAATAAAAGGATAGTATTGGATGCTGGAGCCCAAAAGGTAATGTATTTGGAACTCTGACAAGCTGGCTGAGTTTCCACTCATCAAATGGAGACAAGGCCAACAAAGTGAGGGCACCTCCCTGAACACAAAGGAAGCGGCAGTGGTCCACCCCACTCAAGCACTGTGTTATGTATTCCCTTTGCTCTGCCAGTCAGCAACTTTAGAGAGAAAAAAAAAAAAAAAATGAGCCAAACTCCAGTCATTATCCTCACCTACTGTGGACCCAGAACAGTCATGGAGCCTGGCCTTAGCCTCTTCTAAGAAAACTGTAAGGGATGTTAACTTTTTGTTAGGGATTCTCATCAGAGAATCTGTGATCATAGTAAGGGCAGCAGGGTCTATTTTTAAACACTGTGGAAAAGTTCTTTTGTCTGTCCCAACATTAACCAATCATATTGTTCTGTCATAGCTACTGGAGTAATTAGTGTGGCAACTTCCTAACAGTCCTTCAGAATAGCCCAAAATATTCAATGTTTAGTGGAATGTTATTAGTATATTTTGTTTGCTGTGCCCAAATTTTCAGAAAGTTGCTACCCAGTATTGCACTTTGTGTTATTAAGGGGAAATCCCCGCAGCCAAAGTATTAAAGTATTTATTGATCAGAAAGCTAAGCAGTATCTATAAAGTGATATTTTGTTTCTGTTAATAAAATTGCTTTTGGTAGATCATCTCAAATTCTCAAAACAAGGCAGCAAGTTGGAGATTATTATTTTTGTTGTTAATAACATCATTATTATTTTAAAGGCTTAGAAACTGTGCAAGGCTGGAGAGATGGCTCACAAGTTAAAAGCACTGGCTGTTCTTGCAGAGGACCCAGGTTTGGTTCTCAGTACCCACAGGGCAGTTAACAACCATCTGTAACTCCAGTTTCAGGGAACCTGATGCCTTCTGGCTGCCAACAGCACTGCACAATGCAGGTACACTTACATACATGCAGGCAAAATACTCATGCACATAAAATAAAAGAAAAAGACAAAGAACCTGTACAGCTAACTTCCATGGTCACAGCAGCTAGTAAGTGATTCTGCAAAGGATAAATCTAAGCCTCACAGTTCAGTATTCTGTTTTCTTTTCGCTGTACTGTGATTCTACAGCAAAATCTTACCACCTTTCCCCATTTCCTGCTAGGCTAATGAGCCTTCAAATTCCTGTAGATAAAGCCTCTCCTGGTGACTATTACCTTTCTCAGCCTCCAAAATGCCACACATATGCGAGCACTCAGCCTAGCTTTAAGATCCTCAATAAATGCTTATATTTATTTCATTGACTCACTTAACAAGTGGATTCCTCAGTATTTAGATCATGTCTGCTCACTCTGAGGACCTAGATCAAGTTTTAGGATTGAGAAATATGCTGAAGAATATATGAATATCTATGCACACATGTTACTGTGTGTGTCTGTGTGTCTGTGTGTGTGTTAACTCACGTCCTTCAACCAATTACCCCCAGGCCTCTCCAGTGCTTAATCAGGACCTAATTTGTATGAGATGTCAAACTATAATTTAAAGATCTCTGATGTTCACGAACCCACAATTACTTTTCAGTGACTAAACCAGAGGTGCTGACAGCCACATAAAATCTTCTGTTCCATCAACGTCTCTCTAAAACATGGCAGAAAGTGCACCTGCAACTTGAATTCCTTCATCCACATTGCTGACTTTTTGAAAATCACTAATAAATGTCATCAGCGTGAAGGGTGGAGATTATACTCTTCTTCCTTCTCCTGGAAAAACACTACTATCTGCTGGCTGGAAACTAGCAGGGTGTCATTAGCTGGGATTCTTAAACCATGGCACTGCTAATCACTTCAGGCAGAGGTGCTGGGAGGGACTAAACTCAGGCCTTCACACGTTCTTTGAAATGTGTTCAGTCTCATTGCCAGAGCTCATTTATTTACTCTTGTGAATTGTGAACTGTACTTTAAGTATTCTGATCTACAAGTAGAATTACACAGAAATGCATGGCTATTAGCCAAAATTCTTATCTATCTTCTGATAGATAAGTGTAGGAAATTCACCTGAAGACTTATTAACTAGGAAATGTGATAGGAGAGGTTAGAATCAGGAATAGATGTTTCTAGGACAATGTTGTACAAAAGACACATAATGTGAATAATATGTGTAACTTTTTTTTTTTTTGGTCTTTTTGAGACAGGGTCTCTCTGTAGCCCCAGCTGTCCTGGAACTCACTATGTAGACCAGGGTGGCCTTGAACCCACAGAGATCCACCTGTCTCTGCCTCCCGAGTGCTGGGATTAAAGGCATTTGCCACTACACCTGGCTATATGTGTAACTTTTAGAAATGAAATTAATTAATTTTAATACTGTAGTCAACCCAACATATTTGAAAGAACAGCACCTTAACATATGCACAGTCCAAAAACTACTGAGAAACTCTATATTTTCTTAGTACTAAGTTTTTGAAATCCAGTGTGTATTTGACACTTGATTCTCAATTTGAACTAATCACATCAGTGCTCAAAAGCTACATGTCAGAGTGGCTCCCACATTGAGCCCTGGAGAAGAAAAAGATCATACGAAAATGTAGTTCAGTGAGTCAAGTTGTCCACCTCAGAAGGACATTCAGAATAGCAAAAGCTAAGAGGAGATGAGGCAAGACCACAATTTAGCTTCAAAGATACTGTCTGGTATTCACAGCTCTAATTTCAGCTTCCTGCCCATGCCAAGCTTGGGTCCTCACCCCAGCTTTTTCCATGAGGTAGAACTACAGCTACCAGAAGCTTCTGGAGTCATCCCTCACAGCATCACCGTGGGATAGATTGAGTCCTCCAGCAAGCTCAGTGTGAAAATATGAATCCAAAGGAAGCACTCTGATTGATCCATAGGATAAGGATCATGGATTTGGAATCCTACACCAAAGTGCATTGTATACTGTGTTCTTGAGCATCCACCTTAGAGCCTTGTCACTGGAGTGGGAAGGAGCTTGGTTTCCAAAGAAAAGGACTGTATAATGCCCAAAAGAATGAGAGATGCATGTGTAGTAAGCCAAGAACACTGCTCCTTGTCTCACAAAGACTCACAGGATTGGCTCTTGTTCAAGCAGCCCTTCCCAGAGACCAGTCAGCAGCCACAAAGGCCCGCTTGTCCTATGCTCCTACATATTCCTGAAGGAAGATGGAACTTAGATTCGGGTATCCAAGCTCAGGATTCAGCCTTCTTTTCGCCATATGGTGATTTTCACTAAAAATGCTACCACACCCTAAAGTCACTCTGGATTT
Organism: Nannospalax galili; assembly: GCF_000622305.1. Classification (NCBI taxonomy): domain Eukaryota; kingdom Metazoa; phylum Chordata; class Mammalia; order Rodentia; family Spalacidae; genus Nannospalax; species Nannospalax galili. The sequence goes on from NW_008337442.1 coordinate 475,632, forward strand.
AACTTTACTGGGGCATTTCTGATTGTTATGATGACTCAGGACTGCTATTGAAATTTAATGAGCTGGGGTCAGGAATGCTACAGATCCTTGGATGATTTCAATCCCAGAAAACTAAGAATTTTCCCGGGTAACCATGACTTTTAAATTAAAATGAAAGGAAGAAAGATCTGCCTCTAATTATCTGAGCATCAATGTAAATATTTTTGCACTATTTTCATATACACTGAATTTTCTAGGAATACAACTACCATCTAAATCTAAGGACCATTTACTTCCTTTTATTCTACATTCATGTCAGAAAATCATGTCACCAATATTAGCACCTTTTGTGGTATCTGAGCCACCAAGATGTACAGTGTATGTTGTAGGGCACACGTCACTGTAAATCTAAGTGTGCGTGCATATGGCTATGTGCATGGATGGAGAATAGGCCACATGCTAAGATTGCCAGCAACTGACAGACATTTTGGGAAAGTTTTAAGAAGCTTCAGAGTAGACTGAGTCTCAAGACCTTAATGCTTACAGAGCAAAACAAGAGCTCAACTGACCACTGCCCTGGCCCAGGTGCCCTGGTACAGTGCCCAGACCAGATAGTGCTGTGTTTCTGCAGTCCTGAGGCATACTGTCAAATATTCCCTAAAGTGCAAACAGTATCCATTTGAATGTTCACATCTCTTAAAATATGTGCATTCATTGTTGGTGGCTGCTGTATCAGGCTCCTTCTCTCAGACTTGGAACAGCCATGCCTGGACACTCACATGTGTGCTTCATTTTATTTCAAACTTGCCTCTTTTTATTTTTTCTTTTCATAATAAGGCCTTTGGATTGACTCTTTCAAGTTACGAGTGTTGTATTTCTATGACCTACAAATTTCACTTTGAAATAAAAAAAAAAAACATCATAAAGTATTGAAAAAAATACCAGATAGGAGAAACCTTTCTTTGAGTTGTTGGCCAGGGTGATCCAAGTGATTCCCCATATTACACAGGCTATTGCCACGGCCTTTGATTGCCTCCCAGAACTTGAAGGTAGGACCCTACTGCTAAAGACAAAACATACTTTGGACACAGCATTTGGAGCAATGGAGCTGGAACTAACCTGGAAGCCACTTCCTCTGAAGGCTAGCTCTCATAGCTTTGGAAAGCACTATGCAAGGTGCTAAGGAAGAACATCAATCAATGGTCCAACATCAGCTTCAAAACCAAATAACCACATCAATGACCTGCACAGCGTATGACATTGGTGTAGTAGTGGCACTTTTATCTTCGCAGCAATAAACAGCTACTTAATTGGACTAAAAGCCCATTCAGTTGGAGGAAACTCAAGTGTGGTACTGTAAACATAGCCAAATACACATGGCTGGAGAGGTCATAGATCCTAGAGAAAACCCCAAAACTGTCACATCCCTAGACTAATTAATTTCTCACTATGTGCAAAATACATATCCTTATATTTACAGACAAATATCCCAGTCACTGCTCATTAAAGAAGCTTCTTTTGAACCAGATAGAGACTATTACAGAGTTCCACAACTGGTCACATACAATGTCTGTGAATTGCCCAAGCCTAAGTGGCACATCTACAATGCAACCTCTATACCTAAGACTCATGGAACACAGAACAAGGGGTAAAGAGAGGTGTGTTAGTCACTGTTCTGTTGCTGTGATAGACACACTGACCAAAGTAATTTATAGAAGGAAGAGTTTATTTGAGCTTATGGTTCCAGGGGAATTACAGTCCATCATGACAGGAGGCATGGTGGCTGGAGGTGGCTGAGGAGGAGTAGCAGAAGCTAAGCTCTCACATCATCACACAGGCACAGGAAGCAAGAGAGCAACTGGGGCTCCTGAAAGGCTTAAGAACTCTCTAAGCCCACCCCTAGTGACATGCTTCCTCTAGGATAGCCACACCTTCAAAAACCTCCCAAAACAGCACCACCATCTGGGGACAAAATGTCCAAATACTTGGAGCCTATGGGGGACATTGTCATTCAAACCATCACATGCCACCCCCTTGCCCTCATAGGCTCATGACCATATAAAATGCAAAATGCATTTAGTCCAACTTCAAAAGTCCCTCATAATCATTATCAGTCTCAATACTATTCAGAAGTCTACAGTCTCTTCTGGGACTCAGGTAAATATCTTAACTGTAAGCCTCTATAAAATCAAAAGACAAATTACATACTCCCAACATACAGTGGAACCGAATACACATTACCATTCCAAAAGGGAGGAATGGAGGCATAGTAAGGAAATACCGGAGCAAAACAAGACCGAAAACCAGCAGAGAAAATACCAAATCCAGTAGCTCTACGTCTGACTTCTGGGAATTCCAAAGGGCTTAGATGGCTCAGCCTCACTAACTTGCTCCATGCAACACACACCTCTCTCTTGTGCTGGTACCACTCCCTATATGCAGATCTTCTTGGCAGATGCCTCACAGGCCTGGCATCATGAATGTCTTCTTGGGGTCTCCATTGCCAACCAGGCTTCACCTTCACAGCTTCATGCAATGGCCTATCAGAGCCTTCTCTATGCAGGGGTACTCCTGCTTCATGCTGCCTGGCCTCCAAGGCTCTCTGAAACCTCAGAGGAAGAATTGATGACCCCTTCACTCTTCCATCTTTCATGCCTCTAAAGCCAGCACCAGGTGAATGACACTGCCAAGTTGACTGCAAGTTTGGGATGGACTCCAGCCTGCTTTATCCATTTTAGAAGCTTTTCTCGTCCATGGCCCCTGCAGCATTTTCCTTTCATAAGTTGGAGGCTTAACTGGGTGCAGTCTTGCCCTAGAGGAACTCTCTCCATTGTTTAAGTTTGACTCTCTAGGCCCCTCCTTAATCACTTTAATCTCCTTAATCACTTTAATCTCCTTATCAATGGGATCCTCTCCATCACATGCCAGGCTCCGACATTAGTCTTCCTAGTGCTCTTTTTCAATCCATCCTGTACATTCTGTATTTCTTTCTGCCTCATTTGCTCTTTTTCACTGTAAATCTGTATAATATTCACCATTAATAGCCACGCCACCATTTCTATGTTATGCTGTCTTGAAATTTCTTCTGCCAGAAAAATTAGTCCAGGGCTTTTTAACTTAGCCTCAGGCAAGCTTTTTGGCTGTGGGCAAACTCCAGCCATACTCTTTGCCAAAAATATCCCACTTGCTGCTTAAGTCCTTATTTCCCTCTGGAATTATATTGTTCTCGGCACTACTTTCTTCCAGGAGTCTTCTAGGATGACCTGTTGAGCTCTGCTTACAGCAATCAACTACTTTTCTAGCCCAAACTTCCAAAGTCTTCCATATTTTTCCAAAACCCCACATGGTCAGGTTCTTCACAGCCAACAGCCCACTCTCTGGTACCAATTACTGTATTAATCACTTTTCTGTTGCTGTGATAGGAATGCTGACCAAAGCAATTTATAGAAGGAAGAATTTATTTGAGCTTACAGTTCCAGAGGAATTACAGTCCATAATGGCAGGGAGGCATGGTAGCTGGCAGTGGCTGGAGCAGGAACAGCAGAAGCTAAGCTCTCACATCATCACACAGGCACAGTAATCAAGAGAGCAACTGGAGATCCTGCAAGGCTTAAGCCCACCCCCAGTAACATGCTTCCTCCAGGATAGCCACACCTTCTAAAACCTCCCAAAACAGCACCACCATCTGGGGATAAAATGTCCAAATAATTGGAGCCAATGGGTTACATTTTCATTCAAACTATCACAAGAGGACACTAATGAATATCTCAGTTCTAATTAATGAAGCTCTCTCATGCAATAAAGGGCCAGAAACACAAAAGGTCACAAATGGCCAAAGTGTAGAGAACTGAGAGTCTGAAGAATGCTGGTCCTTGGACAGGACCCCAATAACATTAAACTGAACCCACCCAGGGCTCAGAAACCACTGTGGAAGTGGAGGCAGAAAGATTGTAAGAAGCAGGGAGGAGATGCGTGACCATATAGAAATAGAATCCTACAAGCTCCTAGAGCCCTCCTTATATGAATGTACAGCAATGGTGACAGCATACACAGGACGCATGCAAACTCAAACAGAAAAAAAATCCAACATAGAACGGGGGAAATGGACAGCAGGCCCCAATCTTAGCTGAAAAAAAGATTGGTAAGTGATTACTGCTGGGCGAGGAAGAGCTGGCCTCCTAAAGGGAGAGACTCTAGTTAGACTGACTAGACCTCAGTAGATGAAATTGCACTGAGGGACATCTGGGGACACTAACGTGACACAATAGGCCTTAGGACAAATGATAGAATGTATGAATTCCAATGGGGGGACTATGGGAGGGTACCAGGGGAACAGAGGTATAAAGATGATTAATATATTTTGTATGAAGTACACAAAAATTCAATCTAAAAAATATGAAGAAAAAATGGATATTGATATAGTCCAAAATCTCAGCATTGCACCAAGCTCCTGGGTAAAGAATCTGAAGAGAGATCAAGAAGAAACCAGAACAAAGGAGCAGATAAGTACTGATGGGTGTGAGTGAGAGAGCCCTGGGCAGAAAAAGAAAGCCAAAGAAGGAGGGTGTATGAGAAGCCATCGTCCCTGCCTCCCATCACTTCCTTTCCCTCCACTCCACAGCTCTCTCTTTGTCTCTCTTGTCCCTAAAGCTGAGGAGGGCAGGAGACACTAGCAATAGCACACCTACAAGAACACCTCCATCAAGTACTTGTAGAATCCTAAATATGAGCTTCCCACCAGCTCAGTTCCTCAGTGATGGCAACCAGCTGAGAGGCAAGGGGTGGGAGCATCTGTATCAAGTGCAAGAACAGAGAGAAAACCACCCTGGAGTAGTGTGGAGCAATTATAAAGGGAATAATGAAGACTAAATAGAAATATTGACAGATACCAAATATACCTGAAGACATAAAACCAGAATTCATTTCAGTTTATGTAGCCCATATTGCAGCAATGTTTTTTGGTTTTAATGAATGACTATAGACAAAGACTTGGCAAGGCAAAGGCAGAGTATTTTCAAAAGGTAAAGATAACTCCTTTGAGAGTATAGTAAGATTTGACTTTTTTTTTCTTTTTGATGGTTTTTGGTCACTAAATATTTCCCCTCCTCCCATTACCACCCCCTCAAAAATATTTGTCCCTTTTTGCTTCTCTTCTACTTCCCCATGAAATCTTTCTTCTTCCTATTGATTTATTTCTGGGCTTTCTAAAACTTTCAAATCAAATGGATCCCTTTTTCCACTTGACATTCTTTCTTCAACTTCTACCAATAAATTCTCCAGAGAGTCATGGGGATGTTAACATCAATATTTAAACTTATAATTTGTTTCCTATTAATTTCTCTCAAACTGGTAATATCAGTCAAACCCATCTGTCTGATGCCAAAATAAATCACTTAATTTTAAAAAATTGACTAAAGTATTTCTTAACATATTAAAAGGCTAATGTTATGATTCAAATGTAAGATGTCCCTCACAGGCTCCCATGTTCAAATACTTGTTTCCCCAGTGGATAGCGCTGTTTCAGAAGGCTGTAGAACCTGGAGAAAATGGGCTGTGAGGAGGTGGGCTTTGAGGTATATAACCTGGACCACCTTCAGCCTACTCCCTGTTTCCTGTTTCACTGAGCTGTGAGGTGAGGAATCCCAGCTGCATGCTTCCACGAGCAGGAGCTGCCTGTGGCCATGCCTTCGCTGTCATGCCCTTCCTCAATGTGATAGACTGTATCCCCTCAAACCATGAGCCTGATAAACCCTTTCCACTTCAGTTGCAGTGACAGAAAGTAACTAATCTAACTACAAAACACATACACTGGATATATGTGCCTTGAGTGAGGAAAAGCAGTTTGATTTTTAACGTGTATAATATGACTCTTTAACAGTTTGGGTTTTTTTTTTACAGTTTTTACTTATTTATTTGGTAGGGGCACGTGTTCCACAGCAAACACAGGTATAGGTTAGAGGGTAACTCACAGGAGTAAGTTCTCTCCTTCCACCATCGGCTGTGGAACCAATATTCAAACAAAACCTGAATAGAAATCCCGTAACGGTGTAGTCAGGCCTGTGGAAGAGACCTGGCAAAGCTG
>NW_008337442.1:483186-485938 GCF_000622305.1 Nannospalax galili
AGTCCCTGAAATGTTTCTTGGATATATTTGTGGCCCACCTTGAACTTCGCATCTTTGTTCTTAACAGAAAAGAAAAAAGAAAGAGAGAGAACAAAATGAAGAAAGGGTGGAGGAGGGACAGGTAAAGAGAGAGAAGAAGGGAGAGAGAGAAAGAGAGACAGAGACAGAGACAGAGACAGAGAGACAGACAGAGGAAACACCTAGCTTTTGTGGAACTAGTGGCCGAGCGGTGGTTTTAAATGCCTTCTTTCGTTAAGCCATCTCCTCTCAGTCACAGCTCCAGCTGTAGGGTTGGTAATAAAAGCAGTTCATCAGAAATGCAAGTGATTTTCCACAGATTTGTTTAGTAGTTCTCAATTCAACCGTTCATATAAATTCTGAGATTTCAGGCTTTTTAAAAATGCAGGCAGATGTTTTCACTTGAGGGCTCTGAGCTCTGATTTGTTTTCCTCATTCTGCTCTAGCCATTCCTTGAGGGCGATCCATATTTTCCATTGTGTCCATGGCTTATTTGGGCTCAAGACCTCTGTCCCATGCTGTCCTCTGGTTCCAGTGTCTAGGAAAGGAAACAGCTAACAGACTCAATAAACCATCACTCATAAATTATTTGAAAGTGAAAGATTTATTTACCAGAGTTAATATTTAGGAAACCTAATAGTCATATGTTAATAAATATTAATTTTTCTCCCAATCATGCAGCAAAACTTGTCAAGGTACCCTATATCTTGGGTTTGGGATTGGATACTATTAATCCCCTCCACTCATAGGCTAGTGAGAAAGACATCAAGTTGACAAGCTTTATACTAAATACTAAATTAATAAAGCACATAAGCAATCAATGTGAAAAACTCTAAGTGCTTTAAAAATATATACCACATAAAATATTTAGGAAAAAGCTTGTGGTAGTCACAGCAGGAGCTTGGGTCCTCTGCACTCAGACTAGTGTGGATTTTTCACAAGATGGTCAGTGAATTCCCGAAAGGGAGAACATGATCTCTTTCCAGAGGTCAGGCTGTAGATCTTAGAGATGGCATCAAAGATGCCCTTGGTGAGCTGCCCGGGGTGGCAGTGCAGGCCCTGATTGATATGTAGCAGTCATCAATAGCAGAGACAGTGCTGGTGGCTCTGGGGAAAAGGATGAGGCACACCAGCCCAGAGCCACAGCCACCTGTCACCTTGTATGGAAGAATGTGGGGCCAGCGGTGTGGGGCCTGCCAATCTCATTTCCCCAGTAGTTTCTCCATGCAGAGACAATGGAAAGCTTAGCCAAGATGATGGCCCCTTGGATGTCAGTGGCTACCTCCTTGGAGCACTTAACATCCAGACCAACATGACCACTGTCATCCTCAGTGGTAACAAAAGTCTTGAACCTAGTCCACTGGCCAGCCAGAGACCACATCAGCACTGGCATGATCTTTAAAACCTCAATCCTTAAGGGGAAAAGTCCAGTAATCTCAAATTCCTTAAAGGTCAGGGAGAACAAGTACACTTGATATCCATGTCCTGGACCAGGTGGCCCAGCTTAGTGAGAGGGATCCACTCGTCTTCAGCTTTGCCTGTATGAGCCCCTCAGCTTCATGTGCCATTTGGTGTTTTCCCAAGGACAGAGGAAAGTTAGGAGTGACTTCCATAGTCAATGACTTCCAAATTGAGACTTGGAGACACAGCAACAATAGCCACACTAGCAAAGCTATGAACAAAGCGTTATGCCACGCTTTCTTCCATGCATCACCTCATTTGTCTTCATCACAGTGCAGACAGTTCCTCTATGTTACAGGTGAGGTGCATAGATTCTTTCAAAGGCAAGAAGCTTGATGAAATACTTTGTGTATGTGTCTATGTGTGTCTATCCATGTGTATATGTGTATGTGTGTAGGTGTATACAGGTGCACATGGAGACCAAAAGTCAACATTAGGTATCTTCTTTAATCACGCTCCACCTTATTTTTAAAAATATTTTATTATTTTTATTTTATATGTATGCATGTATTGCCTGCATGTGTGCAAGAGCAATGCCCGTGGAGGCCAGAAGAAGGCTTTGGAACCCTTGGAACTGGAATTACTTATGGTTGTTAGCCATCATGTGGGTTCTAGGAATCAAACCTGGGTCTTCTGCAAGAGCAGTCAGTGCTTTTAACTGCTGAGCCATCCCTCCAGCACCGGATTTTGTTCTTTAATACAACAGTACTGGAAAGAAACCTTCCCTATAAGGATTTTAAGCAACTAGTAGACAAGATAGCTTTTGCTTCTTGAAGAGCTCAAGCTGGTTTGTGGAGAGTAGTTTCAGTTTGGGGGAGAAGAGAATGTAAAAGTGTAGAGGCATTAAGGTTACATCACCAGCACTTTCATGACTAGATCTGAGAACTAATGGTGTAGGTGACAAGGAGAGATAACTGGATGACAGATATTTTGGTGGTGGTGATATGAGAATTAAAGGAGAGTGGTTTCTAAGATAACCCATGGATTTTTGACTGATGCAGTTGCATGGATGGAAATGTAACTGATGAACATGGAGAAGAGTGGAGGAAGAATAGACTCTGTGTCAAGAGATTGAGAGTTTAGTTTGAAAGATGCCTGCTATTTAGTCCAGGCATGATGGTGCATGCCTTTTATCCCAGCACTTGGGAGGCAGAGGCAGGTGGATCTTGGTGAGTTCAAGGCCAGTCTCGTCCACACAGTGAGTTCCAGGCCAGCTGGGGCTACAGGAAGACCCTGTCTCAAAAAGACAAAAAAAAAAAAAAAAAAAAAAAAA
>NW_008337442.1:486098-486615 GCF_000622305.1 Nannospalax galili
TTACATGTTTTTACATGTGTCTTTAATCTCTATGTATCTGATTATTACTAGTCACAGTCGATTATACCCCAATCCTTAGTGCATGAGTATGGATATAATTTCATCTGGTATATTTCACTGGCAATGTTTATTACTTCTACTATTTAATGTGAAGTAAATTTTTATGCTTCTTCCTCAAATAGTTTTTTTATTTTTAATTTGTTGATTTTCTGTGTGTATATCATACAGAACATGCCACACAATCTTATTTATCTATATACCCACTTCCCAAATGGGACCCTCCCATAGCCTCCCCACTCCCACGTACTGGAGTCCATATACTCTGTCATCCCTGTTACTGTCCACTGTGTTGTCAACACCCCTAGCAGTTTCTCAGTGCTTGAACTTCTGCTGAATCTAGTCAGCCTATCTAGAGTTCCCTGTTTTAGGAAGATCAGCTTTACCTCATTAGCAGCAATCATTTGCCAATATTCCTTTATTTAAGATTGGGGTCTGCTGTTCATTTTCCCAGTTCTAC
>NW_008337442.1:486801-487927 GCF_000622305.1 Nannospalax galili
AACATGGGCTTGGGAGGATCCCTGGCTCCTATCTTTTACCAGTTCCATCTATGTGAAGATAAGTCAAAGGTCCTACTCGACCATGGCTAGCTTTGCTTGGAAGCATGGAGGAAATGTTTCTTCAGTGTTGACCCTCTTCTTTGTAGACAGGACACTGGTTCAAGTCCATCTGATGGGGTATCCATGACCTCCTTGCTCAAGAGGACAGGAGACTCATCACAATTACAGGACATTTTGAGAGATGCTCATAGTCCCCTGGAATTTAGTTGACCTAGGAGTGCAAGGAGCAAAAACTTCCCTTATATCCCCCTGACCAAATTAGTATAGGCTTCAGAGTATGGTTGTTAAACATCCAAGAAGGTAAGTTTGACCAGTCTGGTACTTTTAATTACCATATGCCATGTAGATAGAGTTTGGGCAAAGACCAAACACTCTCAGATAAACCTTGCCTAGGCATATATTACATTCTTTAATCTGGTTGTATGTATAATTTGTCAGTAGGTTGTTGGCCTAACATGGTTCCCTCTGGTTTTCTAAAACTAGCTAGGCATTGTTAGTCTCTCACATTGTCTAACACTTCCACCATGGTTTCCCCATTTAAGGTGCCCCCGTTTTTTCCACTGCTCCCTGAATAATAATACCCTTCTCCTATGGTCCCAACTCTCTTGAGCTCCTTCTTTCCCTTTATCCCCTAGGTTCCTTGTATAACCTTCCCCCTGCCCTTAAAATAACCCCATTATTATCCATATCTCCCTTGTTAACCCCTGTTTTCTACTGTTCTTATCTTTCAGATTCTTTCTTTTCCTTTATTTCCCTGGTTCCTCTTCATTATCCTGGTTCCTGTAGTTATGTCTGGATACATATTCACTTATAAGGATTTGGTGCTAGGATCCACATGTGAGGGAGAACATATTCCTTTTTTCTGAGTTTATAGATCCATCCACTTATTTGCAAATTTCATTATTTCATCCTTCTTTACTGCTGAATACAACTCCATTGTATAAATATACCACAGTTTTTTTAACCTCTTGTCAGTTGAGGGACACTTAGGTTGCTTACATCTCTTAGCTATTGTGAAAAAAGCAGCAACAAACATGGTTGTACAAGTGTCTCTACGATAGGCTGA
>NW_008337442.1:488156-492347 GCF_000622305.1 Nannospalax galili
TTGAACAAGTTTGCAGCCCCACCAGCAGTGGATGAGTGTTCCCCTTTCCCCACATCCTCTCCAACATTTGGTATCATTTGTTCTCTTCATTTTAGCCAGTCTGACTGGGATAAGATGAAATCTTAAAGTGGTTTTAATTTGCATTTCCTTAATTACTAATGATGTTGAACACCTTTTAAGATGCTTCTTAGCCATCTTTACTTCTTCTTTTGTGAACTATCTGTTCAGCTCCTTAGTCCATCTTTTAACTGGGTTACTTCCTTTCTTGATACTTTGTTTTTTGAGTTCGTTATATATTCTGGATGTTAAACCTCTGTCAGACGTGTCACTGGTGAAGATTTTCTCCCTTTATGTGGGTTTAAAGAGGTCCTATTTGTGGATTCTTGACCTTGTTTCCTGAGCAATTGATGTCCGGTTTAGAAGGACCTTTCCTACACCTATATCTTGTAGGTTATTGCCAATTTTTCCTTCTAACAGTTTCAGAGTTTCGGTCTTCACATTAACGTCTTTGATCCATTTAGAGTTGACTTTTGTGCAAGGTGAAAGATAGGGGTTTAGTTTCATTCTTCTACAGGTGGAGATCCAGTTTTGCCAGCACCATTTGCTGAACATGCTGTCTTTCCTCCAGTGAATGTTCTTGGCTCTTTTGTCAAATATCAGGCTCCACCTTATTTTTAAGACAAGGTCTCTTGTTGAACCCGGAGCTCACCATTTTAGGTACACTGATTAGCCAGTAACCCCTCAGAATTCTCCTGTCTCTACCTCCCCAGTGATGGAATTACAGTCCCACACCACCATGCCTGGTCTTATATGATCCAAACTCAGGCCTCATGCTTGCTCAGCAAGCACTTTATGAACTGAGCCAACTCCCAGAAAATTCTGCTCTAGCGGTTTCAATGAACTAGCCAGAGAAACAAGAGCTGGAGGTACATTCAGATTTTCTTTAATTCCTTCCAGCTGAACCTCTCTCTAATTATACTTCTAAAATAGGAACACTTCTAAAAAGAAACAGGTCTGAAATTAGAATGATAGCTACCAGAGTTTGAAGAACACAGTGGGGGTGAAGGATTGGGAAAGGTTGATCAGTCAGAAAAACAAAACCAAGAAGTTCTGGTGACAACTGTGTGAGGAGACAGGGGTGAGGCTCACCCCTATTTAAACATTACACAATGCATGCACATATCAAAACATCACACATTACCCCATAACTATGTACAACTTTCCATTTTATTGAATTGATTTAAACAGAAGTTTGATTTTTAAAGGGAAGAAGGTCAGAGAAGAATATGGAAGGAAACATGTTAAATGTGTCATGATTACCTCACTCCCTATCTTACCTGCCTCTGAGTCCCTTTTACCAGGACCTTGGGGCAGAGTATTTTCCATCTGGACAATAGTCCCAGAACAGATGCCTAGAAGGTAGGTCATGTTTTGTTTATTCAAAACTTAACACTTACATGCAAACTTTATATAATGCCTTTAAACTTTTTCGGAATGACTTTCATCCTACTCTTTCCAAATATTTTGGGTAATTACCTTACAGTGATTAAAGTAAGATTTGATTCAAGGCCTCTTTGAATTCAGTCTTTCACAGAAATCAGTATAAAAGCATTGTTTCTCATAATACGTCAGCTATTAATTTCAGTTTACACGTGAAGTACCCCATAACCACTGTTCTTTTTTTCACAGACTCTATTTCCAAGATTTTACCAATTTTCATGCCAGCTTTGAATTCATAGTCCTTGCAGGGGACAGCCTAAAACTACCAACAAGCAAAACTACCTACCAAATATTCTACGGAAGAGTAAGAAATCAATTATGGAAAAAAGAGAATATTATAAAATGAAACTTTAAAAGTGCAAAACTTTAAAAGTGTAAGGAATTTTCATACACTCATAGATACGGAGAAAATATAAAGAAATTTCATGGAATGGCAAGGCACAATTCAAGATAGTGTTTCTGGGAAAGTAAAGGAGTAAGAATGAGGGGAGAATCCCAAGAAGCTGCCACACGAAATAGCAAGTGCACGGCTGCCATACTGCTATTCATTGTATTATCAATGTTAACTAATATGCAGACAAAATTCACAGGTTTTTAAACAAGCCAGTAAGTTGCTTACTTCAGGAAAAATAACAATATTCACCCTTTACCTCAAGGCTTACATGACAGCCTCTTAAAGTCACTGCTACCCATATGGCCATCATGTAAAAATCTATCCCCAAAAAGCTGTTGTGATGTTGAGCATATCTAATCAAGTGAGGGTTTCCAGTTACCCACTATCACAGAATGGCTGCTTTGACAGCACTGAAGCCAACTCTAATTACTAGAGAAAGACGGGCTGGTTGTTCACACCGTCACTAAGGCACTTCAAAGGAAATATGAAATTTTAGGTGCTCTCATCCACAGACAGGCAAAATGGTACCCTTGGTTTTTGTTTTGTTTTGTTTACCAGACTTACTTAGCCATCTGTGGGAAATTGTTCTGGGAACACAGCCATTATTTTATTCAGCCTTTTGTTCTCTGGCTTTAATACAGTAATGAGGTATTAACCAAATTCACACATGATAGAGCAGCCCTGCCCATCACTATAACTATTTAGATGCATCAGTCCTCCCCCTCCTACAACAGCATGGTGTGCCAAACCACATAACTCTACCATACACAAATGTCATCTCTAAATTTTGCAAACCAAGAGCAACTCACTAAGGATACCAATAATTTTGTCACCTGTACATAATCATCATGTTTGCTTTACCACGCACTTCTAAATGAGAATGATTAAAAAGAAAAAAAAAAAGGAACTTGGAAAATCAAGTTCTGAACAAAGACCTTACATAAGTGGAAAAGTGAATTTGTTCAGATTATTCCAGCAATGTCCAGAAAGCAGTGAACTTCCAGTGATCCGTGGAGAAAAACTAAAAGTAAAGACCATTCCTATGTTAAGCAATGTAGTCTGGTGTGAGTAAACAGAGGGCTTCTCAATTAGGCCAATGAGAATGAGTCGGTTCTAATGGGCCCTGCCCTCATAAAGAAGGCTTCTTCACCTGCTACACAGTCAACCCAAAGGCTGGGCCTTCTTCCAGTATTTGGAAATAGCTATCTTATCAAATGCTCCCTCAATAACCATTTGTTTTCTTACTTTTGTCCACTTAATTTGATGCACACCCACTGCCTTCAATACATGATATTGGCCAACAAAAGCTCGCCCTCTTCCTGATTCCCACATATCAGAAGATCAAGGTGAAAAGGAGACCTCCCTTCAGAACCTTTGCCATCTGAAAGCTTTGTTTCCATATCTGAACGGTAGAATGTGGAGGCACACTGACCCTGGCAGCCAAGGTGTTGGAGAAGCTCACAGGCCAGACACCTGCAATTTCCCAAGCTATATCATGTCCTTTGCCCTCAAGAGAAACGAAAAGATTAACATTTACTGCACAGTTCTTGGGGCAAAGGCAGAAGAAATTCTGGAGAAAAGTCTGAAGTGAAGAGTCTGAGCTAGGAAGAAATGACTTTCAGATACTGGAAACTCAGGTTTTGTAATCCAGGAACAAATTAAGCTAGGCACCAAATATGACCTAAGCATTGGTATCTACAGCATGGACTTTGGTGCAGTGCTGGAGAGACCAGGTTTCAGCATCACAGACAGGATGAGCAAGCAAGACAGGCTGCCCTGGGGCCAAGTACAGAGTCAGCAGAGAGGAGCCATGTGCTGGTTCCAGCAGAAGTGTGATGGGATCATCCTTACTGGCAAACAAATTCCACCCAAAAGGCCAAAAAAAACTTTTTTTCTCAGAAAATTGTAAAGAGAGAGAGGTGGGAGGAGAAAAAATATAACATTGTTTGGATTAGGGATGTGAGCCATATAGCTAGCTCAATTAGCATAGAATGATCTGTATAATAACTATTAACATCAAGAACTCATTTTTTAGCACTGTGACTTTCAAAATGATATTGCAGATGATAAAAACTCTAGTCAAGGATTGAAATTTAACTTTCATCCATATCAAATAGCTCTTTTAAAACCTAGTCGTAAAATACATGTCAAGTTGGGCCAGGTATGGTGGAACATGCTTTTAAACCCATCACTCTCAAAGGCAGAGACAGGCAGATCCCTGTAAGATTGAAGCCAGCCTGGTCTACATAATGAGTTCCAGGCCAGCTGGGGCTACAGGGTAAACTGTCTCTTAAAAA
>NW_008337442.1:492479-518640 GCF_000622305.1 Nannospalax galili
AAAAGAAAAATAGATGTCAAGCCAAGGAACGAACCACTAAGGACTGTATGCTCATAGGAATGCAGTAAACACAAAGATAACATGTGAATGTCTGAGTCTCCCAATAACACTCATCAGTTGACAAACCAGAAGGAAGGAAATCCGTTTTCCATTTCCATTTGAAATAGCATGACCTGAAATGTGTTGGATCTCAAACAGAGCATTTCAGTCTAAATCCTTGACTCTGGAATTACTTGCCTCCTGTGGGTCCATTTCTCCATCTGAAAAATAGTTAGCTTTAAGTATTCAAGAATGCTAAGATGATTTGTTTAAGATCCTGGTAGAAAGTAGATGCTCAAAAGTAGTGGTTCTCCTCTCCGGGGTTTCTTTTTGCTAACTCACCCAGTCTTCCAACCACAGGAACCAGCTCACCATATACAGAAAGAGAACTCTGATTCCCAATCTCACATCACAGCCTCAGCAGCAGTCAGACCACAGCATTAAGACCTGGTCAATAACTTTGAGATTCTCTAGTTCTCAGCCTCCATTTCCAATTTAGAACCAACCAGAGAAAACCAAATCTGTTTCCTTAACAGAGGATTCCTCGCTCAGCCTGCCTCCAGCCTCCTCATGCCAGCCGGGCCCCTGAAGCCTTCTTTCCTCTTCACTGGGCCTTGAAAACCTCTCCCCTCCTCTGCCTGCCTTGGGCTCTGCCAAGTGCCAGTGTTGGTGGCTAGTCCCTTTACAAGCACTGAATAATTTACTGACTTTTATTTAGGTGAGGTCCAGTTCCATGGCTTGAAACCCATCAGAGTTATGATAAAGGGCTAACAAGCCTGGATGAAGCATTTCCGGTTCATCTTTTCCTGTCCATCTCTTGCCTTAGCCTCCTTTATATCGGTGTGTCTTTCTTCTTTTGGAGTCAGACTTCTTCCAAGCAAGTAGGCAAAGTACCAGGTTCACATGGTACAACTTGGGAACCAGAGCAGAAAAACAACTCTCTCAACTTCTCTCAGTGATGATATCCTCAAACAGCACTGGCACCACTGCCACCTTCCCTCCTCCAAACTTAATGCTACCAGAGGAGGATGTTAGAGAGGTGCACAAATCTCCCCCAGGCTATGCCTCTTACCCCTGCAAACTGCTCAGAAAAGGCCCTGGTCAAGGCCAAAGGGTTTCCAAAATCCAGAGGTAAATTTACACTCCTCACATTATTCCTCCCCCTTCCTTGCCTCCCTCTCTCTCTCCTTCCCTCCACTAATGAGGCATTAAATACCTGTCTCTCCAAGAAAACTCTCCTGGTCAAAGTCAGTGATGTTCACTTTGCCAAATCCACTTGTCAGTGTGTCCAGTTTGCTTTTCCTCCCTGTCATCTACCTGAGTCTTCCTGCTCTAACATCCTCACATGCTACATTAGTTACTTTTCACACTGCTATGACAAATACCTCACAGAAACAACTTAAAGGCAGAAAAGCTTATTTTGGTTCACAGCTTCAGAGATGTTGTTCATCACAGGATGGCAGAGCACATGGCAACAGAAACGTGTGACAGCACTAGCACCTGGCAGCCCAACCAGGAAGTAGACATGGCACAGGCTGCAATCAGAGGTGATTGTCACCTTCAAAGGTTTGCACCTAGTGACCTACTTCCACACGTCATGCCCCCACATCTCACAGGTTCTACAACCTCCCAAGCCAGTGCCACCAACAAATGTGCAAATCCATGAGTCTGTGTGAGACATTTCACATATACCATAATACATACCTTCCATACCATCTACTCTTAGCTCAGAACTCTTTTTCTTTCTCTTGTCTTTTGTTGCTAAATGATGTCTGGGGACTCTGCTTGATCTCTCTCCTATTTGTGGAGACTCACTCCATAGGTGATCTCATCATCTAGTGGGTGTTATTCAGATGACATCCAACCTCATCCTTGAACTCTGAACTTCATGTCCTCAGTTATGTCCTCCTGTTGCTGTGATAAAACACCCTGACAATAAACAACTTAAGAGAGAAAGGATTTATTTTGGCATAGTTCCAGGTTATAATCCAGCATTGCAGGGAAGTCACAAGGCAGGAACTTGAGGGAGTTGGTCACATCATATCCATAATCAGGAACAGAAAGCAGTGAATACATGTCTGCTGCTATTGCGTTCCCTCCCCCACTTATACAGTTCAGGACACAGCCAGAGAATGGTGCCACCATAGAGGGCAGATCTTCCCACCTCACTTAACACAGTCAAGATAGTCCTCCCACAGGAATTCCCAAAGGCCCATCTCCCAGATGATTCTAGATTCTGTCAAGTTGACAACACTAACCATCATAATATACAACTACCTTCTCAACATCTCCTTCTGAATGGAAAGTAGCCATTTTTTATATTGCCCAAACTGTCTGATTCCATTCACTTGCTCTTAGGCCAAACTTCCTCTATTGAGTAAATCACTCAGTATGGGTCACACATCAAATGTGATGACCCACGAGGATTTCCTCTGATGGCAGAGGATGCCATGGCCAGGAGAGAGGTGGGGAAGCCTGCTGAGCAAACCAAAAGCAAGTGGCCAAATCCACTATTAGTCCAGCCCTCAACTACCTTGCCCAGTCAATAGACCACTTTGCCTCATGCCTCATTGAGAAAATAAGGGTACTTTAGCTACACCTGCACCACTGACCTCCTTTCCTTCACGGAAAACCCACCCTCAGCCTGAACTCTTGCTCCTACCCTTCATGTTTCTTCATTGGCATTTGTCTATCAACCATGCTCTCTCCTCGCATTCAGTCTTCTGCTCCCAGCTGACACATTCCCATTCACATACCAGCATTTCTAATCTTCACCATCCTAAAAAGTTCCAATTCTTAGTTCCTATTTTTCTCTTTCTCTTTCCAGACAAATAGATTAAGGGAGCAATTTGTCCTCGCTATCTGTACTTCATTTCCTTTGTACCTGCCCTGTCCCAGCAACCTGTCCTCCTTGTGCACTGTTTCTCCTTCCCAGGGACTTGAACCCACAAAGCACTCTCCCCATTCCTGACCCACTGTCTCTCTCACATGCCATTTTGGCATCACCGCTTGCTCTCTTCTCACAAAAGCTGAGCCCTTAGTGCCCAACATGTGAGCTGGTTTAGAGCAAATAGAATTACTGAATTCTCAAAATAATAGGATTACCCTGCCTGACAGGTCAGCCCTGGAATAGCTAAGAAATATTACTTCAATTTTCTCATGAATTCTAAGAAAAAATATGCAGATTCTTCATTTTTGTCAAATTTATACTGAACATATATAATAGAAATAATTCAAAATAACTGACAAGCTAAAACTACATAGAAACTTTAACCAGTTTTTCTAAACTTGATTAAGAATCAATCACATTTTGCCAGGCATGGTGGTACATACCTTTAAGCCCAGCATGCAGGAGGCAGAGGAAGGCAGATCTCTATCTACATAGTGAGTTCCAGACCAGCTATGCCTATAGAAAGACCATGCAAGATGGCTCAGCTGTTAAGAGCACTGACTACTCTTCCAGAGGACCCAGGTTCGATTCCCAGCACCCACATGGCAGCTAACAACCCCGAGGCATTACACAACAGAGGTGCACTTGACATATATGAAGGCAACACACTCATACACATAAAAATAAGAAGAAATAAATTTTAAAACCCATTAAAAAACAAACAAAAAATCACATCTTGTTAAAGACTGAAAAGTGACTGCAGAAATAGTAATTTAAAACATATTAAACTGGCCACAACTACAACATGGTATAAATTTGATGGAGAACTATCAATCCTTCTAACTACATTTGCATCTATAGCATTTTAATTGGGCAGATTGGACTTAGTGGGCATAATGTCCACAGTAGAACAACACAACAACTATAAACTAGACAATTATCCTTCTGCATTTTCCATGAAAAATAATTGCTCCAAATGAAAATGATTTTGGCAAAATCATAATGGAAAACAAAGGATAATTTTAACTAGTCTGAAGATAAAATTGAACTAGCTTTATACAATTAGCTCCAAAAAATATGTTGTCATGAGATTTTTACCAAAGTTAGGATAGTACTATATAGAATGCTGCACTCTTAAATACATAAATATATTTATGAATATATTTACATCATAAATAATACATCTCCAGACTCAGATTAGCAGAATTTTTTAAATCTACTCAATAAAAACCACGGGATTGGAATATCTTTCTCCTCCAAGTGGTTTCTTGACCTCCCAAGACTGGCCTACTGCTTTGCTAACACTTTTTCTCCCCTAACAAATACTGCCTTGTGCCAAAACTGCCTGCAGAATGTCAGCTCCTTGAGGTCAAGGTCGTTTTATCCATATTTGCATCCACGATGCCTACCCAATGCCTAGCACTTACTACATGCTCAACAATTGTCCAATAAAATGAATTCACCTAGCCAACACATGATTAATTTTTCTCGCATTTAATGTACAACTGGATCGCCTAGGGATCTTGGTTAATGTGCTAACTCAAAGACCCCATTTCCAGAACATTCTGACTCACTAATCAGAATCTGAGATAATTTTAATGAAAGTGCTGTGAAATAACACATTTTGAAAAGTACAGCACTGGGGCAGAAAGAATTCTAACAGCCCAGAAGCATCTGCCATCGGTATCAGCTAATAATGCTTTCAAGTTGTACAAGGCAAGAGAATTGCCCTACCGAACTTCACAAACAAAAAGCCTGATGCAGGTACTGCCCCTGGATACACCATTTGAAGATGCTGGGGTCATCGTCTCTGAGACACTCTTGGTTTCTCATTTGCTTACGACCTCATGATTGATACATGCCTGCTATCGTTTCAGACACCACATTCATATTCAAAACAAGAAGAGAAGCAAGAGGTGCCACCTGAAACTGGTTCTTTTATAGAGAGCAAAATCATTCTAGGAACTTGTCCTGTAGGCTTTCCCTCGCATCCATTGGCTGTATGAACAGCTTGCCCATTGGCTAGACCTGTGTAAGTAACTTGCACAGAGTCATTCAGCTGGTCCTCTCTAGCAGCAAGGGGAGCCGAAAGAGCGAGTGCTAGTTTTCCCAGCCTCTTTGGTGAAAACTTGAGGGGACTGAGAAGCCGTGACTACTAATTTAGTTAAACGTCTGCCATAGAATAATCCCCAGCAATTCCTCATCTACACAGTTCACCAAATACTCCTCACAACAACCCTATCAGATAGTGTCTCTTACTATCTCTATCCTATAAACAAAGAAACTGAGGCAAATACGGGTTAAGAACCTTACCCAGAGTCCCTCAGTCAAACTCTGGCAGTTTGGCCCCAGACGCTTTTTTTTACCTTTTTAATCTTCCCATTCCACAGCTTTAGATGCAAGCCCGTATAAGTTTCTAGTTGCTTTCCAGCACAGATGTTGTCAGTCTATTGCACCATAACGTCTCCTAGTAAAACAGGCCTTCAAATACCACCTTTATCTTTATGTCTCCCTTTCAGCACAGCCCCAGGATGGTGTAACATTTATAATGCACATTAAAATTCAGAACTTGTCCTACTGCCTGGTTTATTTTGGGTTTTGTTATCTTTCATCCTATACCTTGGCACATGAACCCTGCCCAAACTTCAAGCATGCTGGGAAAGTGTTGTAAATGAGGTCCCAAGACAACAGTAGGCATAACCTTATTATAGGTCTGTTTTCCAAGCTGAGGATATATTCAAACTCTCAGTAACACAGAGCCCCCGAGGTTCCTTGATCAACTAAACCAATTTATTCTAACTAAGATGTGTTCAGGAAGTTCAAACCTCCCAAAAAAGATAACTTTTCCCTGGAGCTGTGCTTATGGCAATGGAAATAAAGTAAGGCAAAATGATAAAAATAAGAATCACCTCCCTCAGAAAGCATGAACATGTCTCCTTCTCTTAATCATAACTAAGTAATGTTATCTCCAAATTACTTCTGTGCTGTGAAAATTCTAATAATAAGAATCAGGAATGCATGCTATTAGATTCCCACTGTTGAAAGTGAAGAATTACTACTATACATTTTTTAATTAAAAATAACTGTGAGGGTTCCCAAGCCAACACAATTCCCTCATCTTCCCATGCTACCCATGATCCATTCCTCTCTTCTCTCTCTCCCCAGCTAACCTCCCTCCTCCCTCCCCAGTACGAGAGCCCCCATTATCCCCACCCTCCCCAATAACACCTACATCTTCCAACCCCCCCCCTCCTGAGTTTCCTCTTCCCCTACCCTCATGGTCACCTGTATATTCCTCACTCCCCTCCTCCCACCTGAAGACTCCTTTCCCCACCTCCCCCAGGTAACACCTGTTCCCTAATATCCTCTCTTTTGGGCTCTTTCTTTCCCTTTGTCGCTATGTTTCCTTCCCAGTTTCCTGGCTCTCCCTTTGCTGTACAGAAGCCTTGTAGCTTAACGAAGCCCCACTTATTGATTGTTGACCTTAATGCCTGATTGATGCCCAATTTAGAAAGTCCTTCCCTACACCTATATCTTGTAAAGTACTGCCTATGTTTTCTTCTAGCAGTTTCAGAGTTTCCAGTTTCACATTGAGGTCTTTGATCCTTTTGGAAGTGACTTTTGTGCATGGTGACTTTTTCTGCAAGGGGAGATCCAATTTTGTCAGCACCATTTATTGAAGATGCTGTCTTTCTTCCATTATGTGTTCTTTGCACCTTTGTCAAATATCAGATGATTGAAATTGCATGTACTCGTGTTTGAGTCTTCGATTGTGTTCCATTGATCTATGTGTCTATTTTTGTGCCAGCACCATGCTGTTTTTATGACTATGGAGCTTATATTTACAAAAAAGTAAATAGTACACACTCATCAAAGAAACTGGAGAGTTTTACCACTGTTCACTTACAGAGAATATACACCTGAGAGAGATACCCAGCCCTAGGTGGCAAATCTACAATGAAACCTCTAAACCTAAAGCTCAGGGAACATGGTGAAATGGGATGGAGAGAACACTGGTGCCTCCCTCAGCTCTCACCAGGGACTTTTCCTTTTACAACAGAGTGCAATACACACAGAAAGTCACAACTGGCTAAGTTTTAGAGAAAAAGTAATTGCACAGTGTGTGTCCTTGGATAGGACTCATATTAAATCTCACCCACCCACAGCTCAGGGACCATTACATAAGGGAGGGGAGGAAAGACAGTAAGAGCAAGGGTTGGTCCCCGAACATAGGGAAACGAAGGCTTTCAGGTCACTGGAAGCTTGCTCATGTGAACTTATGGCAATAGTGGCATTAAGCACAAGACCCATGCCAACTCAATCAGACAAGGGCCCAATGTGGTGTGAGGGAAATGAGCGGCATGCCAGCCCTAGCCTGAGAACAGTTGGAGACTGATTGCTGCTGGGAAAGGGAAAGTAGACCTTCCTTAAGATCTCTAGATAGGCTGGATAGACTTCAGTGGGTGACCTTGCCCCAAAGGACATCCAGGTTAAGATGCTTGACCAACTGGAACTTGACATGTATGGCAGAATACATTAGGCCTGCTGTGTGTGGGGGTTGGCGGGGAGTTAGGGGAATGGATGGGGGAGGGGGTCTTAATTTGATTAAGAACTGTTGTATGAAATGTACAAAAGCTCAATAAAAATATTTTTAAAACCAGGCATGGTGTCACACTACTTAAGAACCAGCACTCGGGAGGCAGAGGCAAGCAGATCTCTGTGAGTTCAAGCCCAGTGTGGTCTACATAGTTCCAGGCCAGCTGGGGCTACAGGGAGACCCTGTTTCAAAAAAGACCAAAAAAAAAAGCCAGACATAGTGGTGCACTCCTTTAATCTCAGCACTTGTAAGACAGAGGCAGGCAGATCTCTGTGAGCTGAAGGCCAACCTGGTCTACATAACCAGTTCCAGGCCAACTGAGGCTATAGAAAGACCCTATCTCACCAAAAAAAAAAAAAAATTTTAATAGCTTGGAGGGTTTTTTTCTTATACTAAAAGGAACCTATGGTCATTATAGAAAATGTAACATGGAAGATCTTTTTTTTTTTAGTTCACAGCCTATGAGGCAACCACCATTCATACCTTGATACATAATCCCCAAATGGTTTTCTGTTAGGCTATATATAAACAAACTGTTATAATTAAATTTAGTCAAAGTTAGTCCTTTATGTCTAGACACTAACACTGGAAACTCAGCTGGTTGGAACAAAGGAGGGACTGGTCTTGGAACAGAGAGTTATCAGGGAGTTAAACTGGAGAAAAAGAGACAAAGGTCTGAATTCCAAGAAAGAACCCATTAACAGAGACTAGGTCCACTAGAAGAGGCAGGGCCAATCCCCCCTAGTACACAGAGAATCAGCAACAGCTGAGCTGGGCATCCCAAAAGCACTGTTTGGAAGAATCTTGTAAACACTGCAGCAGTATCAGATAAACAATGGAGCATTTCTAGAATTCTAACTAAAAAGCATAAATGATAGCTGAATAATGTCCATTTCTAGTACATGGTAACACCAAGGGATGAGATGGGTTGTTATCAATCTGCTGAGACCCAGTGCAGGGGAGAACAGCAACAGCATGGAACAGAAGTAGCTCAGAGGAGGGGGAAAAAGAGTGGCCAGGAGGTCACTTACCTCATCCAAGGGGTCACTGGTTTAGATGGAGCAATGTGGAAAGCCTGGCCATTACCCCAAGGTACAGGGCAATCACCAATATTTCTAAGGCCTACTTAATTTCTTTCTGTTAGTTCTGAGAAATAACCAACAGCCCAGATGGTTTATCCTGAAGAACTACAAAATGCTAGGACCAGGATAGAGACCATCCAGTTCACTGGGTGGGCCAGTGAACCACAGTATCCTGACTACCTTCCAGGTGGGATCATTTAGTGGCATTATCAGATCATTGGAAGTTAAATCATCATTAACTTAATATCTGCTATAATGCCAATGATGCTAGTAATAGGTAAACTTGCCAAAACATCATTTTAGACAGTTAGTACTCAGTACTCATCAGCAGTGTCAGAGGCCAAGCCTGATGAGCTACACTATCCATGCCAGTAAGAGAAACTCCTTTCTTCCAACAGTACCCCTCCAAGGTTTTCATCTGATGAAGCTTTCTTGTTGTAAAGGGTGAAATGCTTAAAGGGTCCAGGCTCATTATCCCTGAGCAGGTAATAAAGGGAAGATTTGGAACTAAAAGTTAACAGATTGATGTGCCTCAAATTCCCTTTATTTGTGAAGAGCGTTTATAAAATGAATCTCTTTTTCATCCTTCTCTTTCTCATATTGTATGTTAAGGGAAGAGTAATGAAAACTACTCTGTTTCTACAAAGACTTTGGTCTTCCAGTCTTCCAAAGCCATTTCACAACCCCCCAAACAGGAGAGATATCTCTAGCCCTTGAAATGTGATTGTAGTTCATCCTGAAATATGTGGGTTCCAACCTACTCCCTACTCCTCACACTGCCACGCTCATCCAAGCTATCATCGTTCACCTGAATTAACACAGTAGCCACTCAACAAGAGATAAAATAATCACTGTTGGTTTGACCCACAAACCTTTCATGTATTTGGCCAGTATATGTTTTATTTTCCAGTAACAAGTATTTTCTGTAACCTGTAGCAATTGTAGAGTTCAGAATCTACTGTAAACAAAAAAATATACCATATGACACAAACTTGTCAAGAATGTCAAACAAAATAAATATCAAGAAGAACATAATACAGTGTTCTAGGTGTGGTGACTCACAACTGTAATCCCAGCACTGATGAGGCAGGAGGGTCTTGAGTTCAAAACTAGTCTGGGACCTTGAACCTGGACCAGTCCATCCTGCAAAAAAAACCAAGAAAAGAAGTACACTAGGATAAATGATGACAGAGGGATGGGTGGTACTATAATTTGATTTGTACTTTAATATGTTATACAGGGAGACTATATTGGGTACAGCTCAAGTGAGCCAGGAACTAAAAAACAGTCAAGGGACTACAAAGTGGGCCAGTTATTTTAAAAACTGATATGGCTTGAATCAGCACAGTGTCGACTGACAAGAAAGAAACAGATCAGAGAAGATTATAAAGTACATCTGAGTGTCTTGGGAAATAGATTCATTATGGAAGTTGAAGGGCAAGATGGCATCAAGAGCAAAGGATGATATACAGTTTTCTTGTTTCATGTGGCTGGAGAGGTGATGGTTTACTGAGAAAGGGAACCTGGAGGATGTCAGTCTGGAAGGGAAGATGGCAAGCTTACCTTAGGACATTTGAGCTGTAGGGATCTTCAGAAGATGCAAAAACATGCTAAATAAGCAGTTGGATAACCAGTAAGCATGTATCCATGAACAGTGTGAAATCAAGCAGTTTCAAGGAGGCAAAATTGTCCACTGGGACTAAGCTGAAGGGTCCTCAACTGACTGAGTCTCAAATTCAAGGCTATGACCCTGTATCCAGAGGTGTTCATAATGACCTTGATAAATGTTATTAATATTGATATAAAAATGGCTAAAATTTACTAAACAGCCATTATGTGCCATGCATATCAATTATATGATTGAATTCTGACACAGTCTTATACGATAACACCATTAGTCTCCATTTTAGAAACGAGGAAACTGAACTTGAGAATCTAACCAAAACATCGAAGCCTCCCACAGGTCTCAGGAGGGATGATGATGGAACTTTATGAATTTCTCTCTGGTAACCCCACAATCAATCAGTCTTCTCATTTGTTATTTTTCTGTTAATCTTTCCCCAGCTAATCCATATTTTTCATATGGCAGGATATATGAGTGAAAACTATGTGCTCAAACACATTATCAGCCTTATTTCAGTTTTGTAGTATACAACAATTGTCAGTTTTGGCAGATTCAGATACACATTGTGTCTACTACTCCTTCCCAAAACAGAACAAGTGAAGAGAGTGGCCACAAATAGGAGGGAGGCTGTGAGGACACCAGAAGGCAAAAGCAGTAGCTTTGTGTCCCTGATTTGTCAGCCAGGGCTAGCCCTTGTTTACTTGGCTAATCAGTTCTCAGCCTCCAACATACAGGGCCACTAAAATTGTGGTCTTCACACACCTGCCAGCCCCCAAACTACTGATTTGCAAAGAAAGTTGATGCTTAGAACGTTCTATAGCGATTTAAAAATGACATGGCATGGCATCTGAGTGTCTGATCAAAAGATTCATTTAGTGAGAAAAAAAAAAGTGTGCCAATTCAAGTGTAGAGCTTGCTTGGTAAGTCTCAGAAGTAGAGC
Organism: Nannospalax galili; assembly: GCF_000622305.1. Lineage (NCBI taxonomy): Eukaryota > Metazoa > Chordata > Mammalia > Rodentia > Spalacidae > Nannospalax > Nannospalax galili. The sequence goes on from NW_008337442.1 coordinate 503,652, forward strand.
TGGCATGTAATGGATAATGGATTGGAAAGGACAGCCTGTTCTTTCACCTCAAAAATAGAACATGATTACAAGCAACATACCACATCAGAAGATCTGACACACTGTGACACTGTGAAGTAGTAATCCTTTAGTGGGGAAACTAATTCTAAGACTGTTATATGAGGTGGCGTTCTTCAATTCCCACTTCTCAAGTACCATCTTGAGAGTTTTATGTTCTAGAAAACATTGTCACATACTTATAAGAGAAAAGGTTCTTCCAGGCCTAGTTTAAAGGATGTAGAAGAAAGAAAATAACCTTTTGAACCTGAAAGTTTATTCCAGATCCTCAAGCATAAGCCTGGCAGAAGGGAGACTATAGATAGAAAGCAAAGGCAGGCCAAGTTAAGCGACAACTTTTACACCAGATGTAAGCCAGGGGGAAAGAGCAAGCTCTCCAGGAGTTTCTTCTTCCGCTACAGAATTGTTTCCAGAAACTACTCAGCCAGAATTTTTTTTTTCACAGAACATAGAGGTTAAGAATATGGGCCTTCAGAGTAGTCCAAGAGACTCCCAAAATTTACATAGGCTATTGCCACAGTCCTTGATTGCCTCCCAGAACTTGAAGGTAAGGCCCTATTGCTGAAGACAGGACATACTCCGGACATAGGATTTGGAGCAACAGAGCTAGAACTGACCTGAAAGCCACTTCCTCTGAAGGCTAGCTCTCATAATTTAAAAAAAAAAACACTATCCAAGCTGCTAAGGGAGAACATCAATTGATGGTCAAACCCCAGCTTTAAGGCCTATTAACCACATCAATGACTGACACAGCAAACTAAATTGGGGCAGTAGTGGCACTTTTATCTTGGGGATAATCAACAGCTACCTAACTGAACTTAAAGCCCACTCAGTGGGAGGAAATTCATGTGTGGTACTATAAACATAGCCAAATACACATGGCATAGAGAGGTCTAGAGAAAATCTCAAAACTGTCACATCCCTAGACTAATATAATTTCTTATTGTGTGCAAAATATGTATCCTTGTGTTTACAGGCAAATATCCTAGTCACCACTCATCAAAGAAGCTTCTTTTGCACCAGACGGAGACTATTACAGAGTTCCACAACTAGTCACACACAGACATTGTCTAAGAATTTCCCAAGCCTAAGTGATACATCTACAGTGGAACCTCTACACCACAGAATACAGTGCAACAAGGGGTAGAGAGAATGCTAATGCATCTCCCAACTCTTATCAACAAAGTTCCCTCATGCAACAGAGGGCCATGAACACAAAAGGACACAAAAAGTTCAAAGAGTAAGGAATAAAAGTCTGCAGTGTGTGGGTCCTTGGACAGGACTCCTATATTAAATTTCTCCCACCCAAGGCTCAGAACCATTGTGAAGGGGCAGAAAGATTGTAAGAGCACAGGGAGGAGGTGCATGACTATATGGAAACAGAGTCTCACAGGCTCCCGGGACCTTGTTTCATATGAACCTACAACAATGGTGTCAACCTGCACAAAACCCATGAAAACTCAAGCAGACAAAACCCAGCACAGAACTGTGGAAATGGACAACAGGCCCCAATCTTAGATGAAGAACTATTGTGCAGCTGACTACCGCTGGGTGAGGAAGAACTGATCTTCCTAAAGGGGGGACTCTAGATAGGCTGACTAGATCTCAGTGGAGGAGCTTGCACTGAGGGACATCTGGGGACACTAACTTGACTCAATAGGCCTTAACACAAATGACAGAATGCATGAAATTCAGTGGGGAGAGTTTTGGGAGGGGGCCAATGAGGAAAGCGATATAAAGATGATCAAGATGTTCTGTGTGAAATACACAAAAATTCAATAAAAAATTTACCAAAAAGAAAAAAGAATATGGGCCTTGAGGTAAAGTCATCGTGTTCCTCTGGCTCCAACATTCACTGTACATGTGCTCTTAGGGAAATCAGTTAATCCTGAGACTCAGTTTTCTCGACTGCAAAAATGGAGAATGATAGTACATTTATCATAGTACTTATGGCTAATCTTGATTTTCGGCTACTTGTATTGAGAAAGGCCTAGGAGATTAATAAAGCTCACTCTGAATGTGTCTGTGAGCGCATTTCCAGAAAGGACTAACCAAGGGGGAAAGGCCACCATGAATGCAGGTGGTACCATAGGCTAAAGGCCCAGAGAGAATACATGGAGAAGGAGAAAGCGCATGACAGGGTTGTTTTCTTTCTGGTTCCTGGCTATCATGAAATGAGCAGCTCTGAGATGCCACATTTGCCCCACAATGGTGGACTGAAACCTCTGAAATTGTGAGCAAAATAAGTCTTTCCATCCTTAAGTTGTTTTCTCAGGTACCTGTCACAGTAACAGAAAATCTAATGCAGTATGACTGTGAGGATCAAAGAAAGGATAACACAAAAGCACTAAGAGTCAAAAGTAGCAGTTAGTAAATCACTTAGCTGTTAATCTACTATTATTAGTAGTATTATCACCATTTGTTAAAAAAAGGCTCATAGTAAGTATTTCTTTTAAATACTTGTCTCAATTAGTTTCAGGATCTAAAGTAGAAATCAATTGTCTCTTACCTCTGAAATGTTAAAATGTGCTATTTAGACCCCTAAAAGCCAAGCTACAAAAATTTGATATATTCTTATAAAACTCAAGTAAGATCACTTACCAACTTCTCTTTCAAAGCCTAGGGTGTTTCTACTGCCATATTTTTTAAAGTCTGCCAGGAAGACAGATGATATAGATAGATGATATAGATATAGATATAGATATAGATATAGATATAGATGATATAGATAGATATAGATATAGATAGATATATAGATATAGATATAGACATAGACATAGATATAGATGATATAGATTTAGAGAGAGATAGAGATAGAGATATGTGCTTACAAATGCATAGAAGGTAAATATCAAAATAGTTACATACAGGTGTGTAGAGATGGCTCAGCAGTAAGAGCACTCGCTGCTCTTGCAGAGGACCCAGGTTCAGGTCACAGCACCCCCATGACAGTTAACAACTGTCCATAACGCCAGTTCCAGGGGATCCAACACCTGCTTCTGACCTCTGCGGGCATTGCACAACGTGGGTACACTTACAGGCAGGCAATACACTCATACACTTAAAATAAAAATAATAAATAAAATATTTTAATTAATTATACACGTTTCAACATGTCTTAAGAAGCCCATTATCATGTATTAATTAATATATGCTGATAAAAATTTTTAATGTTTTAAACTCAAAAAAAAAGAGTATCCCCAAAGAACACAAGAGGAATAGAATCGTGGGCGTATCCAAGTTGGTATGTTGCTAAGGGTGTGGGAAAGAGGCAGGAACACTTACTTTTCACTGTATAGTCTTTTGTAGCTGTTTAAATTTCAAACCAAACACATATTGCAAATTCATTAAAGACTTCACTTAAAAGTTATAAGAATATGAATACTCAAGAAGATACAGTATAAGCAAAAAAAAGTACTACACTGGGCCCTAGGAGACCCTGGTGGTATCACTTACGTGCTATGAGATCATGGCGAGACACTTAATATCTCCTTGGATTTCATGGCTGCAAAATAAAGAAATGAATGCCTCCCAAACCACCACCCCACCGGGTTTATGTGAAGGTCAAGTGAGATTACAGAGCTGCTTTCCAAAGTTTAAAGTACTACACAAACAGAAGATATCATTATTGTTACTGGAACCAGCCACCTTGGTTGTTTTGGAGCCAGAAGAACTGACAAGTTTGGCTTCAAAACCCAAGTCTCCTATTGGAAGAGATGGTGTCCTTTTTTCATATTAAATCATTTCTAAACTATATCTCACTTCTTATGTACCAATTCTAGGACCACGGCAAACAATATCTATGAGATGGGACCAGAACTGAGGTGCCCCTCCTTGCCATAAAGAATAACAATTTAATTTCAATGTTGCCTCTCTTATATCCAACATGGATAGATGATATCAGTTCTAGGTGTGGACATGTGCTGTGTACCAACTAGGATAAGCATGAAAGATCCCAGTTCTGTCTTCTGTAGACTTGCAAAATTTCCTAGGCAAAAAGCAATGCCTCTTTATCAGTGGGCTCTGCCTAGAGATAGGGAAAGTCAATACTGGGAGAGAAAAACAAAATTGACTATGCAGACACCAAGCCCTCTGCCCCTGCAGCTGAATGCCTTATGCAGTTAGCTCTGCTCCAACCAAACAGCTCTCTTAAGCCTCCCAAACAGTTCTTGTTGCATAAAGACTCTACTGAGGAGGGCGTAGTGTCACTTGCCTAGAATCCACTCAGGGAGTGAAAGCAGGTGAATCAGAAGCTCAAGGTCAGCATAGTTATATAGTAACTTCAAGGCCAGCCTGGGCTACATGAAACCCTGTCTCAAAAACTAAGAGTGAGAGGATAGTGTCACTTGCCTAGAATCCACTCAGGGAGTGGAAGCAGGTGAATCAGAAGCTCAAGGTCAGCATAGTTATATAGTAAGGCCAGCCTGGGCTACATGAAACCCTGTCTCAAAAACTAAGAGTGAGAGGAAAGGCAAGAAACCTGCCTCTATTGAACCTGGTACCTGAGAGGCTCGCCTGTGACTACTTTTTATAAATTCCTACCTAACAGTAGGAAGATATTTCATTTTTATGAACTTTGCCTTTGCAAGAGTAGATCAATATTCATTCAGCATTTATTATGGATCAGGTTCTTTCAAATATGTAATCTGTTTATCAGTCAAAACATATGAAAAAGCCACTCAATCCCTGTTATGGAGTTAACATAACCCTGTTATGGAGGTTCTGAGAGGCCTGAAGGAATCTGTTGCCCAGCAAGGTCAGAATTCAGGGCTCCACACACTAGATCCCATGTTCTTTCTCTTCATCCTGTTGTTCCAAAAGCTAAGTTTGCAGTGGAGAACCCACAAGCATCACACCTTCTGAAGTGTCTAGCTGCAGTACATAAAGAGAGAGCTAAAGGCAAAATTCAGACTATAGATCATATATTGGAAACGAAAGTGTAAGCTTAAAGCACATGTGGGCCAGAGGCAGTGTGGGCAACGTGCAGCTCTAACTTGCTTTGAAACATCAGTGAGAAGAATGACTGAGCCTGTCCTTGGGTTGCTACAGAGTTGTGTAGGCTGTATATCACTTACTAGTGACCTCCCTAGGGTCCCCTCAGGTATCATATCCTCAACATCTGTACACAGAAGCCCAGCTCCCATTTGGCTATCATTTGCATCTGGGACCACAATATATTAAAATCTAATTCGATTTGGCAAGATAAGTTATGTACCTCAAGAGTGTCTCCATCTACCGAAATTGTTTTCATCTTCATGAGCATGGACTGTTCATAGGTTTTCAGATTTTATTTACATTTATTCTATTTTCTTTTTCAAGCTTGAGAACAAAGTTACAATCTGTCTTCACAAAAGCATTTGTGACGGGGAAGTTCCTCCGACAAGCCATGGTCCCACCTCCTTCCCACAAGCCCATTAAGGGGCGGGACTATGGAGAAAAAAGCCAGGAAAACCGAGGCCGCTCTCTCGCCATTTTGTGTGGCTGTCGGGAAGCCACTGGACTTATGTTTGGGTGTGGACTTTTGAGCACAGCCATGAATGGGGTCAACCTGCAGCAGGATCAGGAGACCCTGAGTGGGGGCGGGTCTCCCAACGGGAAATTAAGTTGCGTAGATCAGGGATTCTGACACAGATCAGGAACCAAAGAATGGAACCAGAGGCAGAGTCCGGCTGCAAAAAAAAAAAAAAAAAAAAAAAAAATATCTTGGGTATTTAATGGAGAGTCTATTTATCAAAGTGTGGGAAGTTAATGGGACCCAGCAAGCACTTTGGGGCTGACATTTAAAAAATGCTGCAAACTCCAAGCCTGAGGAGGTAAGAGGAAAGGGGGTTGCCTGGACTTTAAGAACCCGGCAGTGCAGAAGAGTAATTACAAGTGGAGCTGCACACTATGATAAAGCAAGACAGCCACCTCCCAGAAGACAGAGAGAAAGCGGACAGGAGGACTGGGTGTGTTTGTGAGCCTCCCTGTTTATCAGCCCTCCATCTCCTGACTAGAGCCTCCCATTTAGCAATCATAGGGCAGTCTATGGAAGCGAGGTCCTCAGGACAGAAAGCAAAGAGAATGAGACAGAGGTGCAAGAGTACATCTAGCAGTGAGGGTCCACCAGGGGGCTAATCAACTTTAGCCTCAGCTTCAGTAGGCTATGGTCACCTTACAACAATTTTATAACCAATGTAGATATTGAATGACTCCTTGATGAAAAATTACTACAATCAGTGAAACAACCAGGAATCTTAAACTTGACAACCCATTTGCCTGAGAGTTTGATAGATCTAAATGTGTAATCCTGTCTCTTGGCTATTCCACCTATATGGTAAAATGACATGGATTCAAACATGCAAGTAGGTAAGTAGACAGACACAGAAATGTTCTAACCTTCCTTCCTGGTCCCCATACAGCAGCTCCAAGTCAGGGTAAAATCAGACAAGATTAGAATAAAGTAGGCTCCAGTCAAAACCAGGTAAGATTATGCAGTTGCTATCTTGTTAAATGGCCAAGAGAAACTGAACTTAATGGGCTATCAAAAACAAAAAAGGATTTGAAATTGGGAGGGATGTGTGTTGGTTGAGAAATGAAGGGAATTTAAGGGAGAATTTGAAATATTTATTATCATATTTTCATATTTCATTGTATGCACATATGAAATTCTCAAAAATAAATTTTAGCCGGGTATAGTGGTGCACGCCTTTAATCCCAGCACTCGGGAGGCAGAGGCAGACAGATCTCTGTAAGTTCAAGGCCAGCCTGGTCTACATAGTGAGTTCCAGGTCAGCTGGGGCTACAGGGAGACCCTGTCTCAAAAAGGCAAAAAAAAATTATAAAATAAATAAATTTTAAAGCTGGGTGTTGTGGTGTATACCTTTGATCTCAGCACTTGGGAGACAAAGGCAGATGGATCTCCATGAGATCAAGACCAGCCTGGTCTACCTAGTGAGTTCCAGGCCAAATGGGGCTACACAGAGACCCTGTCTCAAAATACCCCAAGAAATAAATAACTTTTTAAAAAATTTTGCCAGATTAGAATGAGATAGGCTTAGAAGCTTCTAAGCCAGCTTTGCATGTAGATTAATAACAATAACAGCTAACATGCCCTGAACTTGCTCTGTGCTGCTCACTGGGCTAAGTACTTTATATTCTGACCTTACTTTGTCTTCACACAACCCTCTGAAGTCAGTACATTAGTATTCCTGTCTTAAAGAGGTTAAGAAATAACAGAAAAGATGAAATTTTTTGTCATCGTTGTTTGACTTTAGTCATTTTTATTCCCTTCTCCTCCCTTCCCTGTCCACTGAAGCTCTCCTTCTCAACAAACCCCTCCAACTTTCACGTCTTCATTTTGCATGTGGCCCACTGAGTTTAATTAGAATGCCTTGCCCAACCAAGAGTGGGAGGTTATTTATTGGAACAACAGCAACATATCAGTGACTACATCCCTGAAGAAAATGATAACCCCTTCCTTCAACAACCATTAATTGTCCTTCAGGAAAGTGTTAAGCCTCATGGGTTCCTCCCCTGTCCACGATGAAATGTTAAGGGGCCCAGCTTGTATAGGTCTTGGGCAGATAACCACAGCTGCAGTGAGTTCATGAGTGCAATGGCTGTATCATGTTTAGAAGACATCTTTTTGCTGCACATCTCCCCAACCTCAGCTCTTATGTTCCTTCTGCTTTCCCTTCCATGATGTTCCCTGAGTCGGGGGGTTGGGGGGGCAATAGTGCTATCCCATTTAGAGCCACGTTCTCCACCATCACTTATTCTTGGCACTTTGGCCACTTATGGGTTTCTACATTAACCATTACCCACTGGGGTAAGAAATTTCTCTGGTGAAGATTGGGTGCAACACTAATCTATGGCTTCCTGTGAAGCAGCCCTCAAATCCAATCAGAAAAAAAAAATTTATCAATCAGATTGGTCTGTCACTGTGTCTATGAGAAATTGTCTTGATTGATGATTGATGCGGGAGGACCCAGCTCACTGTAGGCGGCAGCACTATCCCTAAGCAGGTGGGTCAGGACTGCCTAAGAAAGCTAACTGAACATGAGTCAGGGAGGAAGTCAGTAAGTAGCATTCCTCTAGGATTTCGGCTTCAGCTCCTGCTTGAGTTCCTGCCCTGACTTCCCTCAATGATGGACTGTGACCTAGAAATACAAGCTGAAATAATTTCTTGACCTTCTAAGTTGCTTTTGGTCACGGTGTTTACCACAGCAACAGAAAGTAAACTAGAACAGTTGGTTACCATCAAAATATTCATGTTACTATGGTACTAAAGGATACATCTTGCCCAGCAGGTAGTCCACAGGATTCACAGTCTAAGTAAGACTCTGGATGGCTTTTCACACAAAGTAACCTGTATAGCACCTTCTGGTACTATGAAGGCTAGCCAGTAGGGAGGATGCTTCCAGCTCAGCTCTAGTTTGGTTGATCTATGCCCTGTGACCAAAATGTGTAGTGTCTCCAGCAACAGGGTCTTACCTAAGTTCTAGTGGGTTAGCATAAACAGTATCAATAACTTGTATTGTTTCGGAGGCCTCTGTGGCCTCCCTGGCCAACAACTCATAGGGAAGTGTCCCACATTTGGCACTGGGATTTTTGTTTAATAACACATGGCTTCTGGGAGAAGTCTTATCCAAAGGATTGATTTCTTTAGTGATAACCAGAGGTTGGAGAAGGCATAGGAATGGACAGGGAAATGGGAGGCATTGATCAAGAGGAGTGACTATAAGTAACAATAACATATCATATGTTGCAAAATAGCTAGAAAAGAGTTTTAAATGTTCTCACCACAAAGAAATGATAAGCATTGGAAATGACAGATACATGATCGTTACACAAGGTATACATGCATCAAAACATCCCAGTGTACTGCACGCACATATCATTTTTATGTGTCAGTTAAAGATGAAATAAAATGTGTCTTAAATGAGGTAGAAGCCAAATGAAAAAGAAATGCTACTTTATCACTTTCCTGTCTAATATGGCTTCTGCAGTTGAAAGGAAATCTTAAATGCTCCCCAGGGCCTACCCAGCCTCATGTGATCAGCCCTGACCTAGCTCCCGCTTCGTCTCCTCCTGGGATAGCCATTTCATACACTCCGACACCAACACACTGGGCTTCCTCCAGCGTTCCCAGCTCCTTTCCTCACCACCTCTACACATGCTGATCTCACTCCCAGACTGAATGCCCTTTGCCCATATTGAAGGTCAAGTACCTTCCCATATTTTGTCAGCTCACCTGTCATCTCCTCGGAGGCCTCTTCTGAGCAGCCTTTCCAAAGCGGATTCATCCACCTGCATCTTCTGCCTTTTTTTCCTGAGGTTCTTGTTTCCTTAGTAGCTTTCCATGGTGTGTGTGTGTGTGTGTGTGTGTGTGTGTGTGTGTGTGTGTATGCCTCACTCCTATTAGTACATGAGTAGTACATGAGTCCTGTCATGGTAACCATATCTGACTTACCCACTTTCACTTCTCAGCCTCTGAGTGTATTTTGCTGTTTTTGTTATAATTTGCTATTCTTTTGTGTTTTCTTTGTTTTTAAACCACCTTACCACAAGAATTAAAGTTCTTTTGTTCATTTGGCAAGTGACTAGTCAAACTTGCCAATGCCTTGGGGGTCACTGAATAGGCAGGATCTGTACCAGGCTCTTTTTTCCATAGCCCTCCCTCTTCTTCAGCACCTAGAACTTCCTCCAAGGTGGTCTCCCAATCTCTGAAGGAAGCCAGACACAAGCAGTGCACAGTCTGTGCATGCAGTATGCCTTTGAACATGGACAGTCACTCTTCTGTCTCCAGCTGTTCTGGCTACACAGAAACAATCCTGTTTCTGCATGGGAAAGCAGCTCCTACCAGCACTGGAGAGGTGTGGACAAAGGCGGCATCACTACCCTAAGTGCTGGCTCAGATCCTGAGTCAGCTTTCCCTCTCTGCCCTCAGCATATGCTCCTTTCAGTGGAATCATAAGAAAAAGCAGGCTGGATAAAGTTGCACACAGCATCCTCACCTTCTCCTGGGAAGATCCAGACCTCATGTTTTATCATCTACTGAAGTTTTCTATATATCCTTCCTTTAATGCTGCTTCCTCCTCTTCTCTACCTTCCCAACTCCTCCACTACTTGCTTTCTTCCAAGGAATTTGCTCCACATGAGCATATGTGCACCTCTTTTAACAAACAATTTTTCCCAGCAAAAGAGGAAGAGGCTTTTATGGCCAAACTAATTCAACAAGTTTTAATTATTCATAGAATATCAAGTGGAAAGAAAGTCGTAGTTCTACCATTTGCTATTACTCTGTCATCTGTCGCAAGGGAGTCAGCTATCCTCAAAGGCAAGAGTTGCTTAATGACCAAAGATTCGAAGCTATTTTTTAAAAGCATTTATGCCTCATAGCACAGATAGAAAATAAGGTAAGAAATGGACAAGCAGAGGGGTAACAACAGGAACATAGCCCCCTGAGCTCTCATGATCCCAAGAGCTTCAGTTATGCATTCAAGAACCCCAAGTCCATGATCAGCTGTTTTGCCCTCTCTGTGTGTTATGAGGATGATCAGTCACGTGGCCACATGAGGAAAGAGAGAGACCCAGGACTACAAAGTATATTATAATCATAGGTCCTACACACAAGCAGTCACACAAGGCCATATGGAAAGACGCCAGCAGAAGACAGCACAAGTAAGTTTAAATCAGAGGGAAAGATAGGGTAGGGCACAGGGTACAGTTCACCACTGGCTAGCTTGAAATTCTTCAGTAAGTTTTATATTATTTAAGGGTGGTCTCTAGTTGCCAGGTTCCTGGCTGTGGGATAATTAAGACTGAGGAATATTGCATCTTGGAATAGATGGATTATATAGAAGAGGTATAGCTCTATTGATAGCTTGTAAATAAAAGATACATACGTTCCCTGCTGGGCCCTTGGCTACCTCTAAGAATTAGTAGCCCTATCATTTGAGGACACAAATTTGACTCAATAAGCCATATGTATATAATATATACATATTTATAAAATAGAACACATGAAATTGGATGAGGGATAAGGGGGAGATGGGGGACTCTAAATGCAATCAAATATAGTGTATAAAATTTGCAAAAAAAAATACTTTAAAAAAGAATTAGTAGCCTTAGAAGAGGCGATTTTTCCTCAGCCAGAAACAATTTTTCAAGGTGTCAAAAGATTATAATATATAGAAAATTTAAAAATATATACAGCACACATGATGGCTACTTTTATGTGACAACTTGACTGAACCATGAGTTGCCTACAAAAGTGGTTAAGTATTATTTCAGTGTGTCGAGGAGTGTTTCCAGGAGAGATAAGCACTTGAATTGATGAGCTGAGTAAAGCAGATGGCCGTCCACAATATGCTGGGCATCATCCAATCTTTGCAGGACCTGAAAACAACATAAAAGAAGGGTAAAGTCTTATGAGGTGGTTCAGTGGGTTAGAGAGCTTGCTGCACTGAGTTCAATCCACAGAACACATAGTGGAAGGAAAGAACTGACTCCTGAAAGTTTTCCTCTGACCTCCACATGTGCACCATGGCATGCATGCACCTGCCTTCACACACGTGCATCATGCACACAATAATACACCCACCACAATGATAAATAAGAATAAAATTTAAAAAGAGAAAGAAGATGTGGAGGAGAAAAAAGAGGGAGAAGGGAAGAAGGAAGAGGATGAAAGGTAGATTCCTAGCTGTGATCTGCTTGAGCAGAAGTATCCGTCTTCCAACACTCCTCACTCTTGGGCCTTCAGACCTCCTATGCAAATCTATGATGTCCACTCACTCTCCAGCTCTGATTTTAGAACTCCACGAATGGTTTTCCTGGTCTGAAACTTCCATCCCATGGCAGACAGTGAGGCTTCTTAACTTCCAAAATCATGTGATGCAATACTTTATAACAATTTTATCTGTAGATAGATAGACAGATAGTGACATCCAGATATATAACTATACATCCTATTGTTCTGTTTCTCTGGACAGCCCTGTCCTATACAAATATGCCAGTGTTCTGGTACAACAGATCCCACTGTCATCAATCTGCATGCATTTTTGTAGAGAGAGGACAGGAAATAACCATACAACTATACACCAGATGTTCTCTTGTCAAGGAAGTGGCCTTATTAAAAACTGGAGTCTCTGGGCTGGAAAGTTGGCTCTACTGTTGAAAGTACGTTACTCTTGCAGAAAGCCTGAGTTCAGTTCCCAGTACCCATGTCAGACTGCTCACAACCACCTGTAACTCTAGCTCCAGGAGAACAAGTGACCTCTTCTTGCTTCCATGGACACCTACATTCATATACACAGACACATATTCATATAATTAAAAATAAAAAAATTGTTTTAAAAATAAAAGGAAATGGAGCCTCTGACATTTTCTCAGTGGTATAGCCACTGTAAAGCTTTGTAAATAATCTCTCACCCTTCAAGTAACCCTAATTAAACTCATTAGTTCATCAAAAACACAAAAAAATGAAGCAGTTGTATGCCTATTAGAAATTGTAGGATAAATCATGAAGGGTAAAGCTAAATGAGTTAAATCGTTGGAACTAGGGGTGGAGAGTGGAATGTTATTGTTTGATTTTTTAATTTCATACATATTCTTTAATAAAAATGAAATTTAAGGTATTTTCTAAGGGCTGAAAAGATGGGTCAGCAATTAAAAGCACAGGTTGCTTTTGCAAGGGACCCAGGTTCAGTTCCCAGCATCCATATGCAGCTAACAATTGTCTACACCTTCAGTTCCAAGGGATATGACACCATCTTCTGGTCTCTACAGGCATTGCACAACACAGGTATATTTACACCCATGCAGACAAAGCACTCATACATATAACATAAAGATAATAAAATATTTAAAAATATTTTCTACACTTAATTTTCTACTGATAAAGAAAAAAGGAAAGAAAAGAAATGAAGCTTCTGGAGCCGGGGACCCAGCTCACCCTGTTCTATAGTGGAGCTGATGCTGACCTTCTGAGCCATCTGCTAATCTACTGAAAGATGCAAAACATGAACCTCCAAGAGCCATCATGCTTTTCTCTCTCCAGAGGCTAAATGGTCTCCTCTTCAGCCAACAGGGCCTGAAGCCACTGAATCCACTGGAGAAGCAGCAAATAATGAGGCTCCATCCATCAGCTAGCTCTTCAACCTCAGAAACAGTCACAAAGCTGTTTGAGGTTACTGGCATTCAGAAGTTGACATGAATCCAAGGCTGGTTGCAGACACCTGGGAAAAACATAAGCCATGCAAATAGAGATTGACTCCTAAAAAAGGTGACAGAGAAGCCCACCTAGTACTTGAACTAAACCTAAGACTAAGATGAAGTAGTCACTAAAGCTGGAGACAGGAAGGAGGCAACAGAGTAGAGAGTCAAGTGGTATGAAGGATAGAAATGAAAAGCAACCACTGGTATGCTGTCATCACAGAGCCATTTTCCTCCAAATCTTGTAAACTAAATATTTGGTGTATTCAAAAGAATATTAATGACTGGGGGGTATACCTCAATGGGAAAGTCCTTGTTTAGCATGTATGAAGCTCTGGTTCCATCTGTAATGCTATAAACAAGAGAGTATTAAAGCAAGTGTCTGAGGTAAAATGGAGCAGCACCTATGATCTCACAGGTGGTCATGAGGATCACATGAAATAACATCCATGCAATGACTCCTTGTACAAAGAAACATCCATAAAAGTCTCCCCTGATTCTGCATTTCCATCCCCTCACATCTATCTCTATTCTCAGCAGCCTCTAGTTAACCTGCCAGCACCATCTTCAGTAATACATGTGCTGGATAGCTTCAATTGTCAGTCTGACACAGCTGGGAAAGAGAACCTCAATTGAAGCATTATCCATTGAATTAGCCTATAGCCATGCCTGTGAGATATTTTCTTAACTGCTAATCAGTGTGGGAGGGCTCAGCCCATTGTGGGAGATGCCACCATTGGGCAGATAGTCCTGGGTTATATAAGACAGCAGGCTTGGGGCTGGAGAGATGGCTCAGCGGTTAAGAACGCTGATTGTTGTTGTAGTCGAATCCCATGTACCCACATGGCAGCTAACAACTGTCTCTAACTCCAGTTCCAGGGGATCCAATAGTTTTGTCTGTCCTCTGCGGGCATTGCATGACATGGGTGCACTTACCTACATGCAGGCAATACACACATACAAGTAAAATAAAAATAATAAATAAAATATTTTTAAAAAAGAAAGAAAAAAAGCAGGCTTTAATCCCAGCACTTGGGACGCAGAGACAGGTGGATCTCTGTGAGTACAAGGCCAGCCTGGTCTACAAAGCAAGTTCCAACCCAGTCAGACCTGTAAAGTGAGACCCTGTCTCAAAACAACATCAAAAAGAAAGCAGATTGAGCACAGGCCAGAGGGAGCAACCCAGTAAGCAGGATCCTCCGTGATCTGTGCTTCAGTTCCTGCCACCAGGTTTCTGCCTTGAGTTCCTGCCTTGGCTTTCCTTAAGGTAGACTGACACCTGTAAGCCAAATAAACTCTTTCCTCCCCAAGTTGCTTTTGGTCAGTGTTTTATCACAGCAATAGAGAAACTAACTAGAACATACAGAAGCTCCCAGTTATGGACTGATTGTCTGAATATCAACCTTCACATTGATATTCATTCATTCATGCCAAAAAAATTCTTATGTTGACACCCAGAGCCCCCAGTGTGGTAGTTTGAGGATGTAGAGTCTTTGGAAAGTGATTTGGTCTAGATAAGATCATGAGAATGGGGCTCCCACAATGAGCTTAGTGTTCTCATGAGAAGAGGAAAAGAGATGGATATGTCACTCAGTGGTAGAGCACTTAGCTAACATGTACATGGACCCAGGTTCTATCCAACACGAGGGGGGGGCGGAGGAGGAGGGGGGGAGAGGGAGAAAAGGAGGAAGGAAGGAAGGGAGGAAGGAAGGAAGGAAGGAAGGAAGGAAGG
>NW_008337442.1:518688-529725 GCF_000622305.1 Nannospalax galili
AGAGAAAGAAGGGGTTGAAGTTTCATTCTCTGCCATGTAAGGGCACAGCAAGAAGATAGCCATATGTAGAAGACAGCCATCTTAAAAGACAGGAGGAACTCTCACCATACCCCAGCCATGCTGGTACCCTAATCTGTCTTCCAACCTCCAGACTAATGAGAAATAAATATCTACAGGTTAAGCCATCCTGTTTGTGGAACCTTATTATAGCATCCAAGTTCACTGAGATGCCCTTAAACCTCCTGAAAAAAACAAAACCGTCAGCTCCAAAATGGGGCCTGCCTGATGCAATTTTTCTGAGGCACAAAGATTAGCAACATGTCTTTCCTTTAATGAATAAAATTAGCTAAAAACCCAAAAGGCCCAGGATGACTTATCTGTAGGCTTATGGTTCAAGCAACCAAGACCTACTCCCACTGCCTAGATACCTGCTCTCCATGTCTTAAAGTGCAGTTGACCACCTTCATCAGAAATTACCCAGAGAGGCCTGTTAGAAAAATCAGATGTCTGCCCACCACCATGTGCACATGGAAAACCACTGTTGGGATCCTCCAAGTCTGTCTTTCAACAGGCTCCCCAGGGCATTCATATGAATAGTGGACTAGGGGAACCACTGACAGATACGCTGAATGCCCCCCCCCCCATCTCTTCCTTGATGCTTTCCTATAAGCTGAAACCTGGGTGGTCACATAAAACCTTCTCTAAACTCTGCATTCAAAGAAAAGCCTGTGCCCCATAGCATCACAACACATGCAAAATTGCTAGAAATACAGACTCTCGGGCCCCAACCAAGCCCTACCATCTCCATGTGTGTTTATCCATTCTGCTGCCATTTGGAAGTAATGCTGTGTTCCTGTGAATCCAGGCTGCTCTAGAGAATGTCTCCAGAATCTATCAACATGGACCTACTGTTGGGATTTCAAAATCAAATTAAGCTATGTAGGAAGCCTAGAGAAAATCCAGGCAGAATGTCGAGTGATTCCCTTTGGATTAGGAGAAATCCAATGATGGTCAATTATAGGGAGATGATGTCTGCATGGCCAAGGTGAAAAATCTGCCACCAAATATCCAGGTCCCACGTTACGCCTATGACAGAGACTCCAAGCTGTCACCCACCAGCAGTCTTCTCTGCTTTCTCATAATAGAATCCCTGGTATTAGCTACCCAGAATAGAGACCACATTACTCAGCCTCCTCTGAACCCAGGGGGTCTGCATGTCAGTTCTAGACAGTGCTATGTAAGCAAAAGTGCCTTCTGAAATTCCCGAGTTTCCTTCACCCCGTCTTTTCTTTCCTTCTCATTTTTCTTTCTATTTTTGGTTAACATACAAGGAAATGAGTTTTATTGTGTTATTTTCATATACGTGTATCATTATGCTTTGTTATTATTTGTCCTCCAACTACTACCATCTGTCCTCTCCCCCTCTTTTGTTACTTTGTGTGTGTGTGTGTGTGTGTGTGTCTGTGTGTCTGTGTGTGTGTACCACATGTGGAGGCCAGAGGACAACTTTGTGGAATCAGTGCTGTCCTTTCTCCTTTATGTGGGTTCCAGCAATCAAACTGAGGTCCCCAGGCTTGCACTGCAAGTCCCTTTACCCACTGAGTCGTGTCACAAGCCCCCTCTCTGCCTCTGTTGCTGGTCCTTTCCATTCCCCCTCAATAGTTCTTCCTTTTCTTTTCGTGACATAAATAGTCCTGTCCTTTCTTTTGTCCCTGCTAAAATGTACATGTGATGTCCAGAGCTCGAGCCACCATACTGGACCATGAAGTAAATGCCATTTGCTGAGAACGGTAATCCCTGACAGTATCATGACACCCACCTCTGAACATGTGAAATTTCTATTTTGCTTATGCATTTAATTTGTGGGTTTCTTCCACCAATTGCTAGCTGGTACTTCATCCCTTTATACGACAACATGGTTTGGGAAGCATAAGCTATGACTCAAAATGGCTATGTCTTGACTACAAGAAGAGGACATTGTTATTCTTGCTGTGGCTGTTTCTCAGCAGGGAGTAAATGGAAGGACTTGCAAGGAGAACACAGGAACCAATTTCCAAGGTCCTATCACTTTCTTCTCCAGGGGGCTGTGCAACATTTCTGTTGCCATAGATACCTCAGGAAGAACTTGATTGAAGCTCTTAGGATTTCTTTGTGCTTACAGCTAGAATTCTAACCTATATTTTTCCTATTGCAGTTAACTTCTAGAGAAGTTCCTCTTCATCATCTTTAAACAGAAAAGGAACTGCCTGCTACAAAAAATATCCCAATTTTCTGGTCATCCATTGCAAAAACTTATTTCAGGACATAGTATGTCTAAGTTATTGTGGTGGACTTGGGACAGAATGAAAGCTTCTCAAAAGCTGTTTTTGATTAGTGTGTTTGTCTCTAAAAGCCAAACTCCTGACTCAAGGCAAGAAGCCAATTATTTCAAAGCAAGGTTTATCCTTGACCTTGAAAATATTATTCAGAGATTATAGCCTTCTGTAAATCAGAAAGATGATTTGCCTGGGTTTGAGATCATTTTATTTATTTTTTAGATAATTACCCGCTTCCTGCTTCCCTTCAAACTCTAATATGACTTTTCATGGCACACATACAAATGACCCTTCTTCAGTGTTTCAAGATAAGTTCTGTGAATGGTTCTAAATCATACTCCCGGTCCCAAGATACACATACATGACGAAGAACCTAGTGCATTTCCTGATGTACTGTACATCTTCAATAAATTTCACGTTAAACTGGCTTCTTTAGTTTTGTGTTTTATGCTCTGCATTCTCTCACCAATTAAAAAATATTTATATTAGTGTTAATAGCTTTTCTTATGTTTTGATTTCTAATTTTTTTAATTTTATGTGTATGCGTATATTGCCTGCATGTAGGTAAGTGCACCCATGTCATGCAATGCCTGAGGAAGTCAGAAGAGACTGCCGGATCCCCTGGGACTGGAGTTATGGACAGTTGTTAGCTGCCATGTGAATGCTGCGATTTGAATCTGGGTCTTCTGCAAGAAGAGCCAGTGTCCTTAACGTCTGAGACATCTCTCCAGCCCTGTTTTGATTTTTTAAAAAAAGAAAAACCTCAAAACTACATCACTGACAAAAAGCTCAGCCGATGAAGGCACTTGCCACCAAACCTGAAGACCTAAGTTGTTCAATCCCTGGGACCCACATGCCCACATGGTAGAAGGAAAAGATGCTACAAATTGTCCTCTCAGCTCCACATGCATGCTGTGCCATGCACACATGCTTATATACATGCATGAGCACATACTGAAAATAAGTAAGTGTGATTTAATAACTAAAAGAGCACTAGTCTAAAGGCAACAGAAGACAGAAGGTCAAGTGAGGATGCAAAAGAGACAGTAAGAGTAAAAACCGAACTCTCACTCTCAAGTTCTTTTAAAATCTATATAAGTCCATTCATGAAGACAGAGCCCTTGAAGCCTAATCACCTCTCAAGGTCCACCTGCCCCCCACTTTCAGTACTCTTGCTCTGGAGATAGCATTTCCAACACATGGTTTTTAGGGGACACATTCTAAATAGAGTATTAGGAGTTATAACTATTTTATTATTTTTTGTTCTAAATTTTACTACATTAGTGATTATAAGGATGGCTGTCAAGATGTTTTGTCCAGAAGTTTCCATCATTGGAAATATGAGACTATCCTTATACAATGTACATGTATCACTGTCATGACTTTCTGTAGTTACATGTGAACATGGACATGTGTGGAAGACAGGCTAGAGCCTAGGGTAAAAGTCTTATTGACAGCCATACAGCAAGCCTGAGGCAACGGCTCAACCGCTGGAGCCACAAGAAATGCCTTGTGACATTTGCTTCCATTGGCAGATCATGAGACGGATGCCTAGAACTCGCCACTCCCTAATCACTACCCTTGGAATCCAAAATTGCAACACTTAGATATTGCAACAGTCAGGGTCACATGGTTTCCAGGAATCCAGGCTCTGTAATCTGAAACCCATTATGCTAATGAGACATACTACCCGCTATTCTGTGATAGGACATTAAGTCTGTTATGCTAATAGGACGCTAAGTCTGTTATGCTAATAAGGTATCCTACTTGCTGTACTGTGATAGGACGCTAAACCTGTTATGCTAATAAGGTATCCTACTTGCTGTGTTGTGATTGGACCACTACCCCTATATAAGCTTGTGCCTTCCTGCAATAAACCAGACCTGTGTCACTGAACCTGGTCTCCTGTGTGTGAATGCAGCTCTGCTGACACAGTCTCCTCACCAGCCCTGGGGTCCAGGACCAGGCAGAAGCGACAACGACAGGAGGCAGCACACAGCAAACAGAAGAGCTGCCTCAGCACCAGGCAAGCAGAAGAGCTGCCTCAACACCAGGCTAGCAGAAGAACGGCCTCAGTCCAGGGCAGGCAGAAGAGTGGTCTCAGCCCAGGGCAAGTGGAGGAACAGGCTCGATGCCTGTAAGAATAAAGGAGAAGCACCCATGAGAATGTAGGAGCGGCCACCACTGGCGGTGACTGGGGATATGCCTCTTCTGAAGCTGCTATAAGAAGCTTCTTCCATATCCACAGTGATAAGTGAAGTATTCATAATACCCAGGAAATAGAATCAAACTGGATGTCCATCACCAGATAAATGGATAAAGAAAATGTGGTACATATACACAATGGAATTTTATATAACCAAAAAGAAAAATGAAAGCATTACATTTTTAGGAAAACAGAAGCAACTGAAAATCTTTTTATGTTTGGTAAAATAATCCAGACTCAGAAAGACAAATTCTGCATGTTTTCTCTTAAATGCAAAACCTGTTTAAAGTGTGTGTGTGTGTGTGTGTGTGTGTGTGTGTGTGATGAAACTAAAAAGAGGATTATGAAAGGAGAGAAAGGAAAAGATCTTTAGGGAGGTAGGAATAGAGTAGTGGAATACATGTGGGGAAAAAGCAGAAAGAGGGAATAACCACAGGGAAGGTGAGCACAGGGGTGGGACAGGAAGTGAGGCAGAGGAACAAATAAGAGCGAAAAAAAAAACACTTCAACTAAGGCTGACCATGAAGCCGTGAATATCTGTGCCAGAAGCAATAGGAAGGCTGGGGTTTCCCCAGAGCTGTGGCTTTGGTAAAAAGGGAGAAATCTTGTGAGACACCCTGTTAATGGAGTGTGAAACCAGGATGCTTATGCTAACCAGGAGTCACCTCCTTCCCAGACATGAGCAAATACAGCTGCTTTCACAGCATTACCTCCCTCTCTGGCAGCTAGGGAAATATTCTCATTTCCACTGGCTTTTCCTGAGCCAGCAGGCGTGTATGCTGCTGAGCATACACAGGATGACAGGAAACAATAGGAACTCAGACCCGCACTGCATTCAGGAACCACAACTGGGAACCCCGTACTGTCTCGTAGCATCACACCCACCTCCTCCTTTATGGAGCAAGCTGGCTGGGAGTGGACCTTGGTGTATGTATCCTGCTTTAGAGCTGGGGCAGGTGCGCACAGAGACTACTAACACAAGAGGTCTCCACAAAGACCTACAGGTGGAATTTCAGGCTGAAATTTCCTAATGGGATACATCTGAGGTTGTTATCTAACGGCAACCTCATTTACCCTCCCAGCTCCCCCACCCCATCCCTCCTAGCAGGGTCACTGGCCCATTTCTTGTCTTGGCACCCCAGACCTCTGGACTGACTTCTTGGCACAGACTCCCCACTGCTTCCTGATCCTTTGCATCCAGACCAACCCAATTCCTCCCTCTAGTCCCAGGAAGCCCTGAGGCCTTTTCCAGTCCCCCCCCTCTTTGCATCTCTGGGTGGCCCAGCCCCCCAGCTTTGTGGGGCCAGCACCTTTCCTGGAGGGATCCAGTCCTTAGGAGAAAGCCTGAGAGCATCTGATCCTCATCCAACTTGGGCCTCTGTAGGAACTCCTGAGCAGGAAGATGAAATCAATTTGGTCCCTCCAATATAAAACCAAAACCTGAAGCCTAGACCATCTAGCTTGTTCATGCCCAACAAGTAAATCACAAAGGCACATAAAGTTTACAAAAAGAAGCATACCTAAACTCAACAAAGGAAAGCTTGGGTCTCACACAAGAATCAGAAACTACAAAAGAAATCCACATGTCAAAGTCACAGCAAAAAAATAATAACATGAAAAAGTCAAATAATATATCCCCAACCAAGTACCATCAGTCCTGTAGAGGAGTACAATGAAAACACCCTAGAGATAACACAGGACATGGAACTCAAAAGAACAGTTATAAACATGATAAAAGAATTCAGTGAATTTAAAGAACACACAAAGAAATCAAAGAACTGAAAGAAAAGAGGGCTAAACTGCTGAATGAATTCAGAAGAGTTAGAAATATTGAAGAATAATCAGGCTGAAATGAAAAAGGAAGTGAAATACTCAACAAGCCAATTAGAAACACTTAACAGAATGTTCACATACAAGAAATTTTACCTATTTCTTTTTTATAATTCTGAAGTTATACACATAAGGAAAAACAGGTTTTTTTTTTCCCCATTCATCTGGTTTGATGTACTTTTTTAAAACCCATTTCTCTCAACATCCTGCTGAGCCTACGCTGTTAAGAAAGCCTCTTACATATTTGGGGTTGGGGGGGGACCCAGGAAGGGAGGCTGCAGGGAAGTTTGTGATGAATTTGAGCAGGAAATGTCTTTGACAAATGAAGTCTGTCTTCCTTTGCCTAATTCCAAAATGCCTCTGGCTTGAAAGTTCTCCATATGCCTGTTATTTATGTATACCATACAAATTCTAAACAAAGAGTTCCATTCTTGGCCCCCACATATGGAACCTGGAACAGCAAGGAAATGTTCCACCGGAGAAACATAGGGGGATCCGGACTAGAATGAGACCATGGGTCACTATATAAAATGTGATTGGCATAAACAACAGGACTGCATGAATGATGTGGGGCAGATCCATCTGCAGGGGAAGAGTTTGCCTGCCTGTTTGCAGAAGCTCGAGACTTCACATTGGTATTCATTTGCTATGGCTGATAAAACAAAGCATCTTAGACTGAATGGCCTAAATAACAGAAATGAATTGGCTCACAGTTTTGAGGCTAGATGTCCAAGGTCAAGCACTTGGAGAGAGAATCTGTTCTCAAAGACTCTGTTCTGTCTCTCCTAGATTCTGATGGCTTGCTGGCCAACTTTTCTTTGACCATCACCTTGAACTCCACCTTCATGCTCACACAGCATCTTCCCCATGGGGGTGTGCCTGGAACCAAACCCTTTTCATCAGCACACCAAATATTGGATGAGGGCCCAGCCTAAGGGCCTAATCTTAACTTATGGCATCTGTAGAGACCTTATTTCCAAACTTGGCTGAGGACACCCCGTCCAGTCCAGAAATGAAATCTCATGGTCAACAGTCTGTGTTCTAAACCCTGCAAGACCATCCATAACTTTAGCAGGTTAGTGAAACAAAAAGGAGAAGGGAATAAGGGAGAGAGTACAGCTGAAGTGAGACACTGGGTGCAAAACTTCCATGTGCTTCCCTGTGGCACTTTTCCTGCATTTAAACACGATCTTTCTCTAGCTTAACCAGAGGATGAAAAACATGTGTTCTACTCTGGCCCTGCAGCATAGATATGATTATCAAAAAAGGATGCACCTACTCTATCTTCCTCTTATAAGGAATCTCTAGGGGTGCTGGGGTGGGTTCTATTTTCCCCACAACCCTTCATTCTTTCCCTGGCTTTCTGTTGAGAATTCTAATGTGGCAAATAAAAGCTCTGCACAATTTTTATTTAAGTGTGTATTTTCAACCTATGGGGAGAAAAGTAATGCCAAATCTCCCACACTTCACTCTTGCATTCATGAACCCTGATGCACAACCTCAGAAGCTCAGAACAGTGAGGGCAGTGAGACATATTTCTTTCCTTTTTAAGTTGGTTCTTTCCCCTCAGGAAGGGGTTGGCCATTGTTAAATCCCTTATCCCCTTGAAAAGCACTCCAAAATCCTCCTCGGGATTTGGCAAATCTGGATTACAGTGTCCGTCAGATGTGCCCCCACAGTTGTTGCCACTCCACAAATGGAGGGACCACAGTGATTACTGCTGCGTACTAAATTAAATTTAACAATCTAGTTTACTCTAGCAGGTTCCTGGTAAACACTGCTGCAGCTGAAAAGGCTTATCTTGTTTACATATGCATGACATGTCCTAGCTGGGACTCCTAGAGCAGGGCAGAGGCTGTACTCCCAGAATGCTAGCCGTTTGAAGGGCCTTGTGCTTTGACAAATGGTGTTTAGGTAAGAAACCACTGTTGATATGATCTTTCTATCAACTTTGAGCATTTGACGTAGATGGACGTTGTTCTATTTCAGGATATGCCAGGTTTCCTTAAGGAGGAGAATCATTACTATGTGTAATGACTGGAAATTCCCCACTGGCTAAGCCTCCACACACAGTGTGACCTTCATGAGCTTTGGTCTGTGTCAGCACTTCTTGACGTCAGCATTATTAACATTTGGGATGGATAATTCTTTGTTGTAGGAACTTCCTAGTGCATTACTGGGTGTTCAGCAGCACCCTGGTCCTCCACTGACTCAATGCCAGTGGAACACTCTACAAGTTATAGTAAACATTAGACATTGCTAAATGTCCTCTGGGGGGAGGAGACAAAGTCACCCCCACCTCCCACCTGCTCTCAGAACCACCACTCGAAGTTAAAAAATCATGGTTCTCCCAAAGGTCAGTAAGGTCAGAGACCATGTGCAGACTATGCAGGGCCAGGGTGGTCTGGTTTGCCTCTTCATCCATGTCCTCAGAGAGTCCAGACTGGTTCTGCTTTTTGAAACCTGGAGACATGAATATCTAAAAGTCATAAGGAGTATCACCAGAAAAAATGAAATGAGCCAAGAAACACGAATACATGCCCCGCACATGGTCTAATCACTTGGTTTTGTGAAATACCTGTCAACCTTAAAAAAGGAAGGAAATTAGGCATGCTGTGACACAGTTGAAACTTACGGACATTATGCTAAGCGCAATAAGTTGATCACAAAAAACAAACACTACAGGACTCTACTTACATGATGTACCTAGAATAACTAAATATGAGACAGAAAATAGTGTTAGTTCCCAGGAGGTGGAGGGAGGAGAGACTGGGGAGCTGGTTATTCAATATAATATTTAAGTTTTGCAAGATAAAAGTAGTTCTGGAGAGTGGATGTATAGTTATGTGAATGAAACCAGTAGTACTAAACTGTACACAAAGAAACAGGTAAAAGAATACATTTTGTATTATGTGCTTTTACTACAACCAAAAACACTACCAATAGAGAAAACTAGGAACCAACATGTGAACAAAAACAACCATCCTTATGTTCTACCAGGACCAGGTCGGTGGTGTTGGGGAGGGGGTGGTAAGGAGGCACACAGCTGGCCTTCCTCCCTGTCTCCTAACCTCTCAGGGCTGAATCCTGTTAATGAACTGAATTCAGCCAATGCCCTAACTGAGAGATACTTCTCATCAAAGGTCAGTCATTTCTCCAATAAATCCTTTTAGGATATTTTAAAATATATACATCTGAAGCCATCTTTTCTCCCTCTTTTGGCCAAATTTTCTGTGAATCAGTTTTTCCAAGTTAATAATCAGGCTCAAAAGAATCTAAAGTCCAAGAAGTATGGTGATGTATTGGAAATCCCCACCCAGGGTCTACGGAATCCAACACACACCAGAATATCAAGAACACCTTGGGTCTTGGTGGAGCAAGGGTCATAGGAAAAAGACAGTGACTGAATTTGGGGCCCTAAGGGTCTGGTCCTTCCCAGAAGTTTCCCTGATAACCAGAAAAAGGCTCCCAAATCTTAAAGTTGTGTGACTGTTACCTGCAGCTTACTGTTCTCAGCTAAGTAGTGACACATGTGGAAAATCCCACACAAGTCATACACTCTTTTGCAGTTCTCAAAACAAATACCCAAACTTCATACTAATTTCCTCTAGTGGATAGTCCATGGGAGCAGACTGTGTTGTGCTTGATCCTGCTTAAGGGCAAAACTTCTTCAGCAAGTATCTCAGCCTGCCTTCCTCGTATGTTGCCTGTGGTGGTTTGATGAGAATATTGCCCATAGGCTCCAAGTATTTGGACATTTTTGTCCCCAGTTGGTGGCACTATTTAGAGAGGTCTTAGAAGGTGTGGCCATACTGGAGGAAGCACATCAATGGGGGCAGGTTTAGAGAGCTCTTAAGCCTTGCTTGATCTTCATTCATTCTCTGCTTCCTGTGCCTGCTTGAAGATGTGAGAGCTTAGCTTCTGCTCCTACTCCAGCCACCTCTGCCACCATGTCTCCCCACCATGATGGACTCTTGTCCTTTTGAACCTGTAAGATAAATAAAGCTCTTCCTTTTATAAGTTCCCTTGGTCATGATATTTCTATCACAGCAACAGAAAAGTAACTAATACACTGCCCAATGACAGTCTGTATTCTTGCAAATTTGTGGAAGTATTTCCAAACTACATTTTAAATAAAGAGTGTGTGAATGGAACTTTTTTCAGCCACAAAGAATGAAGTTATGTCATTTTCAGGTAAATGACTACAGATAATCATATTAAGCTAATTAAGCCAATCAGAAAAAATAAATATTGTATGTTTTCTCTCATTTGTGGTTCCTAGATTTTTTTAAAAATATTTTATTTATTATTTTGGGGGCTGGAGAGATAGCTCAGCAGTTAAGAACACTGACTGCTATTGCAGAGGACCCAGGTTCAATTCTCAGCACCCACGTGGTGGCTAACAACCATTCATAACTCCAGTTCTGGGGGAATTTGATGCCTTCTGACCTCCATGCGCATTGCACAACATGGGTGCATTTACACACATGCAAGCAATACACTCATACACATAAAATTTTTTAAATAATGTATAAAATATTTTATGTATTCTTTTTTAAATTTCTATGAGTGGGGGTCATAGAATGAAAATGAAAGCAAGTTTGCATTCTAATGGCGTGGATATGTGTGTTTATTTTTAGGTAATGAATTAAGTCTTGGTGGAATATTTGATACCTCAGGATGTAG
>NW_008337442.1:529757-537106 GCF_000622305.1 Nannospalax galili
TTTATGTTTATGAGTGTGTTGCTCACATGTGTGTGTTGTGTAATACATGAGGAAGTCAGAAGAAGACATCAAATCTCCTGGAACTGGAGTTATGGGCAGTTGTTAGCCGCCATGTGGGTGCTGGGAATCGAACCCAGGTCCTCTGCAAGAGCAGTCAGTGCTTCTAACCTCTGAGCTATTTCTGCAGCTCTGTGGTTCTTGGATTTTATATAAATATGTAAAGTTATATATATTATGAAAGTATTATAAAATGTGGAGGTGTTATTTTTACTATAATAATCTTAATGCAAAATTGAATTTTCACATTAGGCTGCAAAGTTAAAATATATAAGAATTTACTATACTGATTTTGATGTAAGACTCTGATTTGGGAATTCAATAACCTTTAATCCAGCATGGAAACATGATCAAAAATGAGTCCTCAGTAAAAACTGTAATATGAAATATTGAACTCATGATCTTCCTGCCTCAGCCTCCTGAGTGCTGGGATTGCAGTCACATGCTAGTATTCTTGGTGGCTTATATTTTTGCTTTACTTTTTTTTAATTTTTATTTATTTATTTGTTTATTTATTTAATGTGTATGTGTGTATTGCCTGCATGTAGGTAAGTGCACCCGTGTTGTGCAATGCCCGCAGAAGACAGAAGAGGCTGTCAGATCCCCTGGAACTGGAGTTACAGACAGCTGTTAGCTGCCATGTGGGTGCTGGGATTCGAACCCAGGCCTTCTGCAAGAATAGTCAGTGTTCTTAACCACTAAGCCATCTCTCCAGCCCCTTGCTTTACTTTTATACAGTTTTTTTTTCATTCTTTTTAAATTAAAAGAAAAATTTTATTTTGTGTGTATGAGTGTATTGCCTGCATGTATATAAGTGCACCCATGTCATGAAATGCCTGAGGACCCCAGAAGAAGGTATTGAATTCCCTGAAACTGATAGTTGTGAGTTACTGTGTGGATGCTGGGAACTGAACCTGGATCCTCTGCAAGACCAGCCAGTGCTCTTAACCACTGAGCCATCTCTCCAGACTCTTTTTATTCTTATTTTATGTGTGTGCTTTGCCTGCATGTATGTAAGTATACCCATGCCATGCAATGCTCATGAAGGCCAGAAGAGGGTGCTGGATCCCCCGGAATTGTACTTATGGATAACTGGTTGTAGCTGCTATGTGGGTCCTAGGAACCAAACCCAGGTCCTCTACAAGAGCAGCCAGTGCTCTTAAGTGTTGAGCCATGTCTCCAGCCCCTGTTATTTTTTCTTAATAAAATTTCTATTTATCCAGTTTTGTGCCACTATATTATAAACTGTTTGAATGAGAATATTTCTTGCAGCAATTGACTCCATATTTGCTATCTACTGTAATACACGTGCACATATTATTTCATAAGTTCCTTCTGGAGCTTTTTAACTCATTTTAATTGGGTCTGAGTTCAGAAGCTCTACTTTAATGAGCTTTACAACCTTCCTGTTGACAGACCTGGCAGACATCACACTGAGTAAAGGGTCAACTTGGTAACAAACTATGGGCATACTCACATGTATTTACAGAGTTTTCTGTTGCAAACTTCTAGGAGGTTTATGATACTTGATGTCAATAATACTGCAAAAACAAAGTTGAAACTGTCAGTATTTTTTTAAGGGTAGGAAGAAGGTCATATTATATCATGTTGTTTTCCATCCTGTCATGCCAGGGTGAAAAGATTTATCTCAGAATACGAAGTGTTCTGATGATGATGAGTGGGTGGAGAGTAGAACTGGGAAGGGTTTGGAGAAGTTATCGTTTAACAGGGAGATCTTCCAATCTAAACTTTGGTCAACTCTGAATGCATTGAGCTGATCTATTCTCAAAAGGACAACAGCTATCTCAAAATTCATGATTCATACTAGGAGGCTTTGAGCCATGCATGCTGTGTATGTGCCCTAGAGAGGCTGCATGTGCATGTGTCTGTGTCTGTGTCTGTGTCTGTGTCTGTGTCTGTGTGTATGTGTGGTGGAAGTACTTGTGGTACAGCAGCATCAGCTCATGTTCTTTTATTTTATTGATTCAAGAATTTCATGCAATGTATTTTGATCATATTCAAGCCCCCTCCCCCATTTCTACCCCTTCTGTCCCCTCCCAACCCCAACTTCATGTCCTCTATTGCCAAATGAAAAACCCCATCCATCTTATACAACACATCTGAACTGGGTGCCAGAAAAGTCCTATCTCATTAGAGCCACTCCCTTTCCTTTGTACGTGGTTTTGGATCAGAATACACCCAAGTTTCTTGGAGTGGAATTTTCACACTTGTTTTCTCTTTCTCTTACACACTGCTTAGGATTGTCAGGTAAGGATTTCTCACTTCTTCAGTCAGATATGTTTGGAATTCCTCATCAAAGTCAGTTATTCACAGTTGAGTAGATGCATATTATACTTTGGCTGTTTCAGGGCCTTCCTCAGAACAATCACCCTACTGTGGTCCAAGGCATTCTCCAACAGGTTGATTCTCCACAGGGTTTTACTGTGGGTAAAAGCAGAAGCTAGGTCCCCACAGCCAGCAGCAGCTAATCCATAGGCCCGCAACCCAAGATTTTTTTGAGTGGCAGTTGAGATGTTACACAGCTTCACACAACAGCTTTATACCAATGTCCCCTGGCTTTTTTTTCCTGAAATCTGTAGACCTCTCAGGTTCCTATTGCTGCTGAGGGCTGCAGTCAGGTCTTGATAGCCACTGGATGATGATGAAGATGGCCAGGCCGACCACGGATGGGTGCACTGTACAATGGCTGCTTGCAGGCCCAGCCCCAGGCTTGAGAGGTACAGTGGGGTGTGGCACAGTTGGGTAGTCACAACCACCTCCTGGCTGTACCAGCTGCCTGACTCCTTCACCAGAATTCTTAGGCCAGGGGCCCAGCAGCCAGGCCAGGTGAAGGTTGTGACTCTGCCCACCAGGGGTGGCCAGGCCATGTTTCTTGCCTGCATGTGTGCAAGGGCACCTGGGTCATGCAAAGCCCATGAAGGCCAGAAGAAAGCATCAAATCCCCTGGAACTGCAGTTACAGATGGTTGTTAGCCACTAACTTGTTGGTGCTGAGAACCAAACCTGGGTCATCTGCAAGAGCAGTCAATGCTCTTAACCACTGAGTCACCTGTCCAGCCTCCACTCATGATTTTTTACAGCCACTTTATAAGGAAAAGAAACTGGGTGGAAAAACTGAAACTCTATAAGGCCAAATGAGATGGTTACCAAAGGGTGATCTGCTAAACCCACAAAGTTCTACAGAGGCCACTTTGTGAGGTTAATCAGAGGGAAAAGTAAGAAGGCAGCACCCTGGACCACCCATCTCACTTCACCCAGACCAGCTCCACTTCCAGGTGCTCCATACATGGGCTTCTCCTTAAGAGTTCTGCTTCTAAACTTTGAAAACTACTAGATTAGGAACAACTCTAGGCTACTTTAACATGAAACAGTATGTTTATCCCAATAGAGCTGATACATTATTCTTTTTCTCATTTAGGTAATCAATTCCCAGCCTGAAAACTGGAATCTCAGATGTATTTAAGACTAAGAAAATTAATCCCAGCACTTGGGGGGGTGGGGGACAGAGGCAGGCAGATCTCTGTGAGTTTGAGGTCAGCCTGGTCTCCATAGCAAATCCAGGTCTGTGACTACAGGGGACCCTGTCTCAAAAAGACCAAAAGAAAAAGAAAAGACTAAAAATATAAAGAAATATTATGCATCTCCTGACTCAAAAAATTGATGGTGTAATAGGATCCAACAACATAAAAACCAAAAAATCATTGTCCATTCTACAGAGGCCTGTATAAGGTAAAATGGAAGCAAAACAAAAGATTTGCAGTGGAGTTGGTGTCCTAGTTTGTTTCTCCATTGCTGTGACAAAATACTCTGACCAATACCAACTTGGAGAGGAAAGGATTTATTTTATCTTACATCTCCTGGGTCACAGTTCATCAGAGAGCCCAAGGTAGGAACTCGGGGCAGAAACCTGGAGGCAGGAGCTAGAACACAGGCCATGGAGGATCTCTGCTTACTGGCTTGCTCCCCTGGCCCCTACTTAGTCTGCTTTCTTATGCGACACAGGCCCACCAGCCCAGGGGTGGCACCACCCACAGTGGGCTGGGCCCTCCCACATCACTCATCAATCAAGAAGGTTCCCCACAGACATGGCCACAGGGCAGTCCAATGGAGGCAATTCCCCAGCTGAGGCTCCCTCAACCCAGGTGTGTCAAATTGACACTAAAGCTAGCCAGAGCAATTGGGCTGCTGAAAGTTGCTAGAGGGAATACTAACACCTCAAGCAGAAATGGAATACAATAAATCCTATAACCAGGAAAAACCCTGAAATAGATTCAAGATGGAGGACAGACCTGCCAGAACCAGGGGCTGGATGTGAGACTTGGGGACTCCAGAACATGAACCTTCTGAGGATCACTCACCAGAGACGCACACTCTCCACTGCAGAAAAAAATACATTGATGGCTGCCACAGTCCCAAGCTGCTTAGCAGCCCCCATGGAGGAAAAAGAAAAAGAAAAAAAAAAAACTTTCTGTATCCAGTCCAGGGTAGGAGAAGGACTGTTTGGGGCTATTCAAGTGGTATGCCACTGTTAGGGGAAGGCAGAGTATAGATTAGCCACATCAGTTATAATCACCCTGTCCATGCCTCCATCCATCATCTAAGGAGCTAAAACTAAGAGGAAGTGGGTGGTAAGGAAGCCACTGAGCAGTAGTCACCACAGTAAATGTCTCAGGGCACTCCAGGCAAAGGATCCTGTAAGTGTGGAGGGTGGTTATGCAGCCCTCTTTCTATCATGCCATATTACACCATCCAGGTTATCTTCAACCATTCCTATGATTGAAGCCGCCAGAAGAGGCAATCACAGGCCCAGACATCATTAGCCAGTTATTCCTCATGGAAACCATACAAATTAGGTCCCTTCAAACAGGGACTGCAGGCTGCAAGTCCAAGGTGTTGGCAGGGCCGTGGTTCCTTTGAGAGCCATAGGGAAATTATTCTTGCTTCTCCCAAGCTCCTGGTTTGCCAACAATCACTGGCAACATATCTTGACCCAGGGATATAATTTAATACATAGCAGAGTGACACTGAATTTTTAAAAAATATTTTATTATTTTTATTGTGTGTTGCCTACATGTATGTAAGTACACCTGTGTTGTGCAATGACCATGAAGGTCAGAAGAAGGCATCAGATTCCCTGGAACTGGATGGTTGTTAACTGCCATGTGGGTGCTGAGAACTGAACCCGGGTCCTCTGTAAAAACAGCCAGTGCTCCTAATTGCTGAACCGTCTCTCTGGCTCCCAGACACTGAATTTTTAAGGCAAAAACTTTTAAAGAAAAACCTTTCCTTTCCATGTGGGTTGCACTCAGAGACCTCTCTTACTATAAGGTCAAAGCAGTAGACTGAGTTATAACTATCAAGGAAAACAAATGTAGCTCAATTCTTACACAGGAGCAAAAGATACTGAAACTTCATAATGCAAGAAAACTTATATCAACTTGAAACTCCAAGTTCAAAGTTGTGATCTGTGCCTCTGAAATCTACAGACTTCATTGCTCCATAAACATCAGTATTCTGCAATTTGCCTCATTATAAAAAAACACCCAGCACTTTATGGAAACATAAAATTGGCACCTCAGTCCTTAAACCATATGTTTTAATAAGTAGCAGCTAATCAGGCAAGGAGTTTTGGATGTCTGCTATTCTGGGACTATTTCAACATCTCCCAAAGATTGCAAATGTCTTTATTTGCAGCAAACTGTACCCAAGATAGCAGCAAAATATAAGCCATAGCTATGCAATTCTGCTCTCTACATATGAGAAAGTAAATGCAGGCAAGGCAATTAGGGAAGAAAGCCAGCAATGAAGAGGAAGCTCAGTGCAGATATGAGGTGCAGGAAGGCTGGCTCCATGCAGACATCGTTTAGCTCCAATGTAAATTAATTCACCTTTGTCTAAATGGAAAGAAGTGTATAAAGAGATCAGTTGTCTTCTACCCTAGAATTGTTACAAAACTTGGCTCTGAATGAGAGAGAGAGAGAGAAAGAGAGAGAGAGATTTCTGTTTCTAAGAGTTCTAAGAGAATCAATTGACCTTTTATTTTTCTGAAATAAGGAATACTGAACTACCAGGTGACTTCTGCTGCCTCTATTTAGATGAAGAATATCTGCAGGTGGTCACCTAAGTACAGTAATCTGGAAGTTTCCCCTTGGGCACTCCTGGGTGGTCATCAGGTTACATTCCACAAATAGAGTAATTTATGGAAATCATTACTTCTTTTTAGGGATTTTTTTATTTAAACTGCAACAATTAAGACTTAAAGTTTCAACCAACCACAACCCCCACTACGCAGTCTTTTGGAGTTCTGTTCCAAGCCCCCTACTGGCCAGGCTGGATTAGACTAAGCAACTCCTTTCTACTGCTCTCATAGCTCTTTACAAGATAGAGTGACCCAATATCCTCCTTTCCACTCTCTCACTATAAAATTTTAGCATCTCCCTTTACTCCCTAAAATGTCCCAGATTGTATTTAAAGGTTCAATTTATTTCCTTATTCACTCTTGCCCTCTGTCCACCCCTGCCACAGTGTCTTGCATCTCCAACATAATGAATGAACACAGACTGTATTTTATTTCTTTTTTTCCCAGCTAATTATTTATTTAATAACCACATACTTAGAAAAAGCATTTCATTACAACAGCATTGACATATTCAATAACAATTTTCTGAGCTAAGATGCATCGTTTTCAAAATTGGCTGTAAATTTTTAGATTTACAGTTGAACTATTACACTTATACAATATTGTACTCAGTATGAACCCTATAAGATATGAAATTAAATGAGGTTTTAACCTTTGAAAAAGATCTCCATTTCATTTCATTATTAAAATACACAGTTTCATACAGAAAAATTCTTTTTGTACAGAAAAATTCATTTTCAGTGCAATTGACATTAAGATGTTTGTACATGTGTTTCTAATCTCTATATATCTGATTATTACTAGTCACAGTTGGTTACTTTCTGATCTCCTTGGCATCTGAGCATGGATATAAAGTCATCGAGTAGATGTTTTTCACATCTACTAATTATTATTATTTTTGAACATTTTTTAAATTTTTAATAACTACATGATTAGAAGAAGCATTTCACTACAGATTTAACATATTCAGTAACACACTCCAGAGCAAAAGTACATCTCTTTCACAAGTGGGTGCAAGTTTCTAGGTTCACAGTTGAGTTAATACAGTTATACAACATTGAACTCAGTATAAGCCCTGTAGAACATAAAATTGAATGAGATTTTTAACCTTTAAAAAAGATTTCCATTTCATT
>NW_008337442.1:537670-544219 GCF_000622305.1 Nannospalax galili
AAACACAAGCCTTCTGCAAGAACAGCCAGTGTTCTCAACCTCTGAGCCATCCCTCTAGCCCACACATGGACTCTTAAAGAAATATACTGATGACTTTACCCTTTGGTTGTGCTTTCCTTTTGGGTGTTTAAGACCATACAGTTGGCCCAGATAAAACAATTTATTTTTACTCTTAAGGTCATTTGAGGACCTGTTCCTCAGGGGTTGGGCTTGGGAGGAGCCCCTGGCTCCTTTCTTTTACCAGTTCCACCTATGTGAAGATAAATCAAAGGTCCTGCTTGACCATGGTTGGCTTCGCTTGGAAGCATGGAGGAAGTGATTCCTCTGTGCTGACCCTCCTCTTTGTAGACTGGACACTGGTTCAAGTCCATCTGGTGGGGTCTCCTCGGCCTCCTTGATCAAGAGGACAGGTGACCCACCACAGTTACAAGACATTTTGAGAGATGCTCATAGTCCCCTGGAACTAGTCGACCTAGGAGGACAAGGAGCAAAAACTGTACTTTATGTCCCTCTGACCAAATTAGTATAGGCCTCAAAGTATGTCTGTTAAACATCCAAGAAGGTGGGTTCCACCAGTCTGGTACTTTTAATTACTGTGTGTCATGTAGATAAATCTTGGGCAAAGACCAATTGTTCTCAGATAAACCTTATTATGTGTCTGAGTGTTTTTCCCACATGTAAGTGAACCCATGTCATGCAATGCTTGCAGAGGCCAGAAGAGGGCATTGGACCCCCTGGAACAAGACTTAAAAATGGTTGTTAGCCACCATGTGGGTACTAGGAATCAAACCCAGGTCCTCTACAAGAGCAGCTAGTGCTCTTAACCACCGAGCCATCTCTCCAGCCCCTGTGTTTTATTTCTTTCTTCACTTCCATTGGAGATGCCTGGCATGTGGCACATCAATCGCATGTTGAACTTAAATTAAAATGCCTGTAGTCTGTGATATTCTAATGTCTAATTACACAGAATCTCATCAGACAGGAGTGACCCTTTATATCAGGAGAACACAGGGCTATGAGAGTAGAAGAGCCCACAGAGACCAGTCAGAAAGTGCTGGTAAAGGTGGACTGAATATTACCAAAATACATTATATACATGTATGAAGTTGTAAAATATACATATATATTAAAACAACAACAGATGACTAGGGATTTAGCTTAGTGGCAGAGCACTTACCTGCCATGTACAAGGCCCTGAGTACTGGTACCTAGGACAAAACAACAAAACCTATGCTATTAGGGCATGAATATTTTCACTACATTTAGTAGCCGGTCAGTGACAAAAACCAAGGAGGCAATGTTACAATTGCCCACCGTCAAGAGACTGGAGTAGACTGGGGATTCTCAAAGTATGATCCTCAACCCAGCAGCATCACCTTGGAACTTGTAAGAAATGCCAGTTCCAAGCCCAGACCCACTGAATCAGAAACTCCAGATAGAATCAGCAATTTTATCTGTAAGAAGCACTGCAATAACTCACTGGCATGCTAAAGTTTGAAAGCCAGTGAAAGAGACACTTGAGAAAGTTCAAAAATAATCATGCCATCCACACAGCTTCTGTATCACAAGGCACTGTGTATTTGTGATGCCTACACTGTAGCTCAGGTCTGAAGACGGCAGTTTCACTGCCTTCTCTTAATCAGCAGGCTTGCTCACATTTCACAGGGTGGGAATTTGGGCACTACAGTGAGACTATAATAGTGTACTGTTAAGAGTGTACTGTTCTCGTACAAGTTTGATTTTGCCTGGATACATGATACAGGACCCCAAGACCACAGGTCCTCCAGTGACATGCTTCCTGTGTTGCAATGAGGTTCTGTGCAGTTAAAGGGCTCTGGTGAGCTCAGGGCTGACTTCTAATGGGCTTAGAGAAAGCAGCTGAAAATTTTTCTCATTGGAGACAGGCATAAGCCAGCCTTTACAAATCTTCTCCCAAGCTCTATTTCCATTACAGGCTAGGTAATCCAAACCAACTCTCCTGCTGAAGACAACTTTCAAAGTCAGATGAAATGTACAAAAATATTTTCATGAAAGGATCAAATAGCCAACAAGAGAGTGAGGAATTACTTGGCAACGATCTACTCAAAATTGGAAATTCAGAGACATAGGACCCGCATCTGGGGCTGCCACTGCCCTAAAGAGGCGATAAAAGACAGAGCAGTATTTTGGACATTTTATGAGAATAACAGGGAAAAAAGATAGAATCTCAAATCTTCTTTAAAAAGTCTCCAATAAGGCACCCAGTGCTCAAGGTTGGCTTCCTGAGAGCTGTACTTTGGAAATAGGCAGAAACTACAATTATTCCTGCTTTTACATGCACTCTGC
The DNA here is from genome assembly GCF_000622305.1 of Nannospalax galili. Classification (NCBI taxonomy): domain Eukaryota; kingdom Metazoa; phylum Chordata; class Mammalia; order Rodentia; family Spalacidae; genus Nannospalax; species Nannospalax galili. The sequence goes on from NW_008337442.1 coordinate 539,996, forward strand.
CTGCAAGTCTCATTTCTGCAATTTAATTAACGCAACTCTGGATCCTACCTCCTGATGCCTCTAAGGACTTAGCAAAAGCCAAACAAAAGCCTCTATGATGAAAGATATCCTATTAGGCCTCAAATTATTTCTGCAAGTTAAGGTTTTCAAATCTAGTACCCAGCACACAGTAAAATATAATCAGGCCTAACCAAGTACGGTGGCACATGCCCATCTGTATTCCAGCAGTTGGGAGGAAGAGGCAGAAAAATCTAGTTCAAGGCCAGCCTGGACTTCGCAGTACATTCTAGACCAGCCTGTACATAGTACATTCTAGACCTGGGTATATGAGACCCTGTCAGAAATAAACAATATAATCAGGCCATAAAGAGATAGGACAATGTGAAAAATCAGAACAGATGACAAAATAATTACACACTTAGGTTGTCCAGGTAACAACATTCCCAGACCAGACTTTGAAACTCCTATGATTAGTGTGTTCAAAGAGCTCAAAACAAAACTAAGCAATTTCACCAAGAAGTTAGAAAAGGTACAAAGTTACAATGCTGATTTAGAAAGGAAACAAATCAAAATTCAGGAGCTGAAAAATACAATTAAAAAGTTAAAAACAAGGTACTAAGGCCAGACATGGTGGTACATGCCTTTAATACCAACACTTAGGAGGCAGAGGTAGGTGGATCTCTGAAAGTTCAAGGCTAGTCTGGTGTACATAGTGAGTTCCAGGCCAGCCTCAAAACTTCATAGTGAGATCTTGTCTAAAAAAAAAAAAAAGTATTCATTACTGGCAAGAAAGCTGAAGAAAGAATTAGTGGACTGAAAGATATATTAGAAGAAACAGAATGAAACACAAAGTAAAAGGCATGGAATAGCTTTTAGTCGGGGCCCAGACCTTTGCAGACTGTCTGGGAATGCCTGAATCCAGCCTCTGCAAGGTGGTGAGCCTCCCAGATTGCCCAGTGTCCATCCCCCTACCTGGGAACCATCTCCAGCCCCTCCCACTGCTGCAGGGCCAGGCTTCTATGACCTTTAGTGGGGGAACCAGACCTTTGCAGACTGCCTGAGAGTGCCTGAATCGAGCCTCCACTTAGCAATTTTCCCGAATTGTACTGTGCCTGCCTGCTGGCTAGTAGGGGACCAAATGTTAGGAGGAAGCCTAGGAGTATCTGATTGCTGCCTGACTTGGGTCTTTACTGGAGCTCGTGAATAGCTGGACTAGAGCCATCTGGTCCCTACAATACAAAATCAAAAGACTGAACCTGAAGCCGAGACCAACCAGCTTTTCATACCTAATAAAAAACAACCACAGAGCATCAGAAATACAAACAGAATCAGACATCAACTCAAAAAAGGAAGGCTTGAGTTTCATACCAGAATCACAAACAACAAAAGAAAACCACATCCCAAAATCACAATAAAAAATAATAAAATAAAAAACCCAAATAATATGTCCCCATCAAACACCAGCAGCTCTATAGAAAAGTTCTACAATGAGAATCCCCTAGAGATAACCCAGGACACAGAACTTAAAAGAACAATCATAAACATCATCAAGGAATTCAACAAATTTAGAGAACACACAAATCAAATCAAAGAACTAAAAGAAGATAGGGATAAACTTCTGACTGAATATTGAAGAAAACTCAGGCTGAAATGAAGAAGGAAGTGAAAAACTCAATAAGCCAATTTGAAACAACAGGAGAAAGCCTCACCAATAGAATGAATGAAATGGATAAAGTTTAAGAATTGGACCACTCAAGCAAAGATTATGAAAAATTTCAAAAAACACAGGAGTGGAATATTCAGGAAATGTGGGACACCATGAAAAGACCAAATTTACACATCATAGGCATAGAGGAAGAAGAATTTCAGGTTAACGCTGTTGACTGGACCTTAATCAGGATTGTAGAAGAAAATTTCCCAAAATTAAGGAAAGACATCCCCATACAAATACAAGAAGCACATAGAACACCAAATAGACAGGACCAGAAAAGAAACTCCCCACAGCATTTCATAGTAAAAACACTAAATGTACAGAAAAAAAGAGAGAATACTGAAAGATGCAAAAGAAAAACAACTCACATATAAAGGAAAACCCATCAGATTACAGCTGACTTATCAATGCAAACTATGAAAGCCAGATGAGCCTGGACTAAGGTATTCCCAATTCTAAATGGCCATAGATGCCAACCCAGAATACTTTACTGAGCAAAATGTCCATTATAGATGAAGGAGGAAAAAAAAAACCTCCATGACATGAATAGGCTAAAGGAATTCATGCCCACAAGACCTGCCTTTCAAAGAATACTTGAAGCAATACAAAGAGCCAAAGGAAGAAACAACTATACCCAAGGGGGAACAGAAAGAAACTGAATGAAGGTATAATTGTGGAAACAAAAAGTTAGACCAAGAATGCAAACAGAAATTAAAATGACATCAACTAATATACATCTTTCAATAATAACTTTAAATATCAATGGATTGAACTCCCTAGTCAAAAGACAAAGGTTAGTTGAATGGACTGAGAAACAAAATCCATTCTTTTGTTGTCTACAAGAAACCCATCTCACTTTCAAGGACAGGCACTACCTTAAGATGAAAGGATGGAAAAGAATACTGCAAGCAAATGGCACTAAGAAACAAGTGAGGGTTGCAATTCTAATATCTGACAAAATAGACTTCAAACTAAAATTAATCAGAAGAGATAAAGAGGGTCAGTTCATTCTGTTCAAAGGAACAATTAACCAAGAAGATATTACAATCATGAATATATATGCACCATACTCCAGTGCACCCAATTTCATAAAAACAGTACTACAGGACTTTAAGACATAGATTTACCCCCAACTCAGTAATAGTAGGGGATTTCATTACCCCACCATCTCCATTAGACAGGTCAGCCAAAGAATAAACAGAGAGACGTCTGAATTAAACGATACCATACATAAGATGGGCCTAACAGACATCTACCAAATATTCCACCCAAGCACCAAAGAATAGAGTTTTCTATTCAGCACCCTATGGAACTTTTTCCAAAATTGACCAAATACTGGGGCACAAAACAAACCTCAACAAATAGAAAAAAGGTGAAATAATTTCACACATTCTATCAAACCACAAGGCAATAAAGCTTAAAATCAACATCAAGAGAAGCCCTAGTAACTATACTAACTCATGGAGATTAAACAACACACACCTGAATAATGAACAAGTCAAAGAAGAAATTAAGAACAAAATAAAAGTATTCTTAGAATTGAACGAAAGGATAACACAACACAACAAAATCCCTGGGACACTTTAAAACCACTCCTAAGAGGAAAGTTTATAGCTCTAAGGGCCTACATTAAAAAACAGAAAGAGCTCTGCTACCCTGGGCCTGCACAATCCATCAGCCTCTCTTCTGGGTAAGTCCATCATACCCTCCATGCCTTGACTCCCCCAGCCTCATTCACCATCCCATCTCCCCCCACCTGTCTCTCCTCCTAGCCTGGGTACTGTCCCATTCCTTGTCTTGGAACCCCAGACACCGGGAGAATCACCACTGCTTCCTGATTCTTTGCACCCAGACCAACCCAGTTCCTTCTTGAAGTCCCCAGGAGCCCTCTGGGCCTGGTCCTGCCCTCACCTCCCTCTGCTTCCCTGGGCTACAAAAATCACCAGCCTCATTCCTGGACACCTGGGCTGACCTCTTGACTTCCTGATCCTTTGCATCCAGACCAACCCATTTCCTCACTGCAGTCCCTAGGAGCCCTTGGGGCCTCTTCCCACCACAATCTCCCTTTGTTTCTCTGGGTGGCATGGCCACCAGCTGCCTGAGACCAGCATCTTTCCAGGGCCCTGTGCCCAGGTCAGTCCAACCCACAAATTCCTGAGGATAACATCTTTCCTGGAGGGATTCAGACCTTAGGAGAAAGCCTGAGAGCATCTGATCCTCATGTGACTTGGGCCTCGGTGGGAACTCCTGAAGACAAAAGCAATCTGGCCATTCCAATACAAAATTAAAAGAGAGAACTGGAAGCTTAGACAAAGCAGGTTTTCATGCCCAAAAAGTAAACCCCAAAGGCACATAAAGTTTACAAAAAGAAGCAGACCTAAACTTGAAGGCTTGAGTCTCACTCAGAAACTACAAAAGAAATTCAAATGTCAAAAATCACAGAGAAAAAAATAACATGAAAGACCAAAATAACACATCCCCACCAAATACCAATAGTCCTCTAGAGGAGTACA
>NW_008337442.1:544356-547969 GCF_000622305.1 Nannospalax galili
TGAATTCAGAAAAGAGTTAGAAATATTGAAGAATACTCAGGCTGAAATGAAGGAAAGTGAAACACTCAGTAAGCCAATTAGAAATGTCAGGAGAAAGCCTCACCAATAGGATGAATGAAATGGAAAACAGACTATCAAGACTGGAAGATAAAGTGGATGAACTAGACAACTCAAGAAAAGATTATGAAAACTTAAGAAAGCACAAGAATGGTGACACCATAAAAAGACCAAACTTATGAATCATAGGCATACAGGAAGGAGAAGAATTCCAAAATAATGGCATGGACCAGATCTTCAACAGAATCATGGAAGAAAATTTCCCAAAATTAAAGAAAGACGTGCCCATACAAAAAAACACTAAACGTACAAAACAGAGACAATTCTGAAAGCTGCAAAAAAGAAACAACAAATCACATATAAAGGAAAAGCCATTAGGATTGCAGCTGACTTTTCAGTGCAAACTATGAAAGCCAGAAGAGCCTGGACCAAAGTATTCCCAGTTGTAAATGACCACAGATGCCAACCCAGATTACTATACCCAGCCAAAATGTCTATTATAGTCGAAGGGGAAAGAAAAATCATCCATGACATAAACAGGCTGAAGGATTTCATGTCCAAAAACCAGCCCTTCAGAGAGTTCTGTAAGCAATACAAAGAGCTGACGAAAGGAATGACTATACCCAAGGGGTTGCAGAAAGAGGGTCAATGAAGGTATAATTGTGAAAAGTACAGCTATATCAAGGAAGTGAATGGAAATAAAAATGACAGGATTCAATACACATCTTTCATTAATAACTTTAAATATTAACAGACTGAACTCCCCAGTCAAAAGACACAGACTAGGTGAATGGATTAAGAAACAAAACCCATCTTTTTGTTGTCTTCAAGAAATTCATCTCACTTTCAAGGACAGGCACTATCTTAAGCTGAAAGGATGAAAAAAATATACCAAGTGAATGGTACTAAGAAAAAAAGCAGGCATTCATTGCAATTCTGATATCTGACAAAATAGACTTTAAAACTAATCAGAAGAGATATAGATGGACACTTTATTCTGATCAAAGAAACAGTAAACCAACAAAATATTACAATCATGAACATATATTCACCAAACTCTGGTGCACCCAACTTCATAAAAATAATATTACAGGACTTAAAGACCCAGATTAGTCCCAACTCATTAATAGTAGGGGACTTCAATACCCCCACTGTCTCCATTAGATAGGTCAACAGGGCAGAGAGTTAACAGAAAGACATCTGAATTAAACAATACCATGTATCAAATGGACCTAGCAGACATCTACCAAGTATTACACCCAAGCACCAAAGGACATTCTTTTTTTTATGGACTATTCAATTTTTATCACATTTAAAATACATAAGCTTTCTATATTTTAGTACTAGTCTATTGATCAAAATAAGAGTTAAGAACAGTATATAATACTATTTGAGACATACACAGTCATTTGAAAATTCAAGCTAGTCTCATTATAGTTGTTATTTATATGCTGAATGTTTAAATTTTCCTGTATTCCATGAATTTATGTGTGATATATTACAAAAGTTCTTAAAGACAATGACTCAAAAAGACACCAAGAAAAATTTTTAAAGAGAGTTACAGTCCTGAGGATAAACATTATATCAGTTCTTTTGATACATGTTCTCCTTATATTACACCCTGGATTGAATAGAGTTAACCCTAAGCAAATACTTGCTGCAACACTACCATTTGGACATATATTTATGTTTGAAATAACTAATACTAACTTAAAATGTCAATATAATAAAAATATGTCTAAATCATATAGTTCTTTTGTTTTAAATATTTTATGAATATATACATTTAAATAGTGGGTAAATTATTTTTTAATTATTTATTTAATAACGATATAATTAGACAAAACATTTCATTACAACAGCATTGACATATTCAATAAAAATTTTGAGAGCTAAGATGCATATCTTTCAAAATTGGCTGTAAATTTTTAGGTTTATAGTTGAATTAATACAGTTATACAATATTGTACTCCATATAAACCCTATAAGACATAAAAATAAAAGAAGTTTTAAACTTCAAAAAAGTTCTCCATTTCATTATTAAAATACAGTTTCATTCAGAAAAATTCATTTTAATACAATTGACATTAAGATGCACATGTGTTTCTAATATCTATATATCTGATTATTACTAGTCACAGTCAGTTATTTTCCAAGCTCCTTGGCATCTGAGCATGAATATAAAGTCATAGGGTAGATTACAATGGTAATGTTTTTCACATCTACTAATTATTAAGGAGCAAATTTTTATGCTTTGAAGAATTATTTATTTTTCTTTTTTTTTATTTATTAACACACCCACTTCCCAGGTAGCATGCTCGCATAGCCTTCCTCCCCCCACTAGAGCCCTTATACTCTGATATCCCTGCTACTGTCTGCTGTGTTTTCAGCACCCCAAGCCATTCCCCACTACTTGCCCTTCTGACGAATTTAGTCAGTCTATCTAGAGGTCTTTGTTTTAGGAGGGTCACCTGTTCCGCATCTAGTGGTATTTAGCTGTCAATATTCCTTTGGATAAGCTTGGGGTCTGCTGTTCGATTTCCCAGTTCTCTGCTGGTTTACTATCTGGGAATCCCTTTGGCCACCCTGGCCAACAACTCAAAAGAAGGTATCACTTGTCTGGCATTGTTGTTTCTTTTGTAGCATTTAGCTATACATATGGATTCTTATGAAATTATGTTGGCCCATTTAATCTTTGGTTATACTTTCCTTTTGGGTGTTTAAGGCCATACAGTTGGACCAGATAAACCAATTTATTTTTACTCTTAAAGTTGATTGAGGATCTGTACCTCAGGGGTCACATGGGCTTGGGAGGAGCCCCTGGCTCCTTTCTTTTACCAGTTCCACCTATGTGAAGATAAGTCAAAGGTCCTGCTTGACCATGGTTGGCTTCACTTGGAAGCATGGAGGAAATGATTCCTTTGTGTTGACCCTCCTCTTTATAGACTGGACACTTGTTCAGGTCCATCTGGTGGGGTCTCCTTGGCCTCCTTGATCAAGAGGACAGGTGACCCACCACAATTATGGGACATTTTGAGAGATGCTCATAGTCCCCTAGGAACTCAAGGAGCAAAAACTGTCCTTTATGTCCCTGTGATGAAATTATTACAGATCTCAAAGAATGTCTGTTAAACACCAAAGAAGGTTAGTTCCACCAGTCTGGTATTTTTAATTACTGTGTGTCATGTAGATAAATCTTGGGCAAGGACCAGTTGTTCTCAGATAAACCTTATCTAGATATACATTTCTGGATCTGCTATGTATAATTTGTCAGTAGGTTGTAGGAGTAATATGGTTCCCTGTGGTTTTCAAAACTAGCTAGGCATTTTTTATCTTTCGCATTGTCTCATCCCTCCATCATGGTTTTCCCACTTAAGGTGCCCCCATTTCCCCCCTTTCTCCCTTAATAATACCCTTCCCCTACGGTCCTACCTCTCTTGAGCTCCTTCTTTCCCTTTATCCCCTGGGTTCCTTGTATACCCTTCCCTCCCCCATCCCTTAAACTAACCCAAATTTTATCCATATCTCCCTTATTAAGGCCTGTTTCCTACTGTTC
>NW_008337442.1:547995-548876 GCF_000622305.1 Nannospalax galili
TCCTAGGATCCACATATGAGGGAGAACATATGTCGATTTTTTTTCTGAGATTGTGTTACTTCACTTAGTATAACAGTTTCTAGTTCCATCCATTTACCTGCAAATTTCATGATTTCATCTTTCTTTACTGCTGAGTAAAACTCAATCGTATAAATGAACCACATTTTCATTACCCACTCCTTAATTGAGGGACACTTAGGTTGCTTCCATCTCTCACCTATTGTGAAAAATGAAGCAACAAACATGGATGTACATGTGTCTCTGCAATAGGACGAGTTCTTTGGGTATATGCCAAAGAGTGGTATAACTAGGTCAAATGGTAGGTTTATTTGTAGTTTTTTAAGAGTTATCCACACTACTTTCCATAGGGGTTGAACCAGTTTGCAGCCCCACCAGCAGTGGATGAGTGTTCCCCTTTTCCCACATCCTCTCCAACATTTGGTATCATTTGTTTCTTGATCTTAGCCAGTCTGACTGGGGTAAGGTGAAATCTTAAAGTGGTTTTAATTTGCATTTCCCTGATTATTAGTGATGTTGAACATCTTTTGAGATGTTTCATAGCCATCTTTACTTCTTCTTTTGAAAACGTTCTGTTCAGCTCCTTAGCCCATCTTTTAGTTGGGTTGCTTCTTGTCTTGGTTCTCTGTTTTTTGCGTTCATTATATTCTGGTTATTAAACCTCTGTCAGATGTGTCGCTGGTGAAGATTTTCTCCCATTCTGTGGGTTTTCTGTTTGTTTCCTTGGTTGTCTCCTTTGATGTAAGAAGCTTTTTAGTTTAATGAGGTCCTATTTGTTAATTCTTGCCCTAGTTTCCTGAGCAATTGATGTTCAGTATAGAAAATCCTTTCCTACGCCTATATCTTGTAGGTTTTTCCCAATG
>NW_008337442.1:550476-551769 GCF_000622305.1 Nannospalax galili
ACCAGCTCTTGGAATTGTTGATTCTTTGTATTGTTTTCTTTGTTTAGATTTCATTAATTTCTGCCATGATTTTTATTTCTTCTTGTCTGCTGGGTTTGGGTTTTGTTTGCTGCTGCTTTTCAAGTGTGTTGAGTTGAAATGTTAAGTCATTTATTAATGGTATTTCTGATTTTTTTATGTAGGCACTTAGAGCTATAAACTTCCCTCTAAGGACCACTTTCAGCATGTCCCAGGGGTTTTGTCATGTTGTATTGTTCTTTCCATTTAATTCCAGGAATACTTTTATTTCTTTCTTAATTTCTCTTTTGACCCATTCATCATTCAGGAGTGTGTTGTTTGATCTCCATGTGTTCATGTGGTGATTAGGGCTTCTTCGGGTGTTGATTGTAAGCTTTATTGCATTGTGGTCTGATAGAACACATGGAATTATTTCAATCTTTTTGTATTTGTTGAGGTTTGTTTTGTGGCCCAGTATATGGTTGATTTTGGAGAAGGTTCGATGGGGTGCTGAGTAAAAAGTATGTCCTTTGGTGCTTGGGTGGAATAGTCGGTAGATGACTGTTAAGTCCATTTGATATATGGTATGGTTTAGTTCAGATGTCTCTCTGTTAACTCTCTGCCCTGTTGACTTATCTAATGGAGACAGTGGGGTATTAAAGTCACCTACTATTAATGAGTTAGAGTTAATCGGGGTCTTAAAGTCCTGTAGTGTTGTTTTTATGAAGTTGGGTGCACCAGAGTTTGGTGAGTATATATTCATTATTTTAATATCTTCTTGACATGTTGTTCCTTTGATCAGAATGAAGTGCGCCTCTTTGTCTCTTCTGATTAGTTTTAGTTTAAAGTCTATTTTGTCAGATATTAGGATTGCTACACTGGCTTTTTTCTTAGTGCCATTTGCTTTGTATATTTTTTTCCATCCTTTCACTTTGAGATAGTTTCTGTCCTTGAAAGTGAGATGAGTTTCTTGCAGACAACAAAAAGATGGGTTTTGTTTCTTACCCCATTCACCTTGTCTGTGTCTTTTGACTGGGGAGTTCAGTCAACTAATATTTAAAGTTATTAATGAAAGATGAGTATTGAATCTTGTCATTTTTATTTCTATTTACATTCCTGATGTAGCTGTACATTTCCACAGTCATACCTTTATTGAATTTCTTTCCATCACTCTTTAGGTATAGTCATTCCTTTCTTGAGCTCTTTGTATTGCTTTCAGAACTCTCTGAAGGGCTGGTTTTGTGGACATGAACTTCTTCAGCCTATTTATGTCATGGAAGATTTTTCTTTCCCCTT
>NW_008337442.1:551861-553423 GCF_000622305.1 Nannospalax galili
TCATAGTTTGCACTGAAAAGTCAGCTGTAATCCTAATGGGTTTTCCTTTATATGTGACTTGTTGTTTCTCTTTTGCAGCTTTTAAGATTGTCTCTTTGTTTTGTACGTGTAGTGTTTTCACTCTGATATGCTATGGATAATTTCTCTTCTGGTCCTGTCTGTTTGGTGTTCTAAATGCGTCTTGTATTTATATGGGCATGTCTTTCTTTAATTTTGGGAAATTTTCTTCCACAATTCTGTTAAAGATCTGGTCCATGCCATTATCTTGGGATTCTTCTCCTTCCTGTATGCCTATGATTCATAAGTTTAGTCTTTTTATGGTGTCACACAATTCCTGCATATTCCATTCTTGTGATTTCTTAAATTTTTCATAATCTTTGCTTGTGTGATCTAGTTCGTCCACTTTATCTTCCAGTCTTGATACTCTGTTTTCCATTTCATTCATCCTATTGGTGAGGCTTTCTCCTGTCCTTTCTAATTAGCTTACTGAGTGTTTCACTTCCTTCATAAATTCAGCCTGAGTATTCTTCAAAATTTCTAGCTGTTTTCTGAATTCATTCAGAAGCTTATCCCTATCTTCCTTCAGTTCTTTGATTTCTTTTTTTCTGTGTTCTTTAAATTCACTGAATTCTTTTATCATGTTTATAATTGTTCTTTTGAGTTCCATGTCCTGCATTATCTCTAGATAGAGGCCTAATTCAGGTGAGGGTCAGATGTTTTCTGTCTTTCTGGTAAAGTCTGGATCTCTCCAGGAATGATTTTGGCCTCAGGAATTTGGGGATTGGACTGGCCTGGGAGCCTGGCCCAGGAAAGATGCTTGTCTAGGGCAGCTGGTGGCCATGCCACCCAGAGATGCAAAGGCAGATGGGGCAGGAAGAGGCCTCAAGGACTCCTGGGAACTGCACTGAGGAGCTGGGTTGGTCTGGATGCAAAGGATCAGGAAGAGGGAAGGTCAGCCCCTGAGTCCCAGAAAGAGGCTTATGGGTGGTGCAGGCCCAGGGAAGCAGAGGGAGGTGAGGGCGAGGCCAGACCCAGAAGCAGTGCTCCTGGGGCCCAGAGAAGCCACTACGTTGGTCTGGATGGAAAGGATCAGGAAGCAGTATTGGTTCCCCAGGTGTCTGGGGCCCCAAAACAAGGAATGGGGCAGGGCCCAAACTTGGAGGAGAGAATGGCAGTGGAAATGGGAGGGTGAATGAGGCTGGGGGGAGTCAAGGCACAGAGGACGCGATGGATTTATCCCGGAGAGAGGCCTTGGTGTAGGAAAGCCTGTGGCGGGTCCTTCAGGCCCAGGGAAACAGGACATACTTTCTATTCAGTGCCCCATGGAACCTTCTCCAAAATCGACCATATTCTGCACCACAAAATAAACCTCAACAAAACAAAAACATTGAGATAATTCCATGCATTCTATCAGACCACAATGCAATAAGGCTTAAAATCAACACCCAAAGAAGCCCTAGTCATGACATGAACACATGGAGATTAAACAACACACTCCTGAAAGATGAGTGGGTCAAAAGAAAAATTAAGGAAGAAAGAAAAGTATTCCTGGAACTAAATGA
>NW_008337442.1:553503-553839 GCF_000622305.1 Nannospalax galili
CATCAAAAAATCGGAAAGAACACAAATAAATGACTTAGCGCTGCAACTCAACACACTTGAAAAGCAACAGCAAACAAAACTCAAACCTGCAGACAAGAAGAAATAACAAAAATCAGGGCAGAAATCAATGAAATTGAAATAAACAAAACAATACAAAGAATCAACAATTCTAAGAGCCGGTTCTTTGAAAAGATAAACAAAATTGACACACCACTAGCCCAGTTAACCAACTAGAAGAAAGAAAGAATACCTCCAAATTAACAAAATCAGAGATGAAAGAGGAAACATCACATCAGTCACCAGAAAGATTCAGAACATTTTAAGGGAATATGTAAA
>NW_008337442.1:553913-560093 GCF_000622305.1 Nannospalax galili
ACCAAGAAGAGATTAACAGCTTAAACAGACCCATAACACAAAAAGAAATTGAAATAGTAATACAAAACTTCCCAACTAAAAAAAGCCCAGGACCAGATGGACTTGCAGTAGAATTCTACCAGACATTTAAAGAATATCTACATACAACACTACTTAATTTATTCAAAAGATAGAAACAGAGGGAGAACTTCCAAATTCCTACTATGATAGGAATTCCTAATACCACTCTAATACCAAAGCCAGGTAAAGATGCAACCAAAAAAGAAAACTATAGACCCATATCCTTAATGAACATAGATGTAAAAATTCTCAACAAGATACTACAAACCATATACAGACACACATCAAAAAGATCATCCACCATGATCAAATCAGCTTTATGCCAGAGATGCAGGGACGGTTCAATATACATAAGTCAATAAACATCAAAAATCATATAAATGGGCTCAAACACAAGAACCACATGGTCATCTCAATAGATGCAGAGAAGGACTTTGACAAAATTCAACATGCTATATGTATCTGATCTGAAAAATCTTATTAATGGTCCCTATTAACTGGAGGTCCCCAAAGGAAAGAAAATATGTGACATAACTGAAGCTTTAAGTTAGACTTAAAATTTCATAAAATTTGGGGCTGGAGAGATGGCTCAGCAGTTAAGAACACTGGCTGTTCAGTATATATCAAACCTACAGCCAACATCATTCTAAATGGAGAAAAACTGGAAGCATTCCCATTAAAATCAGAAACCAGGGAGCTGGAAAGATGGTTCAGCAGTTAAGAACACTGGTTGTTCTCTCAGAAGACCTGGGTTGGAATCCCATCACCCACATGGCAGCTAACAACTGTCCATAGCTCCGGTTCCAGGGGATCCAATGGCCTCTTCTGTCCTCCACGGGCATTGCATGACACGGGTGCACTTACCTACATACAAGGCAATACACTCATACACATAAAAAAAAAATAAATAAGCAGGGTATGGTGGCGAACACCTTTAATCCCAGCACTTGGGAGGCAGAGGCAGGACAATAAAAGTAGTAAATAAAATATTTAAAAAATTTTCATAAAATTTAATGTATTATGATTGTGTGTGTATATGTATGTATGTGTATGTATGTATGTATGTATGTATGTATGACACATGCCTGTGAGTGCCTGCCACATTGTTCATGTGGGGTTCAGAGGACAACTTTCAGGAGTTGGTTCTCTCCTTCCACTGTGGGTTCCAGGATTGAACTCAGGTTGTCAGACTTAGCAGGAATCACTCTTGCCTGCTGAGCTATCTCACTGCCCCTAAGCTGCATTCTTAACCTCTTTCTGGCGTAGTGTGCCTTAATGCATGCAATTGCAATTAATTGAAAAAATGATTACATTTTTATTTATTGATTTGTGTGTATATGTGTTCATGTGTGTGGATGTGTGTGCATGTGAGTGTGAGCACAAGTGTGTGGAAATCAGAGAACAACTTTTGGGAGTAGGTTCTACCATGCAGGTCCTGGTGACTGAACTCAGGTCATCAGCTTTGGTGGCAAGCACCTTTACCCCCTGAATCATCTTGTCAGCTCTGCAATTAATTTTTGTTAGCACCCAGTCCATACTGCTCAGGAAAAACTGGGAGAAAGTTTCTCTCTACACCTCTTCCATGGCAGTTACAAATAGTCAAAGGTCACTTTGAGAAGTCTCAATTGTAAAGATCAAAGTCATGAACCTCATGAACCTTAATAATGAATGTTTTCTCATTTCAAATTATATGACAATTACTCCTAATTGTGTGTTTACAGAGTAGGGTTTATAAGATCTTAACTTAAAAAAAATAGCCAAGATACCCTTCAGTATGACTATGTCCTGGATGACTTCATATTTACTTGGTAGGAATTAAGGGTTGGGCCTATAAGAATTGAATTTCAGGCTAACAGAAGCATATTTCAAGTCTCCTGGTGTATCTACCTAACAGATACTGCCTTTTACAAGTTTGTAATTTATTCCCCAACTTTTATACCATCAGCTTTGCAATATTAACCTGCTATGTAGAAATATCTGAAATCGCCTTTCTTCCAAACCCTAGAAATGGTTTGGAAGATGAAGAAGGGGAGCTGGGGTCGGGGAGGCTTTTGTATTTTCTATCAGTGACTGATGACTCTTGGTGGGAGAGAACTGGCTGAAACTGGTAGACAGGTATCAAGGTAATGCTAGTGTTATCCTTTCTTAGGGAAAGAAATACTGGCTTTAAAAATTAAGTTCTGAGAATATAAATCTATACAATGTATTTCAGTTTCTCTCTCTCTCTGTATGTGTGTGTGTATATGCATGTTCATATGTGTGCAGGTGCATGTATATGTAGGTGTGAATGCATGTGCATGTGTGTGTAAAGGCCAGAGGACAATCTCAGGTGCCATCTACTTTATTTATTCAAACAGGGTCTCTCTTTGTCCCATTAGGCTAGACGAGCTGGCCAGAGAGTCCCAGGGATCTCCGTGTCTGCCCCTCCCCAGTGCTGAGGTTACAAGCATGTAGCTACCACATGCCCAGCTTTTTTATGGGGGCTCTGGGAGTTGACTCAGGTCCTCATTCTTGTATGGCAAGCACTTTCCTGAGCCATCTCCTCAGCCTAGTTTGGCTTCTTTGCATTTGTGCTTAGGTAAAGGGGCTAGAGACCGAAAGAGAGTTGGGGAAGGTGTGAAGGAGAGTCTGCAGCATCGGGATGGATGATGGACAGCAGGAGACCACATCCTCAGTGGGGAGGAAAATGGCGGGTGGAGGGGCAGGTTGGGAAAGGCAGTTCACACAGATGTGAGGACAGGGAAGAGAACGTGTGCTTCCTAGTCGCTCCCTTTGAATCTTCATTAGTTTACATTTCCCTCATTGCTTCACACAGATAAGTACTCAGTAAATCAATGAAACAGTGACGAGGAGAATATGCACAGTACCACAGATTTTGGAAATCATAATTTGACTCAGAAGCATAATTCATCTTGGCTATGATCATAGTTATCAATTGTAATCTGTTTCCCTTGAAATAACTTTCTTTGGTGGTTTTAGATGCTGTTCACGGATTTTCCTTCATCTGATTTAAGGCTGGACTTTAGATGCTCTACCCCAAATGAGATAACTAGAGCTTTGGCTTAGGGTGGTGGTGTGGGTATGGGGAGGACCATCCTTAAGACTGCACTAGGAGAAAGCAGAATCTTGCCTCTAGGAAGTATGATAGAGTCTGGTGACCACATATGGATAGATGCTAGACAGCTGCTAAAATGTCTTTGGGAAGTAATTTTTGAATTAGGGATTGAGAACACAGAATTAAGAGAGAAGAAGATACACTCATTTTGTAATCAGTAGCCCATACAAATGTTAACACTGGCAAGAAAAGTAGTTTGTTTTGATCTGACTGAAGGAGGTGTCAATAGTTGCTATGGACTGAATGGCACGGAACTCTTGGATGACTATGTTCTAGATTGTATCCCAGCATGCAGAAATTACTTCCAGCCCAATAGGAAGGTGGCCCTTAAAATGTTGTCCCTAGAAAGAGGCTTGGAGAGGACTCTATCCTGTTAGTTCAGCTTACACTCAGCAAAGAGTCACATGTCATGAACCAACAAGTCCTGAGTAACTGCCTTGAATAAACTGAAAGCCAAGGCCTGGATGATAGAGGACTTTCTGGAGGGCAATGGATCTAGGACACTGGTATTAATATGGTGCCCCCTAGTGTTTTGTGGTGGTAGCATGACTTGGAATCACACCAGCACCTTGGTCTAAATGGGGCCTCCTCATGAACTTCTGATTGAAGGAGTTATTGCCTATCATAATTGTTTACGTCTTTTAAACCATCATGTTAAACAAAACTCTCTTCAACTTTAATGTACTTTTCCTGCACATTATCTATTCCCAGCCCCTGTCGAATAGAATTGAGTCTTGACATTCTTTTTCTCCTATAATGTTTGGCCTCCTGTCTAAGTACTTCAAAGATCAAGACATATCAATTCATTACGGTGGTTGCAATGTCATAAACAATGGATAATGGCATCAATAGATGAATTGCTGGAGCAGGTGGGTGTTACTCTATCCATGACTAGCAGGCAGGGGGCAAGGACGCAGGCTGGGCATGCTGAAGGGTGTGGGTTCCCAGCCTGTCATCTACTGGGTTTTCCATCTTAATATTCTTGTCTGGACATTGTAGCACAGGATGGACACAGTGAAAGCAATAGGATTATGTATGTGCATAGAAGGAGATGAATCAGCTAACTCCAGTCACCCAGACCAAACCCTACTACAGAACTGGGTATTTCAGAGAAAAGTGTTATTTGCGAGATTCAAACCACATATCCTTCTGTTTTATGTGACACATGCCTTCATTTCCAGTGTTATACAACATAGGCAGACACAGACTTGGAGTTAAAAACAATAATGAAAGCTAGTTCATTAACTATTGGGAAACATATGTGACATCGAGTGGATAGGCCGCCAGTTGGTTCCAATCCCAGCGCTCTTCAGTTTATGGTTATTGCCCTGTTTTATCAGGTATAAAAGATTCTTATTGTCACTGTTCCAAATGCACTTGGGTGTCAGTAAAGGGAAAAAAGATCAGAACTTTATTTGGTGTCTTAAGACATAAATCACACTTATTGTCAAGACCGTGAGTCTTTAATTGCACAAATGAATGACTGTTTTCTTCCTTCCATACAGGTCTCTTTTTAAAAAAGTTTTAACCTCAGTAGATGGAGAGACACCAGCTGACCCAAAAGAGAGCTTGGAAACATGTTTGAGGCATCTTGTGTCTACTGAGAAATAAAGGCCAGAAGGTACATTATAATATTGTATGTAGACACATATGTAGATTATATTGGGTTATATATTGTATATACAAAAAGATAAAAAGTGCAGATGTAGCCCCCTTATTTTTGTGAATCCGAGCTGATCTCTTGTGGTTGCTGTTCATCTGTTCCACACCTATAGGCTTGGTTGGTGGCCCACCCTCCCTAGAGAAATTTCCTTTATGTTCCAAATGACCATGTGAGGAGCAGAGGGACTCCATCGCTGCTGGACAATGGTAGTAATGGAGGAGACCTCCCAGAAGCAGGTAGTCCACAGTCCACTCATCTGGATTTCTCTCTCTTCTACCTAATCCTTTGTTATGGTCAAATATGCTACAATCTACTTTTTAAATAAAAATCAGGTGTACTATTTCAGAACAAATCACAAACATGGAAAGCCTAGACTGGGTGTGCAAACAATAATAAAAAGAAATCATCAGAGGAAGTATCCACTTGGAGACCATCGGTTTTACGAATGCTCAAATCACAATGAAGCCCTTTTTTTGGCTGGTGGGCTTGGTGAAGGTGTTTCAGCTGCTAGGCTGCATGTAACTGAAGTCATCCACAGATAGGTGGGTGCCTGTGGGAACTGACCTACATCCTTGGGGAACCATTGCTAAGTTATGATCATAAAGGATGAAGATGCTTTGTGGAGCAGTATGGATTGAGGGAATTAGGGTGCACTTGAGCCTTTGATTGGTAAAGACATTTACAGGGCTAAAGTGTAATACTATGCTTTTTGCAGTATTAGAATAAAAATGTATGACTGCTTAAAGTAAAACTGAAAACCGAGATGTCCATAACCCATTGTATTCTTGTGGCATACAAGAATAACTCTACTTCTATTTATGCCCAAAGGTTCTTATTTCCTAGGAAGTCCGTTTTATAGAAACGCATTGGAACATCTTCTTTTACCTTTTGACAAAATGAAACTGCATCCTTGGGAGTTTCCCACCCATTGCTCTCTTGGCTACTTCACTCCAGTACTATTTCATTACTTATTGATTTTTCAACGCCTCTCTGCATGGCTGTAATTTACACAGGTCCTACAGCCCTTAGCAATTCTTAACACCTCGAGGTAAGATCACCGAGTCCACTAGAGAGAGAACGCTGGCTACTTTCTTTTCTGGAATGATGAAAAATTGGCAAATCTCATTGTTCCAACAAGTACCTCAGGGAGGCTATGGTGGGTGAGGGAACGTCACAACATTGCAGATGTTACAATGGGAGGATGAAAGGGGCTGACTCTAGGATGGTGTTGTCACATTCTTAGTGCTGTAGGTTGCTGTGTAGCTCATGTTTCAGGTACAGAGTCAAGAGTAGGATGACAGTACAAGGAAGGAAGAGAGGGAGGGAGGGAGGGATGGAGGGA
>NW_008337443.1:0-414 GCF_000622305.1 Nannospalax galili
CTGTTGTTTTTATTTCTGAGAAAAGTTTATCTTGTTTATGAGTATTTTTTTACTTTTAAAAAATAAAAATTGTTATTAGATAGATGATAGATAGATAGATAGATAGATAGATAGATAGATAGATAGATAATAGATATATAGATAACCGGGCGTGGTGGTACACGCCTTTAATCCCAGCACGCCAGAGGCAGAGGCAGGTGAATCTCTGTTAAGACAGGGTGAGCAGATTGAAAACTTCCAACATATGTATTATAGAAATTCAAGAATAGACTGATGCAATGGAGAGGCCACAGTAAGAGAAATCATTCGTTCCAAGATCAAAAAGGAAGTGGGTAACATATGCTGTATGTTACAGAGAATGACTGCAAATAAATCTCAACCAGTGGACAGTTAGGGCAAAATGTCAAAGATAAG
>NW_008337444.1:0-340 GCF_000622305.1 Nannospalax galili
TATACAAATGTTAAGGAAAACTACAGTATTGGGGTGGGGGTGTTGCCCCCCCATGAGGTCTTGGTCAGAGAGATCCTAGAGGTCCTCAAATTCGCCAAGACTATTGCTGCTAATGTCGATTGTACACTAGAAAGTTAGATAAGGCCATGTTGCTGAAGAGAATGGATTATGTGAGTGTGGGAGAAACCATGACACTGGATGGATGGGTTTAATAGTGCAAGAAGGTGCTATGCAAATGGTTGGAGAAGAAAGGGTCCCCTATGATGCTAGTCAACAATGGACCCCATATACCACACACTACGGACATGTGAAGCAATACCTGCTAGTGCAATAATGGCTC
>NW_008337445.1:0-432 GCF_000622305.1 Nannospalax galili
CAGTATGATTAAAACAAGCTAATGCTTAAGCAGTTTTCATTAAAGGCAATTTCATGAAATGAGAGGGTAAAGAATGGGATGGTAAGGAGTATTTATTCTTAATAAGGCAATACAGAATCAATCTTTTTTTTCCAGAATCAATCTATTATTAAGGACCACTTAAGATTGACAATACCAGAAGCATAGACCATAAGAGAATAGTTTTCATGAGTATGATTCAATTACAACTTCCAGTTAACCCTTTCCCATAGTAGCGTGCAGGAACTTAGATAGAGTAAGAGAAGAAAGCACAAGAGCACAGCACACAGGGTCAGGGGACAATCAGCATGATAAGTCTGCAGAGTTGGCGGCCTGTGAAAACAACAGCTCAGGTTCAGGGGAGTCTTTTGCTTCCTATGAGGAAAATATGTGAGCGTGGGGGGTACACTTAAG
>NW_008337446.1:0-590 GCF_000622305.1 Nannospalax galili
ATTGTGCTAAGGGGCATATGGGGATTTATGTTACTTGCAGGAAAGGTGCCAACAGCCGATAAGCAGTTCAATGTCAACAGTAGACAGGTTAGCATCTCGTCAGATGTAGATCTTGAATGGATTCGAAGGGTGTGGGGATGCCTTCCAGGTGTCTTCCCTTGTGATCCTCTGGGACTGCAAATGGGTCGGCAGGTTTTGCGTGGGAGTAGTGCACCCAAGCCGCGACACCGTCCACTTTGAGTGCAGTGGGAGTCGTCAAAAGGATGACAAAGGGGCCCTTCCATCTTGGCTCGAGATTTTTCCGTTGGTGTCTGTGGATGAAGACCCAGTCACCCAGTTTAAACCTGTAGGGTTGCGGGGCGGGCGGGGACAGCAGCTTCATATATGGCTCTGAGTTGCCGCCAGACCCATTGGTGGGTTAGCTGCAACTGTTGGAGTGAGTCCAGTAGGTCGAGTTGCCGCATTGGTGGGTTAGCTGCAACTGTTGGAGTGAGTCCAGTAGGTCCTGGTCTCCCAAGGTTGATACTAGGTCAGCTTGGAGGCTAGGTATCATAGGAGGGGGGTTTCCATACATGATTTCAAATTTCAAA
>NW_008337446.1:1118-3582 GCF_000622305.1 Nannospalax galili
AAGCAGGCTGAGCAATTAACCAAGAGTCATTCACAGTCACTACTATCTCTTTTTCCTCCCATATCATGGGGTACAATATTGTGGATCAGGAACATAAGTCCAGCATAACTCAGCCAAGATCACTTGCGGGAACATCATCAGCCATGTTTGTCTCCTCATCATTCTTTTCTACTTCTTTTTTCTTTGGCGCTCATCCGGTGCACCTCACCAGCCTTTCCAGCAGCCACCTGGCTCCATCAGCGTCCTGTGGAAAAACACAAACATGCCCTCTTCCCCATATCAATACAGGATCGGGGCCATTCCATTGTCCAGTTAAAGGATCCTTCCACCTGACTTGGGCGTAGGTATCCTGTGACAGAGGATGCCACATTCTATCTGCCATAGAGTGGTCATTTTTATCCAAATTCAAAAAGTTTAAAATGAAAAGAGTATGATGTAAAAGATTACTTGGTGTCTGGTGATATAACTCCCCATTTTTTATTTTTTGTAATTGTGCTTTTAAAGCACCATGTGCTCTTTCCACTATACCTTGTCCTTGTGGGTTATACGGTATCCCAGTTCTATGCTCAATGCCCAATTGCAAACAGAAACGTTGGAACCCGACTGGTATAGCCAGAGCCATTATCTGTTTTTATAACGTTAAGGATCCCAGCTATAGAAAAGCAAGTCAAGCAATGAGTTATAACATTTTTTGTGGCTTCCCCTATTTGCACTGTAGCCATAATAAAGCCAGAAAATGTACTTATTGTAACATGTACATACCTTTGCATACCAAAATCTGCAACATGAGTAATGTCCAGTTGGTTAGGTTTCAGCCCTCTAAGATTAACCCCATAATGAGGAACAATTTGTGTTTGAGGACAAGATGAGCATTGTCCTTTGCCAGCTAACATATCAAAATCTATGGGAATATTCTGTGCTCTATTAGTATTTGCTGTCACCTGGCACTGTTCCTCATACTCAGATTTCCACAACAGATAATCTCCCCCTGAAAGGCAAGCACATGGCATGTGTTTCCAATCTCCAGGAGGAAGCGCATCCATGGACAGGGATTCTAACGAAGCCTGAGTAAAAGGGGCAGTGGGACCATACTGAGAACAAGCAGTCTTTAGTTCCTTAAGCTGTTTAAAAGGCACAGGTGCATGAGACTACACCCTGTTGCCCTGCTGATCAACTTGCTCAGAAACTGGGAAGACCTGAAATCCATGCACTGACTCTCCTTTCTCTGCCATGGCCTCAATGGCCTGTTGTAATGGAGATTGAATGGTTCTGAGAGGGTACCAGATTCCTGCCAAAGGCTCCTGAGCCATGGAAATCATGGGAGGCTCAACAGCCTTCGGTGGCCTTGGAGGAGAAGGCTCTAATTCTACCATGATAGAGGGTGTTGGGGTGGTCTTAATTCTTTTCTCTTTGTTCTTTAACATTTCCTTCTTTACAGCGTCTAACTCTGTCCTTAATTGCTTAATTTCCCAGTGATCAGACAAAGCAATTATAGGTGGACACTTCTCCTGATCATACTCAACCGTCTCCTCTCCTAGGGCATACGAGGGGGTGCTCAGAGTTGCCAACATCACCAGGCTGGTGAGGAGTCTTCCTGGGCTAGGGAGCCTCTGCCTCCTATGATGCCCTCAGAAGCACATGGTCTTGCCACATTGTCCTGCTGACCAGGGGCCTTTCCCCAGCCACTGAAACCAGCCCACTGCTGACCTAGACCCCAAGTTGCCTGCTTTCCACAGTGGATGCCTGTGGTTGCTCCCACGCAGGGGCAAATCCAGGGGTTGGGGAGTGGTCACAGCCCAGAGGCCCACGCCTGTGGTTTCCAATTTTTTTCTCCTGTCCCTGCAGCAGAGGGCCCGTGTGAGCGAGCGGGAGCTGCGTTATCTGTGGGTCTTGGTGAGTCTCAATGCCACCGACTCAGTGTTGGACGTGCTGCTCGAGGACCACCCATCCTGGAAGTATCTGCAGGAGGTTCAGACCCTGCTGGAGAATGTTTATGAGAGCCTCAGGGTGAGCTGGGTGCACGTGTGTGAGTGTGTAGGTCTGACAGGTACAGTCAAGGACTATGGAGGGAAAGTTCTGACCTGTCTTGAGAGGAGACATGAGGGATGGGGGCACAGTCAAAACAAAGAAGGAAGACACTAGGATGAGCAATGAGCAGACGAACCAGGCTGTTGGGGCCAGGGTGGGGGGAGCGGAGGTGCGTGTGACCTTGTTTTAGTCTCTTTCTCTCTCTGCTTTTATTTTTTTAACTTCAGAGAGACTTTTATTATTATTTTGGAACCTGTTGAATTCAATCAGTGCTGCCTGCCGGAAGGCCAACTGATCTTGCTGGCTTGACCTTGTGTGGGTCTTGTGCAGGAGCCACAGTGGCAGTGAGTTCCCAAGTGCAATGGCCATGCCATGTCCAGAAGACAGCATTTCACAGCACTTATTTATTTAGTTTGGATTTTTATTTTATTTTATT
>NW_008337446.1:4770-6179 GCF_000622305.1 Nannospalax galili
CACAAGCAGGTCCTGTCCCAGGGTTAACTTGTTAGCATCCTTAACCAGCAGGGCCACTACTGCTATAATTCACAGGCAGGGGGGCCATCCAGATGCTACAGGGTCTAATTTCTTTGATAGGTATGCAATAGGTCTCTTCCAGGGGCCTACTCTCTGGGTGAGGACCCCTTTTGCAATACCTTTACGTTCATCCAAATGTAGACAGAAAGGTTTACTTATGTCTGTTAGTCTTAGGGCAGGGGCCTCTAAGAGCTTGCATTTTAGGGTTTCAAAGGCCTCTTGCCTTTCCTGCGTCCAGTTGAAGTCCTGCCCTTCCTTGGTAGCCTCATATAGGGGTTTTGCAATTTCGGCGAACCCCAAAATCCAGAGGCGGCAGAACCCCGTGGTACCCAGGAATTCCCTCACCTGTTTTCTGGAGGTCAGTGCAGGTATCTTTAGCACAGTCTCTTTGCGGGCCTTAGTCAACCACCGCTGCCCCTCCTTGAGGATGTACCCTAGGTAAGTCACTTCTTGCAGACATATCTGAGCTTTTTTTGCTGAGGCCCAGTATCTCAAGTCCCCAGGTATGTGGAATAATTCCTCTGTCCCCTCCAGGCAGGACTTCTGGTCTGGTGCCATGATCAATAAGTCATCTACATATTGTAACAGGCTTATGTTGGGGTGTTGGCCTCTGTACTCACCCAGATCTTCATGCAGGGCGTCATCGAATATAGTTGGAGAATTTTTAAACCCTTGAGTCAGTCACGTCCAGGTCAGCTGGCCATTGATTCCTGCCTCCGGATCATGCCATTTGAAGGCAAAGTAAGGTTGACTGCTGGGAGCTAGTGGCAGGCTGACGAAGGCGTCCTTGAGGTCCAGAACTGTATACCATTGCCGATCTGGTGGCAGGGTACTGAGTAATGTATAAAGGTTGGGGACAGTGGGATGAATGTCAATGACTCTCTTGTTCACTTCCCTCAAATCTTGTACCGGTCTATAGTCCCCATATTGGGGCTTTTCGACAGGCAGGAGTGGGGTGTTCCAGGCAGACTGGGTCGTTCTCAGCACCCCCAGTTCCATTAATCTTCTGATATGTGGAGTAATTCCACGTTTTGCCTCTAGGGGCATAGGATACTGGTGCACTTTAACAGGGTCTGCCCCTGCTTTGAGTTCAACATATACAGGAGGCCTGTGTCCTGCCAGACCCATACCCCCTGTTTCTGCCCAGGCTTGGGGAAATTTTTGGAGCCAATCTGATATATCAGTGTTTTGTTGGATCAGCTCCTGATAGAGTCTATATTTCTCAGTCAAGTCGTTGGTGACTAAAACCTGGACCGGTGCCCCGTTGTGAAGCAGGGTGGCACCTTTAGCTGTGAAGTGGATCTGTGCCCTCATTTTTGACAATAAATCTCTGCCCAGAAGTGGGTAGG
>NW_008337446.1:7175-11203 GCF_000622305.1 Nannospalax galili
CTCCTCAGTAGTGAACAGGACACTCAGGAGCTGGTGACAATCATCCCAATTGGGCTAGTGAGTGAAGAGAACAGTTTCCAATAAGTAAATCAAGTCCCTGGGGTTTTCAGAGAAAGGTGCATTCTGTGAGCACCAATTGTAAAGATCACTGGTGGCAAAGGCCAGTAATGAAAGGGCTGATTGCCCTCTCTGTCTGGGGGCCCCGCTGGCTGGAGGGGGAGGACAATGGTGTCAGACTGGGGGGCTGCTCCCCTCTGGCTCCATGTGGCCTGTGCAGGTCCCTGTGGAGGCAATGGTGGCTCCTCAGGGTTAGGAGGTGGGGCCTGCACTTGTGGCACCATTGGCAGGGTGCCCATCTGAGAGGATTAGGGCAGGTGAAAGATGTCATTCTCCTCCATGCCTCCTTGGAGAATGGGTTTCTCTTCTGCCTTTGGTCTGAGGGGGAGGACCTGCAGAGGTGGAGGGGGAGCAGTTGGATTAATCAGGGAAAGGAAGGACTTGACCCAGGCGGGGGGGGCATTGGGTTGTTTGATGAGGCCTCGCCAGGTCATGATGTATGGGATCTGGTCCTGGTGGCCCGTCCATGGGCGGTAGTCGTGGTCCTCTACCCTGGAAATCAAACTCAGGTTAAAAGTCCCTTCAGGGGGCCATCCAACATTGAAGGAGGGCCAATCAACCGAACATAAAGTTGTCTATTTCTTTTTCTTTACATCTACACTATTGTTATGGGCAATCGTCTTAACATCCCCCCAGTGGACTAAGATCTAGAGAGGAAGATGGGGTGTTGCCCATAGTATTTATCAGTACCGTCCATTTCGTCAATAAAGAAATTAGAATGAAGATCACAAGACACAAGAACGACACAGACAGACAGAGGGCCCAAAATAAACTACCATGGATTTCAGATGGTCTGGACTCTTGGCTGTGTAGATTCCCTGGCTCGATTATGCCAAAGACTGTATGGATAGGACGCATGTGTCCCAACAGGGTTGTGAGGTCCTCTGAGGTTTCAGATGGACTAGTGTCCTGGTGGGGTGTCCGGTGGGGAACACCCACCCCAACGAGGATGGGGACATCTCCCAAATCCTCCAGGTCACCTTGCTAGCGTTCCAGTGACAAAAAAACTGAGATCAGATGGCCGCGACCAAAGGGAAAGTATAGAAAAGACAGGTGGACAAACACAGTTTTACAAAAACTTACCCGGCCGGTTGATCACAAAGCTTTTGGGGTCAGTTCCTCTCAGAGGTCTCTGGGGGGATCCTGGACGAGCCCCCAAATGTTTTACCTCATCCGCTGGACCCCTAAAAGACCACCAGGAACCCAATACACCAAAATGCAAAAGCAAAGGTTTATGGTTTATTTGGACTTAAGCTCGGGCTCTCAGACCTCACCAACTCAATGGATCCATGCTGAGAGCCCAGAATAAGGGAGAGTGGAGCCTTTTATAGGTTTTATCAAAGGGGCAGGGGATGCCAAAGATACATTTTTGTTGGTTCAAGGAGCCCGCATGAGCCAACATTATCTTAAACCGATTGGATGTATAAGATGCAGTTCTGGAACTTTCTTATTGGTAGGTGCTATTCTCAGGGCTGTGGAATGTGCTGACTGTTACCTGTGGGGCCAGGAGTCTCCGTTTTTACCTTAGAGGGCAGTTTCATGCCGGGCTTGCTTAATCTATAGTTTCCTGGAGTGGGGGTAGTAGGTGGGGGTCAGGGCATGCCAGGGCATGTCTAGGTATGCCTGAAGCAGGAACCAAGCATTTTACAGAAGCTAAAATAGCAGTTAGTGGGGGTCTGGAGGGATTGGGGGGTAGCAGGTGAATGAAGAGGGTCTCAGGGTCCCACAGTATAGGCCATGGAAATACTTGTCCAAGTATCCTCTTTTGAGATATTAAAAGATAAGAAACACACATGGACATACAGAACAGTATCTCACTACATCTCTTTGACTTGTGTGAAGGAAAACTATCAGTTTCTTCTTCTTTTTCTCTGCTGTCTACTAAAAAATACAAGGGGATGTAAGTTAGGATGCCACTGTAATTAGTGCCAAACACTGCTACAGGCATAAGACATGAGTGGTCCTATTTCTTATTTCATTCTCACACAAGTCTATGGAAAAAGTATTACCTTGGGGTTACCCTGTGCCTAGGAGATAACCAGCCACACTGCTAAGGATGGGGTAGAAATAGGCTTTGAGTCTTTGCTGACATTGGTAAGCCACAGTACCAGCTCAGTTGTGCCTACTAGATTTCTTGTAAGAGCCAATAGCAAGATAATTAAATGCACACATGTGCAAGTGTGCATGTCTTTTATTAGAGCTCAAAACCAGGGCCTGTGTATGCTAAGCACACATCTGCCATTGAGCTATACCTCCAACCCTAATTAAATATTATTCGTTAAGCTACTGTTGGGTTTCTGTCCCGAGTTGGGCAGTTACTTGACAGTAACTGTCCTGAGTGTGACATCCAGAGTGTGTCACTGCTTCTCGGGAGAGCTTAGGACAGGCGCATATGGAACAGAAGAGATTCTCCACATGACTGATTGGTTGCAATATGTATTTATCACACAGTTAAGCATAACAATACACATCAACACAAACACTCAAAGGGAAACCCGGTTCTCTACAATTCAGAGTCCCAAAGTCTCAAGGGAATACCTTCCAGAGGTTAGTCCTTCCAGTACTCCATGTGGAGTCACTCAGCGTCCGCCGTGATCACTGCACTCTCCCAGCTGGAGCTGTCAATTCGCAGGCTCTGATCATGTCTGGTGGTGGCCAGCTCTCTCCAATCCAACAGAATTTCGGCCTGGCCTTGGGCAGAATTTCAGTCTCTCGGGCAATACGTTGGGATGAGGCACACAGAGTCAGCATCTTGTGTAGCCAAGCATCAATGAAGTCCTTGAGCTGTCATTTTTTATATGTTTCTTTTTTTGGCTGGAGTCCTTCTGACTTACGTCAGTAGCTTCAGCAGTTTCTTGAGATATGGCTTCTCCCATAGGATTACTTATCTATCACACACAGGCATTCAAGCTACTTAGTTTCAACTCTCAAGTCCTCATCTGCTCCACACAGTTTCATATAGTTCCTGTGTGAAGTGATAAGCGAGCCTGAGAAGCTGAGAAGTTCCTAGTTTCTAGTTTCATTTCAAAGTCACTCTTAATATCCATCTTAATTTATTCCTAATTTCCTAATACATTCAGTACACCAAGATTAGTCCATTTTGCTCTCTATATTCTGCATTGATTTCCTTGCAATAATGGACTATAACCTGGAATTGTAAACCAAATAGACCCTTTCTTCCCTGAGTTTCTTTTTGTCCGAGTATATGCAGGAATGAAACCACAGTATTAGGGTTCCAAACAGCAGCAGGGTTACATTTTTCCCTTCCCTGAGGGAAACGTGTCCCATGTGAAATAAAGCTGTATCCCACTGAAAATTCTATCTGTGCCTCGGTGCCTCCTCCATCCGCCACCTCTCCATCCCAACTTTTTTACCTAACAGATGGTGCCAAAACAGGGGACTTACTTCAAGGGAACTCGCACGTAAAACTTTCAGATGCGCTTGTCGTTATTGGCCGCTGTGAACACCACTGATTCGGCATTAAGGTACACTTCCACCCTCTATCTCTCTCCCCTCTCCCATTCCTTTCATCTCTCCCTCTTTCTCTCTCCCCTTTCCCCTTCACTACTCTCTGCCAGTTTTCTTTTCATCTCCTTTCCAATCAAATTCAGTCACTCCTGGACCTCACTCAAGGCCACTGGACAGCACTGGTTTCTGCGACCATTGAATTGCCCAGCATGGTTACTGTGCCTGTCCACGCCCCACCTCGGAGTCAGACCTGCCTCCCGTCACACTCAAATCCTTTTCCCTACCTCAGCTCCCTTCCCTTCCTCACTCCTGCCATCTTTTGCCTTCCCCTAACATCTCATCTTCTCTCTCTCTCTCTCTCTTGCTCTCTCTCTCTCTATCAACCTTGCCAGTTGTTTCACCATGCAAAACAGATAAAGATGGAGGGGGCTCTTGTCTAAAGT
>NW_008337446.1:11299-11941 GCF_000622305.1 Nannospalax galili
GGCAGGGACACGCACAACTCGTATTTCCCCTCCCCAGTGATTGCAGGACGCTGCCCTGGGGTTCGGGAATTTAACTCGAATCTGCAACAAAAGAAGGACGCTTTTCTTTTGTTGACTGATTCTTCTTGTTCTCGTTTTTATGTGACCTAAGCCAAACCTTTCTCTTCCTGCTTTCTCTCTCTCTCACTCTCCCTCTTTCTCTCTCTCTCTCTCTCTCTCTCTCTCTCTCTTCTCTGTATCCTCTTTGTTCCCCCACCCACCAGCTGAGGTCTTTAACTCTTCTTTCTTGGAAAACTTCTGCCAGCATAACAGCAAGCAGTCTGAACTACCCTACATCCATGCCTCTCTTGACCTCTGTGCTAATCCCTCCCTCTGTGTCAAATGTTCTTCCCACCAGGTCCTCCTGGCTAAGACAGTCTCACCAGATCCTGAAACTCCAAGGGCCTCTGCCCCTCACCCTCCTCCCTACCCCTCTGACTCTACTTTTGATTCTTCCGTAGCTGATAACCTGCCCCCTATCAGAACCCAGCCCCAAGACCCCCCTACTCCCGAGCCTGAGGCACAACCAAGTCCTCCCCCTGCCCTCCTATCACTATACCCTCCCTTGCCTTCCAGTCCAGGGGCCAGCCCAACTCCCCTCCC
>NW_008337446.1:15556-36833 GCF_000622305.1 Nannospalax galili
CTCCACTCCTACAGACTTTTGGAGCCCAAAAAAGGGAACTGAGCTGATAAGCACCTTGGCCTTTAAAGTCAAGGGAAACAAACTCTGCTGAGAAGCAGCCTGCCTTTCCTCTGATCTCCAAAGACAAGATAAGCAGATTCTACCTGATAACCAGAGATCTTAGAAGCTGTTTATCACAACAGCTTTTCTCTTATCTTAAGAGGGAAAAAGTAAACACTTCCAGACCCTAATCCTACCTGGCAGACTGAACGGAGCCAGGTTTACAAGCCCTGCTTTTCCTGTTTCCCCCTCCCTGATTTTTCCCCAAACACTCCCCCTTCTACACCCTAAAGCCCCCATATATAAGTCCCAGCTCACAATCCGTGGGCTGACATTTTTCCCTTCCCTGAGGGAAACGTGTCCCGTGCGAAATAAAGCTGTATCCTGCTGAGAATTCTATCTGTGCCTCGGTGCCTCCTCCATCTGCCACCTCTCCATCCCAACTTTTTAACCTAACACACAGTATATGAGTCCGTGGGCTGACATTTTTCCCTTCCCTGAGGGAAACGTGTCCCGTGCGAAATAAAGCTGTATCCCGCTGAGAATTCTATCTGTGCCTCGGTGCCTCCTCCATCTGCCACCTCTCCATCCCAACTTTTTAACCTAACACACAGTATATGAGACATCTTAGAGGCAAAGCTCTGAGGACCCAACAGCAGCCCTAGGGCTTGTGGGGGATGGGTGGAGCAGTCCTACCACAGAGTTTGGGGAAGAGGCAGAAGAATGCTTTTAATTCCCCCCTGAGAGAACAGAGGTCTGCTGGCAACACAGGTAGGGGGAATAGCTGGATTTCACTAGGCTCAGAACTGGGAAATAAGATTCCAGTGCTTGAAGGCCACAGGCAGTGGCAAGTCTAGAGCTAATGCTGGGGAGGAAGAGACAGAAATGGCAGGTGAGAGGACAGAATCTGCTGGGATGACTTTCATCAGAGACCAGAGTATTTATGGAAGATCACAGGTTGGTCTTTGAGGGAGCCTGCTGAAAGAAAGCAGACATGAGCCTGACACACCTCTAGGGTCTGAAATGAATGGCAAAAGGATGATCCCATTCCAAAGAAGCTCAAAAGATCCATTTTTCTGAGAATGTATGTTAAGTACATTGGAGAGTTTTTATTAATAAGCATTTCAAATCAAGGTTAACCAAGGGTTGTTAGCCAAGCAGCCAGAGGAATCTTTCCCTAAGCATTTGGATCAGGTTTGGTTCTGTGTTCCCACAACTCTCACTAGCCTCATCTTAAGTAGCTTCTTCCCCCTCAGGCACAAATGATGGGCTGGGGCCCAATGGCTTCTTGGAGCTTTCTTCCCCCATCTCTTATCATTCTGAATTTTATACACATTCCCACTTCTCCCACCATTCACCCGCTGAAAAGACTTGTGGCCATTTGAATGAGAATGTCCCCCACAGGCTCTAAGCATTTGAACATTTTGTCCCCAGTTGCTGGTGCTATTTTGGGAGATGTGGCCCTGCTGGAGGAAGATCGTCCTTGGGGGAGGACTTTGAGAGTTTTGTTTTTGTTTTTGTTTTTAAGCTTTTACAATATTATTAGAATTAAAAAAAATATATTTTATTTATTACTTTTATTTTATGTGTATGAGTGTATTGCCTGCATGTATGTGAGTGCACCCATGCAATGTCACAGAGGTCAGAGGAGGGTGTCAGATTTCCCTGGAAATGGAGTTAAGGACGGTTCAAAGCCACGATGGACATGCTGGGAATTGAACCCAGGTCCTCTGCAAGAACAGTCAGTGCTCTTAACCGCTGAGTCATCTCTCCAGCCCTGACAATTTTATTAGAATTTTAAAGAAAAAGAAATCATCAGGGCAGGCGAGCTGGTAATCTTGGCAGCTGCTTTGAGGAGGTGAATGGTAGGAAGGAAGAAAGAAAGACATAGAGCCTGGGAGGTCAGACACATGGCTGGCAGGCAGCTCCATTGCTGGGAGAATGAAACTTTAGAGAAAAAGTAAAGAAATGCAGGACACTAGGGGCAGCCCAAAGCCTTACTCACAGACTACATGGCTCAAGCTAGGAAGGTCTGCACCCCAGGCAGGATTACAGGCAGGAAAAACTCACTCTCTCATTAATACTAGGTATTCCACCCATCTATTTAGCATGACCTACCTTCCTAGGGGTGGTCCTATGACCAGATGGTTGACCAGTTAAACTTACACAAAATGGAGGAGCTTGGGGTATTACATTCCCCACTGGCTCTGGGACATAAGTCAAATTTTTTACTTATTTTGATTTTGAGGCTCATATTGGGTCCTTAGAACCCTAATTTGATGGCATTTGCATACCTCTTGATCTATCCAGTTAGGCAATTTAGGAGGCATGGGCCCACCATAAAGGCTAAGAGGAATATTACCAGAGGCCCAGTAAAACTCAATTATACTTGAATTATTGATGTAAAAATAGCAAACCTCACCTAAGGCCCTGTATGAGCCACCATTTTAGATAGGAGTTAACTTGTCTTTCCAACTGCCTGATCAAGTCCTGTACACGTCTGATGTCGTTGTCTGAGAGTTTAGAAGTCTAAAATTTTTATTACCTATGGTTAGGGTGGTGGCACCCAAGGCAGCAGAGCCTGCACTGTTTCTACAAGGTGGCAGCAGGACTTCTCTTGGCCCTTGAGAGACCTGGGACAAGGTGAAGTGTTTCTGCCCTTTCTCTCAGCTATAGAGATAAACCTGGGGGAGAACATGCACATGTCTCCATGGTGAGAGTCCCATTCGAGCTGTTCTGTAGTCATGTATTTAGGAAGACTGACAGTGCATACCCATCAGGTGGTTTCAGGGGCTTGAAAGAGTAAACTCAGGTTTCCTGAGAATTTATGGAGCTATATGTTGCTCTAATATTTCCCCCCTCTGAAGAGATAACCTTTAAAATTTAGGGATTAGGCAAGAGTTTTCAAATACCTTTGACATTTCTGGACTTCGATATAGACCAGGCTGCTAAGAGGCCCAAGGACATTTTGACTTTTAGTCCAAAAAGAAACTGGCTACTTTTCTTCAGGACCTTTTTACCCTGTCTAGTTAATTTCATCCTCTGAAGGGGTTACCTCAAATTTGCCAATGGGGAATCAGGACGCAGACCACTCTGGCTTCTTCCATGCTGAACAGGGACACAGGGTGAGGCAGTTGGAGTCCCCTTCAGTGGGTCTATCTAAAAGACTCCCAAATTGAATAACTGTTATCTGTAGGGAGAAAAGAAAGTCCTCAGCTGGTGCCTATGAGAAGTGAAGTAAAGGCAAGAGTAGTTAACATTACAAGTTTGAGACAGGGAACCAGAAAAAAGTCAGAACAGGACAAATTTTAAATATCCAAATCAAAGTCCATTAGAATTTTCTGAAGAGGGCTTCCAAAAGCATTCATCTACTGGGTTCCTCCTCATATTTCTTTTGGCTGCCAAGGCTGCACTTGAGAGTGATGAACTCAGGATTTGTTCTCAGTCACCTTGGAGTGGCTAGAATCAGTTTTCTTTTAAATGACTTCTATACAGGAAGAGAAAACAAATTTAGTCATCATTTTAGAATAGTGGGTTGTCTCCCTTAGCTGCAGGTGGGCACTACAGTATTGGAGACCAAGACTTGAAATCTTACACCTGAGTAGTATTTTTTTGTTAAGAACAAAATCATTAATGAGAAATAATTGTTTAAATAACATTTTACATGAACTGAAGTCTAATGTCTGGGAAATGTAATCCTTTGGATTTTTTTTTTTTTTTTATTGCTAGATACAAACTGTTGCTAGAACAGAAATTCATGAAGGCAGCAAAAAAAAAAAAAAAAAAAAAGTGGGGGGAGCTATGTCCATTCGATTTTTGCTTTGAGAGCCCATGTCTCCCCTGAGCATGGGGTATTTCTCCTTATTCACTGAAATTAAAATGCTTAGATCTAGTTAGAAAAGCAGCTGCCTCAGGACCACATGGTCTGAGCAGTGCCTAAGGAGAAAAAGTTCAGGAAAGAAATGGCTTTTAAAACTTTTGTCCATGAGGCAAGATTTTCTTCACAGCAGTAACTGCAGCCTCCCGCAGCTACCATACCTGCTGCAGCCAGTTTTCCAGGTGACATTTTGAATCTATCTCACGGAATTCCAAGAAATAATGCAGCATGCAGCCCAGAGGAGTTTTGGCCCTACTCTCTGGCTCTCGTGTCTACAACAAAACTTATAAGCACATCAGAAAATATAGAACTATCAGACAAATGCAACTAACACGAAGAGACAAAATGCCCCAACAGACAAAGAAGTCCAAACAAACACAGACATGGGGTGGCCACCTCCACGAATAAATTCACTCATTCGCCCAAATCCTGGGGAACAGAGAACATCTTCTGCTGTTCCTGGGGGACTGAGTTAAAGGTCACACCCGACCCCCAGTACTCCCCCCAGGCCCCAAAATACTCACCAGTTGGTCCTCATGGCAGACTGGCAGTCACATGTTGGGAGAAGGAAGCTTTAGAGAAAAAAATGTTGTGCCCAGAGAACAGATTCCCAAGAATTACCACGGAGTCCAGAGAGCATGCAAGAACAAAGTCTTTATTCGGGCTTAAGCTCTGACTCTCAGACCAAACTAAGATGGTGGGTTTGTCTGAGAGCCCCGATTGCAGGGGGAGGAAGCTTTCATAGGTTTCAGACAAAGGGAGGAGGGGAATGACAGAGTTATATTTTGATTGGGCCAAAGAGCCCACGTGTGCCAACATACTTTTGAATTGATTGGTTACAGTCTTGGAGGCCTCTCATTGGTGGGTGCTGCCCTCAGGGCTGTGGAATGTGCTGACTGTTATCTTCAGGGCTAGAGGACCCTGTTTATTCCTTATAAGGCCTCAAACCTGCCTGGGCCGCCTGGACATGCCCGGGCTTGCCTAGTCTATGTCCATGAGATATCACAAAAATGGAGGAATCAGCAGTCAAAATGGAGATGGTGCAGTTTGTCCCTCTGGTTCCCTGAAGCCAAGCGATTTACAGAAGCGAAAAGAGCAGTTAGTCCTAAATAGGGGCAGGGGCCTAGGGAGTCTGGGGGAGGGGTCCAAGGAGGAGGGTTGCACAAAAGTAAAGAAATGCAAGATGCTAGGGGACAGCCCCAAGACTTAAAGAAAGCATGTTTAGTAACAAAGGCATGAAGAAGAAAAAGGGAAATTATGCTTCCCTGAAGAATTCAGGGACGTGAGCAACTCACAGACTACATGGCTGTAGCTAGGAAGTTCTGCTGAGGGTTCTTAAGCCTTGCCAGATTTCCAGTTGCTCTCTACTTCCTGTGCCTGCTTGAAGATGTGATTGCTAGGCTTTCTGCTCGGTTACCTCATCTGCTGAGCTTCCCTGCCATGATGGACTCTAACCCACTGGAACCATAAGCTAAATAAACTCTTCCTTCCATAATTTGCTTTGGTCAGTGTTTTTTTTTAAATCACAGCAACAGAAAAGTAAGTAATATAGAATTTCAGTGAGCAATCTGAAGATCTTCATCAACACATAGTACTTTGTCACATGATGGCCTCATAATTTCTTTAAGGAATCCATTATTTTTGTATGTGGATAAAGCTCTTGTTGCACTAATGTAAGGACAGGACTGCAGTTCAGATCCCCAGAACCCACATAAAAGATGGGTGGGCATGGGGCTGCGGATAATCTCAGAATTCTCCAAAACTGGAGATCCCAAGGGGGAGCTGGCTAGCTGGACTGGCAAATGGGTCAGTTCTGGGTTCAGTGAGAGTCTCTGCCTCAGTAAATAATGTGAAGAGTGATCAAGGAAGACACCTGATGTCACCCTCTGGCGTCTATATACACACATATACCACACACACACATGAAAAAATGTTCCTAATTAAGGAAATCAATAAAAAATAATTAAAATGCCCCCAGTGAGAATATGCGTGAGGGAGTAAAATTCAAGCTGTTAAAAGTGTTCAGTTTTGTTGGACGTGATGGCATATGCCTTTAATCCTAGTATTAAGGAAGTAGAGGCAGGCAAATCTCTGTGAGATTGTGGCCAGCCTGGTCTACACAGTGAGTTCCAGGCCAGCTAGGGATACAGGGAGACCCTGTCTCAAAAACAAAACAAAAGGAAATGAAATGAAAAAACCAAAATAAAACAACAAAAAAGTCCTGTTCATTTTCTTTTAATATTTCTCTGTCATGACTTGAAATAATCTTTAACATAGGCAATGACTTTTGAACAAAGATGCTCACGGGTACCCAGGATAGCAGGTTCACTGTGTGGAATATTGTATCACCTTCAAGTACTGGTAGCAGCGGGCACATCTAATCAGCTGAAGGACAAAGACTGAGAGGGTCACAGAAAGTTAGCATGTCTCCGTACTGCCTGCTTCCGCAGGATTGGCTGTTCTGTTTTACCTCTGATATTTCAAAAGGTGGCAAGGGCAGGGACAAAACAGTTATGGCCTCCAGTGCAATATTTCTCTGGTGGCCTCCAGTTTAACTTGTTTAAATGAAAAGCTAATGGCACCACATGGAGCCTGCTAGAGCCAGAGGGATCTAAGTTCACCTTTCAACTCAGCTCATCTATGCAAACAATTCCCTCCATAAGTATTCCTTTTATTGTTTGCTCTCTCACATATGTCTTATGATGGCTTTTCTTTTGCTTACATATTGCTCAGTTAGGTTTTAGGACAATGATTTATGTTTCTCCACCCAGTTTACTATGGGGCATTGTTTACTGCACACACACACACACACACACACACACTCATTCCTCTTCCTCTTATCTTTTATCTCCTCATCTTTGTAATTCTTTTTTTTTTTTTGTCTTTTTGAGACAGGGTCTCCCTGTAGCCCCAGCTGTCCTGGATGGAACTCACTATATAGACCAAGGTGGCCTTGAACTCACAGAGATCTGCCTGCCTCTGCCTCCTGAGTGCTGGGATCAAAGGCATGTGCCACCACGCCTGGCTATAATTCTCAACTGTTAACCTTCCATAGATTTAACAATCTATAAAATCTGTGGACCCTAATAGCATTCCAAATTTCCTTTCTGTGATGGCTAATCTTAATTGTCAACTTGACTGGATCTGGAATGAACTGAAATGAGAGAAATTTTCTGAATCAGATTATTTGAAGCCAGAAGACCTACCCCAAATGTGGGTGTTACCTTCTATGGCAGCCCATATAAAAGGTCATGGCAAAAGGGAACTTTCACTTTTTGCCTGCTTGCCTTCTCTCTCACTGGTGAGTTCATCTTGTTGCTGTGGCAGTCCTGTGTTGATAGCAGAGCCAACTTCTTTGGATTCCAGTGTAGACTGAAGACTGGCAGATCTCCAGGAATCCTTCAGGTCTTTGGTGCTAGATTGGGACTGCTGAGACATCCAGCCTCATGAACTGAGCAACTACTGGGTTCTCAGCCTCTCCAGTGTGGCACAGCCATTGTTGGCCTACTAGACTCTATCCTGTAAGCCAATCAAATTAATCCCAATATAAATATCATTTATCAGTTGTGTTCCTTTAGAAAACCCTGACTAATATATCTGTCCAGCTACTTAGCCACTTCTCTTTATCTTTACCCACTCTTTTTCTCTCTCAAGCCTAATCTTTTTTTTAAAAAAAAAATTTTTTTAAAGGGAGAAAGGATTTATTTCAGCTCACAGTTCAAGAGTGCAGTCCATTATGGTGGGGAGGACAGCAGCAGGAGCTTGAGGCAGCTGGTCACCTGGCATCCAGTCAAGAAGCAGAGAGTGAGGAATGTCCATGCTCAGCTCATTTTCTCCTTTATATGGAGTCAAGGATCCTAGCCCAGGGAATGGTGCCACCCATAATGCACACAGGTGTTCCCACCTCACTTAACCTAATCAATGGGCAGGTGTTCCCCCCTCAATTAACCTAATCATGATAATCTTTCACAGGCATGGCCAGAGACCCATTTTCCAGATGATTTTAGACCTCATCAAGTTGACAACTGAGATTACTGATCACAGGTCTTCGGAGCTCTGTTCTTTCATTTCTGTTGCTATGATAAAATAAATGCTTTGACAAAAAGCGTCTTCAGGGGAAAGGGGTTTATTTTAGCTCTAAATTCTTGGTTATAGTCCATCACTGTGGGAAATTCAAGGCAGGAACTCAAAGCAGGTAGTCACATCACATCTTGTTTCTTCATTTATCTAAATCAATTTAGGAACTTTGCTCTATTATGGTAAGTAGGTGCATACAAACTTGGGTTGTGAAGTCAGCCTATCTGAGTTTGAATACTGGTAATGCTGTTTTCTCCATGTATGACTGTAGGCAGTATATTTAAATTCTCTCCTTCATCTGGAATATGGGGATGATAGCACTTACAGGGTTCTTTTTTAAATTTTTATTGAATGTTTGTGTATTTCATACATAAAATCATTTCATACCTCCCTCCCCCTTGGCACCTCCCATAGCACCCCCCCTGGAGTTCATATGTTCTGTCATTTGTATTAAGGCCTATTATGTAAAGTCAGTGTCCTGAGATGTCCCTCAGCGCAAGTTCATCCACCGGGGTTTAGTCAGCCTATCTAGAATCTCTCCCTTTGAGAAGATCAGCTCTTCCTCACCCAGCAGTAATCAGATGCCAATAATTCTTTGACTAAGATTGGTGCTGGCTGTTCATTTCCACAGTTCTGTGCTGGGTTTTTGTCTGCCTGAGTTTGCATGGGTCTTGTGTATGCTGACACCGTTGCTATAGGTTTGTATGATAAGAGTCCCAAGTGCCTGTAGGACTATCTCCATATGGTCATGCACCTCCTCTCTGGCTCTTACAATCTTTCTGCTCCCTCTTATGCAATGGTCTCTGAGTTCTGGGAGGGTGGACCTCAATATAGGAGTCCTGTCCAAGGACCCATACTCTGCAGACTCTTATTCTCTGTTTTGGTCATTTGTGGCCTTTTGTGTTCCCGGCCCTCTGTTCCATGAGAGACTTCATTGATGAGAATTGAAAGATGTATTGGTGTTCTCTTCATCCCTTGTTTTATGTTCCATGAATCTTAGGTGTAGAGGTTGCATCCTAGATGTGCCACTTAGGCTTGGGCAATTTATAGATAATCTCTGTATGTGACTGGTGGTATAACTCCATAATAATCTCTGTTGAAAAAGAAGCTACTTTAATGGGTGGTCACTGGGATACTTGTCTGTAAATTTAAGGATCTATATTTTGCACATAGTAAGAAATTACATTTGTCTAGGGCTATGAGAGCCTTGGGGTACTCGCTAAGATCTATGGCCTCTCCAGCTATGTGTATTTGGCTACGTTTACAGTACCAGACATGAGGCAGCTGTTGATTACCTACAAGATAAAAGTGCCACTACTGCATCAATGTTGCTTACTGTCCTGGTCATTGATGTGGGTTTTAGGCCTTGAAGCTGGGGTTGGCCATTGATTGATATTCTCTCTTACCAGCATGTGTAAGTACTTTTCAAAGCTATGAGAGCTAGCCTTCAGGGGAGGTGGCTTCCAGGTTAGTTCCAGCTCCATTGTTTTTCTGGTCCTCTCTATTTGGTGTTCTATGTGCTTCTTGTATTTGTATGGGGATGTCTTTCCTTAACTTTGGGAATTTGTCTTCTACAATCCTGTTTAAGATCTGGTCAATACCAATAACCTGATATTCTCCTTCCCCTATGCCTATGGTATGTAGATTTGGTGTTTTCATGGTGTCCCACATCTCCTGCATATTTAATTCCTCTGGGTTTTTAAAAAAAAATTCCATAATCTTTGCTTGACCAGTCCAATTCTTCAACTTTATTGTCCAGTGTTGATATTCTGTTTTCCATTTCATTCATTCTAGCGATGAGGCTTTCTCCTGCTGTTTCAAACTGGGTTATTGAATTTTTCAGTTCCTTCTTTCAGCCTGAGTTTTCTTCAATGTTTCTATATCTTTTGTTATTCAATCAGAAGTTTATCCCTATCTTCTTTTAGTTCTTTGATTTGTTTCTTTGTGTGTTCTTTAAATTTGTTGAATTCCTTGATCATGTTCTTTTAAATTCTGCATCCTGGGTTATCTCTCAGGGGTTCTCCTTGTAGAATTCATCTACAGGACTGATGGGAGCATGCTGTTTTGATTTTCCATATTATTATTTTTCCATTGTAATTTTGGCATGTGGATTTCTTTTGTTGTTTGTGATTCTGGTATAAAACTCAAGCCTTCTTTTGTTGAGTTGAAGTTTTCTTCTGTTCGTATTATTGGTGTGCCTTGGTTGTGTTCTTATTGGGTATGTAAAGCTGGTTGGTCTAGGTTTCAGGTTCTCTCAGATTTTATTTTGGAGGGAACTGATGGCTTCAGATTTGCTACTCAGGAGCTCCCACAGAGGCCCAAGGCAGGCTCCAGTCAAGTACACTCAGGCTTCCTTCTAATGTTCAGACCCCTACTAGCAGGTACTCACAGCACAATTTGGGAAATTTGCTAAGGGGTGGTGGTGGCTGATTTTGGCACTCTCAGGCAGTCTGCTGAGTTCTCAGCCCCTACACCAAGCAGAGGCCAGATCAGGCACTCTCAGGCCATCTGCTAAGGTCTCAGCCCTTACCCTACTGAAGGGCAGAGAGGTCTACTCATCCCCCGAACCAGCGATGTGGGAGGGGCCTCACATAATCCCACTTAGGGGGTTAGGCACGGCATAATTTGGGAAGCTCACCACCATTCTGAGGCCAGATCTAGGCACTCTAAGGCAGTCTGCTGAGGTCTCAGCCCCAAGCCTAACTTTATAAACTAAAATCTAAGTATACTTCATATTGTCCTTGGTTTTTTATCCTCCAACAATTATTGACATCAGAGAGGCCACTTTTGTTCATTGGTTAGTAGTACATTGGCATAGTGGTAGTATCCAGCAGCTATGGCTGCTCTCCCAGCTAATCTCCTACACAGAGAATAATACAGTGTTTATACAAAGCACTCTGAAGAACTGAGGAATTATTTTCTGAACTACACAGTCAGCCATACCACATTCAAGTCTCACTTGAATATTGCAAATATTTCAAATGAAAGAATATAGCTCACAAAGAAAAATAAACCAAATAATGGAATAACATTAGATGCATAAATCCCAAAACGGTAACACAAGAAACACAGAAAATCAAGATAGCATAACTTCTCCAAGAATCATTAACCCTACAATAATGGCGGTGAGAGTGAGTTAGATGAAATCTCAGAGAGAAAACTCAGAGTAATTATTATAAGCATGTTCGAAGAAGCAAACACAGCTGAATGAAATAAGGAAGGCAACACATGATATGCAAGAATTCCACAAGGAAAAACACTGAAGAAACACCAACCTGTAATGTGGGAAATGAAGAAGCATAGTAAGTCAAAGAACTCTGCAGAAACTCACAGCAATAGATTGGATAAAGGAGAGGACAGACTATCTGCGCTCAGCAAGGTGAGGAACTGGAATAATTCCACAAAGACAAAGGTAAAAACATAAGATACCAGCGAGAATTCCAAGTTATACCCAACACTGAAAAGACCAAATTAGGGAGTTATAGGCATTGATGAAGGAGATGAATCTCATTCTAAAGGCATAGGAAACATTTTCAAAATGAATTTTGAAATTCATTACATAACAGAATTTCCCAGTTAGGAAAAGAGATGCCAATACAGATATGGATGAGATTTAGGAAACCAGAGAATATCAGGAAAGAACCTTGCCATATCAACTTTAATTTAAACAGCAAATATGCAGGACAGTGAAAGTATTGAAAGCAGCAAGAGAGAAACACCAAGTCACAGTAGATTATTCAACTGAAACTTTTTTTTTTACATTTTCTTTCCTTCTTCCTTATTTATTGTGTGTGATGTGTCTGTATGCATGTGCATGTGTGCTGTAGCACATGTGTGGAGGTCTGAGAACATCTTTCAGGAGTCACTCCCACCTTGTGGATTCCAGGGATCAAACTCAGGCTGCCAGCCTTGGTGGTAAGCATCTTTACCTACTGAGGCATCTTGCTAACCTATATCGAAAATTTTAAAGCCAGGAGGGCCTGGAAAGATGTATTTAACGTTCTAAAAGACAATAATTGCCAACCCAAACTACTATATCCAGCAAAGCTAGCTGTCATAATTAAGGAAAACTCTTCATGAAAAAAATAGGTTAAAGGAATTTATAACCACTAAGCCAGCTCTACAGAAGATAGTTTAAGGAGTCCTTAAAGAGAAAAAATAAATTCATCCATTAGGGCCAGAGCAAAGAAACCGTGCTAGAATAATAGTCAAGCAAGAGAGGAAGAGGAAAAAAAAACAGAAAACAAACACTACCAAAATCAACAAAATGGCAGGAATCAGCACACATTTTTAAATTAATAACTCTAATTATTAATGGTCTCAGTCTCCCCAATCAAAAGACATAGGCTAGTAGATTGAATAAAAAAGAAGGGATCATCTGCTTATTGTTTCCAAGAAACACACTTCCCCACAAAAGACAAAAATTATCTTGTGGGAAAAAGGTCTCCCATGCAAATGGATCTAGGAAACAAGCAGGTGTTACTGTTCCAGTACCTGACACAATATACTCCAAATTAAAACTACTGAAAAAGAAGACGAAGGTCACTTCATACTGATTAAAGAAGCAATCTGTTGCTGGGCATGGTGGCACACGTCTTTAATCCCAGCACTTGGGAGGCAGAGGCAGGTGGATCTCTGTGAGTTCAAGGCCATCCTGGTCTACACAGTGAGTTCTAGGCCAGCTGGGGCTACAGGGATACCCTGTCTCAAAAAGACCAAGAAAAAAAAAGAAGCTATCTATCATAAAGATATTACGATTCTAAATATATATGCCCCAAACATAGGTGCACTCCAATTTCATAAAACGAGTGCTACTGCATGTGAAGTTACAGATAAATGGCAGCACAATAATAGTGGGTGACTTCAATATCCTTCCTATTCCTCTTATCAATTGACAGGTCATTCTGACAGAAGGTGAACAAGAAAACTTCTGAATTAAATGACCTCATGGATCAGACAGACTTAACAGACATCTAGAGAACGTTCCATCCAAACACTGAAGAAAACACATTTTTTCAGCAGTCTATGGGACTTTCTCTAAAATAAATCATATATTAGGACACAGAACAAGTCTTAACAAATACAGGAAAACTGAAATGATTCCTTGTGTCCTATCTGATCACAATGGAATAGCGCTACATATCAAGCAGCAACTGAAACTCTAGGACATACACAAACTCAGAGAGATTAAACAACACATGATTAAATGATGGGTCCTTGTAGATATAAAGAAAGAAATTAAAAAATTCCTGAACCAAATGAAAACACAACATACCAATACTTATGTGATGCTAGCCGGGCATGGTGATGCACGCCTTTAGTTGGGAGGTAGAGACAGGTGGATCTCTATGAATTCGAGCCCAGCCTGGCCTACACAGTGAATTCCAGGCCAGCTGGGGCTACAGGGAGACCCTGTCTCAAAAAGACCATGAAAAATAAAAACATGTGATGCAATGAAAGCAATTCTAAGAGGGACCTTTATGGCTTTTTAGTGCTCCCATTAGGAAATTAGAGATCTCAAATAAATAGTGTCACATTATAAAGCTCTAGAAAAAAAAGAAGCCAAACCCCAAATAAGTAGGTGGAAATAATTCATTAAGATCAGGGTAGAAATTAAGGAAATGGAAAAAACAATTACAACAAAAATAATACAACTGATGAATAGAAAATAAAAATGTAGTACATATACACAATGCAATTAAAAAAATTTTATTTCTCATATTGTATATGTAGATGGTGTATGTGTGTGGGTGTGCATGCCAGAGGGCAACTTTGTGGAGTCCATTCTCTCCTTCCACTTTTACATGAATTCCAGGGATTAAACTCAGGTTGTCAGGCTTGCACAGCAAGTGCTTTACCCACTAAGCTATCTCACCAACTCCTACACAGTGGAATTTCATTCAGATTTAAAGAAAACTTATGAAAATTCTCAGGAAAATGGATAGAACGGGAATATATTACACTGAGATAACCCGGAAAGGATAAACATCACATGTTCTTGCTATATGTAGATCTTACCTTTAAATTAAAAAAGTATATATATTATATATGTATATATATTATATGTATAACACAATCTGGATGTTGTGGTACATGCCTTTAATCTCAGCACTTGGGAAGCAGAGGCAGGCAGACCTCTGTGAGCTTGAGGCCAACCTGGTCTACATAGTGAGTTCCAGGCCAGCTGGGGCTACAGGGAGACCCTGTCTCAAAAACACCAAATATATATATATAGTCTAACTTTAAAAGTCCCACAGTCTTCAAAAAATTCCAACACTTTAGAAGTCCAATATCTCTTTAAAAGTTCAAAGTCTCTTAACTGTGAGTTCCTATAAGATAGAAAACAAATTATATGCTGTCTTATTATAAGAGGGGAGAACCAGGGCATAGTTACAATCAGATCAAAGTAAAACCAAAATCCAGCAGTGTGAATAGCTAAATGTCCAACATCTGGAATTTATTCATGATCTGAGCTCCAAAAGGCTTGAGCAGCTACTTTTCTCCAGCTCTGCCATTCACATCACACTCAGCTTGTCTCATAGGCTCAGACTGGCTCTACTCTACACCTGCCACTGTCCTTGGCCGATATCCCATAATACTAGCATCTCCAATATCTTGTGAACTCCATTGCAACTGAGGCTGCATCTTTACCAGTGGCCTCTTCTGGCCTCTCCTCAGGGTCTCTGACCCTGACACATGGTGCCAGGCCTCAGTCACTCTCCACGTCCCCACCTCAATTCTGCATCTCTTGCTTTCAAAAGCAGTATCAGGTGGGCAACTCTTACACATTGCCAAATTCAGCTACCAGCTTGAAATGTAGCCTTGGCTTTCTGAACCAAAGCTTCCATGTGCCGAGCGAAAGGAAATACTTCCCAGAAGATTTCACCTCAATGTTAATCTCTTTTTCATCACAACTGATTTTTCAGTACCAGCTGACCAGCATCCACGGTCCCAGTAAAGCACAGAAGGTTTCACTTCAATGGTGCTGACTTCTCATTAATCACAGCTGATTCTTCAGTCCCACCTGCAACTACAGATTCTTAACCCAAAACATTACACAAACTGCCCTTAGGGACTGCTTCCCTCCAAAACTGCCCCAGCCAGACCCCTGCTATCTGCATCTCTGTCAACATTCTTGTCTTCCAAGTTCCCACAAAACAGCCCATTAAGCTCTGAACACTAGATATCTTTTCTAGCTCAAAGTTCTAAACACTTCCACAATCCTCCAACAAAGCAACATTGTAGCAATACCTCACTTCTGGTACCAATTTCTGTTCTGGTTTCCTTTCTTTTGCTGTGATAAACACCTTGATCAAAGCAACCTGGGGAGAAAAGGGTTTGTTTCAGCATACACTATGTAACAGCTCATGACTGAGAGAAGTCAGGGCATAAGGGATACAGTCTATGACTGGGAATGCATTGCAGCAGTAGTATGAGGCTGGTCTGGCAGTCAGGGAGAAAACTGATCATATTTTATCCATACATAGGAAACCGAGATACATTTTTAGATTTGTGTGTTCATCTTAGAATGTGTGTAGAGGTCAGGAAGCCAGTAAGCAGGTTTTTCCATGGCTTGTGCTTCAGCTCCTGCCTCCAGGTTCCTGCCCTGAGTTCCTACTTTGGAATCCCTCAGTGATGAACTGTGACCCAGGAGATGTAAGACGAACAAACCCTTCCCTCCCCAAGTTGGTACTGGTCAGAGTGTTTTGTCACAGCAATTGAAGGCAGACTAGAGCAGAAACTGGTCCCAGGAGTAGAGTATGGCTGTGACAGACCTAACCTTGATGTTTTGGGAGAGGACTGTGGAAGTGTTTGGAACTTTGGGCTGGAAAAGCCATTGAGTACTTAGAGTTTGTTGCTGTGGAGCTTGGAACAGTTATGCTGAAAGAGTTGTAGACAATGGAGGCTTGGCTCGTGAAGTTTCAAAGGGAAGTGGAGACTATCAGGGCTTTTGTGGAATATTTTGAACTGAGAATCTATGATTTCTGGTCAGCTGGGGTTGAAGAATCAGCTGTTATTAAGAAGAGACCAGAACTGGGGCTGGAGAGATGGCTCAGTGGCTAAGAACACTGGCTGTTCTTGCAGATGACCTGGGTTCTAATCCTAGAACCCACAGGGTAGCCAACAACGGTCCATAACTCCAGGTCCAGGGGATCTGACAGCCTCTTCTGTCCTCCACGGTCATTGTATGACATGAATGCACTTACATGTAGGCAATACATGCACACACATAAAAATAACAAATTTTTTTTTTTTTTTTTTAAAGAAGAGACCAGAACCACTGAAGTGAACCTTTGCTTTACTGGGACAATTGATGCTGGTTAGCTGGGGCTGAAAAATCAGCTGAAAGTAACAAGAGACCAACATCAGTGTGGCAAAATCTTCTGGGAAGTATTTCCTCAGGGTCAGCACAGAAGCTATGGTCCAGAGGGGGGCCTGAGATGGCCT
The DNA here is from genome assembly GCF_000622305.1 of Nannospalax galili. Classification (NCBI taxonomy): domain Eukaryota; kingdom Metazoa; phylum Chordata; class Mammalia; order Rodentia; family Spalacidae; genus Nannospalax; species Nannospalax galili. The sequence goes on from NW_008337446.1 coordinate 31,998, forward strand.
GGTGGTGCCACCCCTGGGCAGGTGGGCCTATGTTGTATAAGAAAGCAGGCTGGCTGGGCATGGTGGTGCACACCTTTAATCCCAGCACTTGGGAGGCAGAGGCAGGCCGATCTTTGTGAGTTCGAGGCCAGCCTGGTCTACATAGTGAGTTCCAGGACAGCTGGGGCTACAGGGAGACCCTGTCTTGAAAAGACAACAACAACAACAACAAAATTAAAAAAAGAAAGCAGGCTGAGCAGGGGCCAGGGAGCAAGCCAGTAAGCAGTATTCCTCCATGGCCTGTGCTTCAGTTCCTGCCTGCAGATTCCTGCCCTGAGTTCCTACCTTGGGCTCCTTCAGTGATGAACTATGACCCAGGAGATGTGAGATACAAAAAACCCTTTCCTCCACAAGTTGGTATTGGTCAGAGTGTTTTGTCATGGCAATTGAAGGCAAACTAGAACATATATTAAGGCCTGCACCGCTCAGGGAACTTCAGAGAGGAGGAGGTAGAAGAGTATAACATCCGGAGGATGGGGAGGGATGCTGTGAAATGCTGTTTTCAGGATGTGACATGGCTGTTGCACTCATGAGCTTACAGCAGCTGTGGATACCTGCACAAGGCCTATACAAGATCAAGCCAGTCATAATTCCAGCCTGAATGGGGGAGAGGCTCAGTAGGTCCCACTACTAGCTGAGGAGCTATTGAGGAAGGGAAAGTCAATTTTCTTCATGAATGTGGCCACTGCTAGGTTGCTTATACTCCAGCGGTTGGCCCTACACCCATGCACATGCAGACAGCACTAAGTGGACTTATTGAGTTATATATATATATAGACATGAAGGTGGGAGGGGGATATGTGGGGGGCCTGGGAGGAATGGGGGGTGAATATGATCAAGATAAGTTGTATACCTGTATGAAACTCTCAAAGAATAAATTTTATTTTAATTTAAAAATAAAATGAAGCCGGGCGTGGTGGCACACACCTTTAATCCTAGCACTCGGGAGGCAGAGGCAGGCGGATCTCTGTGAGTTCAAGGCCAGCCTGGTCTACATAGTGAGTTCCAGGACAGCTGGGGCTACAGGGAGACCCTGTCTCAAAAACACCAAAAAATAAATAAATAAAAAATAAAAAATAAAAAATAAAAATAAAATGAAAAGCTAGAAGAGGGATATCAAGTCTTGAAAACCTAATAGAAACTGTGGACTCTATAAACAAAAGCATACTCCAAAATTTGTGCAAAATTATAATAATCCGTTGACTTCTAGAGATCTGTCCATCAGAACTCAGTCCAGAAGTCCTTTGACCCAGTGATGGGCATTGCAATTTATTACTCATGTGCTCCAGTTATGACAGTGCCATCTTTGGCTGTCTGTTAATGGCTGGAAAACAATGTTTGAAGACTCACTCTGTCAGGTGAGGCTTTAGAGGTATTGTTTTATATGTTCGAATTATGTACACACTGCTGGTTGGAGAATTCAATTAGCAATATGAGAATAAAGGTCAAAATCTTTCAAATATTTTTGTTTTTGAAACAGGATATCACTATGTAGCCATGGGTGGACTGGAACTCTATAGACCAGGCTGGCCTCAAACTCACAGAGATCCTCCTGACTTTGCCTCTCAAGTACTGGGATTAAAGATATCCTACCACACCAGGCTTAAAAATCCTTAAAAATTTAAAACATTTTAATATTTGCTTTAGTATTTTTTTCCTGGGGAATTTAACTTAAACATAAATAATAGGCCAGATGTGGTGGTACATGCCTTTAGTTCAAGTACTTGGAAGGCAGAGGCAGGTGAATCTTTGTGAGATTGAGGCCAGCCTCATCTACATAGAGAGTTCCAGGCCAGCTCGGGCTACAGGGAGACCCTGATCAAAAACAAAACAAAACAAAAAACAAAACAAAAAAAACAAACAAAACAAAACAAAAAACCTGACAACCCTAAAAATTAAAATAAATAATTATTGATGGTTCCAATGATTCATTATGTATAAATCTTTTTTTTTCTTTGTAATCGACAAAGTTGGAGTAATATATATGGAAAAAACAAATTGGTCAGTAAGGCATGGTGGCTCAAGCCTATAATCTAGTTTTTAGGAGGTAGAGGCAGGAGGATCAGGAGTTCAAGGTCATCCTCAGCTACAGAGCAATTCTGAGGGCAGTCCAGGTTATATGAGACCCTATCTCCAAAAATGGATTTGTGTATTTATCTATCTATCTATTTTTGTAGCACATGCATGCTAGGCAAGTGTTCAGTCACTGAGCTATATCCCTAGACAGAGTTTCTTTTCTTTTTTAATATATTTTTTATTTGTTATTTTTATTTTATGTGTATGAGTGTATTGCTTGCATGTATGTGTTGTGCAATGCCACGGAGGTCAGAAGAGGGCTTCGGATTCCCCTGGAACTGGAGTTAAGAACAGTTTGTAGCCGCCACGTAGGTTCTGGGAATTGAACCCGGGTCCTTTACAAGAGCAGTCAGTGCCCTTAACTGCTGAGGCATCTCTCCAGGCCCCCAGAGTTTCTATTTATCCAAGAAGATCATTCACTTCAGAAGTGGGTGGCTGGTTTAGTTTCTTAAGTCTACTGTAGCAAAGTGCCACCACTCTAGTAGCTTAAAGAAATGTGTTTATTGCTTTATCATTCTGAAAGTCAGAAGTCCCACACAGGCCTCACTGGGTGGGGTGAATGAGACTGTTCCCCACAGGCTTCAAGTATTTGAACACTTGGTCCCCATTTGGTGGCACTGTTTGAGGAGTCATGGAACCTTTAGATGGCGGTGCCATGCTGGAGGACACGCACATCACTGGGGGTGGGCTTTGAGAGCATGTCCCATTTCCTGTTTATTTCTCGGCTTCCTGTGCATGCTTCAAAATATGAGGCTTCAACTTTCTATTTTTTTATTATTTTATTTATGTGTATGAGTATATTGCCTACATGTATGTAAGTGCACCCATGTCATGCAGTGCCTACAGAGGTCAGAGAGGGTGTCAGATTCCTGAAACTGGAGTTATTCAGCAAATGGTTGTTAACCACCGTGTGGGTGCTGGGAATAGAACTTGGGTCCTCTGCAAGAGTAGCCAGTGCTTTTAACTGCTGAGTCATTTCTCTACCCAACTTTTTTTCTTAATTATTTATTTATTTAATAAATATGTATGAGTGTTTTATCTGCATATATGTAAGTGCACCATGTGTGTGCAATGCCCACAGAGGCCAGAAGATGATGTCAGGATCCCTGGAACTGGAATTATGAGCCATTATTAGCTGCCATATGGGTGCTGGGAACTGAACCAAGATCTTCTACAAGAGCAGTCAGTGCTTTTAACCACTCAGCCATCTCTCCATCCCTCCAGCTCTGACCCTTCAGTTCTCTACTCCAGGCACCTCCTGCTGCCATGATGGCTTCTTATCCCCCTGGATCCATAAGCCCAATAAACCCTTCCTTCTATAAGTTGTTTTACCACAGCAACAGAGATGAACTCGTGTACTGGGCTAAAATCAAGGCTGAGCAGAGCTGTGTTCCTTCTGGAAGCGCCAGGAGAGGGTCTGTTTCCTTGCTTTTTCCTGCTTCTAGACTTTGCCTGGGTTCCTTGGCTTGTGATCCCACCCTCTACCTCCAGAGTATCAGTCTTCAGCCAAGTCAGAGCACGATTCCATCTCTCTGATACTCTCTATTCAGTCTCCCTCTTGCTCATGAAGGATTCTTGTGATCATTACAGCCTACCAGGAAAATTTCATCTTGGGGTACTCAAATTTATCACCAAGTTCTTTCCTCTCTGCCATGAAACTGAACACGTTCATGGGCTTCAGGAATTAAGACATGGACATGTTTGGGGAAGGGCATTATTCTGGCTACTTCAGTCATACTTAAGCAGTTAGTTAACAGATGCCACTCCCCTGTCAGCCATTGCATAAAGTGGTAGTCATAATGGTGTAATCCTGAACAGTTGTTGGCATAGGTGTCAGCCCTAACCTAGCTGAATCAGAGGGAATGTCACTCCGTCCAGGAATGCTGGGCCAGAAGCTCACTCCCTCTTCTAGCTGTGCTGCTCAGCAAGGAGCCACCAGGCACACGAGGCTGCTGAGGCACATGAATGAATATGGTTGGTAGGGGTGAAATGTATAGTGTGTTTTGGTCTCAGTACAGAAGAACAAAGTATCGTTTTATATTGATTACATGTTGAGATAGTATTTCTCCCTTGTTGTATTGAATAACACATTACTAGGATTAATTATAATCTTTTCTTCCTACTAATTAAAAAATGTGCCTACTAGAAATTTTTTTAATCATTATTTATTTTTAAAAATTTTAATAACTACATGATTAGAAGAAGCATTTCATTACAGCTTTAACATATTCAGTAACACACTCCAGAGCAGGAGTCCCTCTCACAAGTGGCTGTAAGTTTCTAGGTTCACAGTTGAATTAATAGTTATACAATATTGAACTCAGTATAAGCCCTGTAAGACATAAAATTGAATGAGTTTTTAACCTTTAAAAAAGATCTCCATTTCACTTTAGAATATATTGTTCCTTGCAGAAAGACTCATTGTTTTTGCTACTAACACTGAGATGTTGGTGCATGCATCTCTAATCTGTATGTATCTATTCCTAGCCATAATCGGTTGCACTTGGATCCTTGGCGCCTGTGTATGTCTATAGAGTCATTGGGTAGATTTCAGTGGTAATGCTTATTACCTCTACTAATTAACATGACGTAAATTTCCATGCTTCCTCCTCAAATATAATACATTTTTAAAATTTGCTGGTGTGTGTGTGTGTGTGTGTGTGTGTGTGTATCACACAGAACATCGCAAACCATCTTTTTCAACTATACACCCACTCCCCA
>NW_008337446.1:38173-39029 GCF_000622305.1 Nannospalax galili
TTTCTCTCTCAGGTTCTTTCATTTCCTGTACCTCCCTGGTTCCTTTCATTATCCTGGTTCCTGTAGTTATATCTGGATACATATTCACTTATAAGGATTTGGTGCTAGGATCCATATGAAGGAGAACATATGTCATTTTTTTTCTGAGTCTGTGTTACTTCACTTAGTATAACAGTTTCTAGTTCCGTCCATTTGCCTGCAAACTTTATGATTTCATCTCTCTTTCCTGATGAGTAAAACTCCATTGTATAAATGAACCACATTTTCATTATCCACTCATCATTTGCAGGACACTTAGGTCGTTTCCATCTCTTAGCTATTGTGAAAAGAGCAGCATCAAACATGGATGTACAAGTGTCTCTGCAATAGGATGAGTTCTTTGGGTATATGCGAAGGAGTGGTATAACTGGGTCAAATGGTAGGTTCATTTGTAGGTTTTTAAGAGTTCTCCACACTGCTTTCCATAGGGGTTGAACAAGTTTGAAGCCCCACCAGCAGTGGATGAGTGTTCTCCTTTCCCCACATCCTCTCCAACATTTGGTATCCTTTGTTCTCTTGATCTTAGCCAGTCTGACTGGGGTAAGATGAAATCTTAAAGTGGTTTTAATTTGCATTTCCCTAATTATTAGTGATGTTGAACATCTTTTAAGATGCTTCATAGCCATCTTTACTTCTTCTTTTGAGAACTCTCTGTTCAGGTCCTTAGCCCATCTTTTAATTGGGTTACTTCCTGTCTTCATTCTTTTTTTTGAGTTTGTTATATATTCTGGATATTAAACATCTGTCAGATGTGTCACTGGTGAAGATTTTTTCCTATTCTGTGAGTTTTCCGTTCGCTTACCTGGTTGTCTCCTTT
>NW_008337446.1:40382-42052 GCF_000622305.1 Nannospalax galili
ATGCTGGCTTCATAGAAGGAATTTGGAAGTTCTCCCTCCATTTCTATCTTTTTGAATAAATTAAGTAGTATTGGATGTAGATCTTCTTTAAATGTCTGATAGAATTCTGCTGTAAATCCATCTGGTCCTGGGCTTTTTTTAATCAGGAGATTTTGTATTACTGTTTCAATTTCTTTTTGTGTTATGGTCTGTTTAAGCTGTTACTCTCTTCTTGGTTTAGTTTTGGAGGTTCCCATGCCTTTAGATATCCATTCATTTCTTTTAGGTTTTGAAATTTAGTAGCATATAGGTTTTTAAAGTATTCCCTTATAATGTTCTGTATCTTTCTGGTGTCTGTTGTGATGTTTCCCCTTTCCTCTGTGATTTTGTTGATTTGGAGTTTCTCTTTCTTTCCTTTGGTTAACTAGGCTAGGGGTCTGTCTGTCAGTCTCGTTTATCTTTTCAAAGAATGAGCTCTTGGATTCATTGATTCTTCGTATTGTTTTCTTTGTTTCAATTTCATTAATTTCTTCCCTGAGTTTTGTTATTTCTTCTTGTCTGCTGGGTTTGGGTTTTGTTTGTTGTTGCTTTTCAAGTGTCTTGAGTTGCAATGTTAAGTCATTTATTTGTGTTCTTTCTGATTTTTTGATGTAGGCACTTAGAGCTATAAACTTCCCTCTAAGGACAGCTTTCAGTGTGTCCCAGAGGTTTTGTTGTGTTGTACTGTCCTTTTCATTTAGTTCCAGGAATACTTTTATTTCTTTCTTAATTTCTCTTTTGACCCATTCATCATTTAGGAGTGTGTTGTTTAATCTCCATTTGTTCATGTGGTGATTAGGGCTTGTTCTGGTGTTGATTGTAAGCTTTACTGAATTGTGGTCTGATAGAATGTACGGAATTATTTAATTCTTTTTGTATTTGTTGAGGTTTGTTTTGTTCCCCAGTATATGGTCGATTTTTGAAAAAATTCCATGGGGTGCTGACTAGAAAGTGTATTCTTTGGTGTTTGGGTGGAATATTGGGTTGAATACTTGGTAGATGTCTGTTAAGTCCATATGATAGATGGTATTGTTTAATTCAGGTGTCTCTCTGTTAACTCTCTGCCCTGTTGACCTATCTAATGGAGACAGTGGGGTGTGGGGAAATGGGCCAGTAAATACTTCCGTTATTCAGGCTAACCTAAAACCCGCCATAAAGCACAACATCAAATGACACAAACAGAGTACAGCGTGCTGCACCAATGAAAAGGAGACACATAGCCAAATGAACCAATGAGGATCGGGCGGGGGTATAAAAGAAAGCCCTAATGGCACAATAAATGAGCTTGCTGGCCTCTTGCTGATGACTAGTATCTCCCGAGATCTGTGTCACTGATCTCGCGCCTACTCTCCCCCTGCCCCCCTGCGACAGAGATCTAGAGCCACAACAGACAGCAACAGTGGGGTATTGAAGTCCCCTACTGTTAATGAGTTGGGATTAATCTGGGTATTATAGTCCTGTAGCATTGTTTTTTTGAAGTTGGGTGCACCAGAGTTTGGTGAATATATGTTCATGACTGTAATATCTTCTTGATTTATTGTTCCTTTGATCAGAATGAAGTGGCCCTTTTTATCTCTTCTGATTAGTTTTAGTTTAAAGTCTATTTTGTCAGATATTAGAATTGATCCACCTGCTTTTTTCTTAGTACCACT
>NW_008337446.1:42122-42849 GCF_000622305.1 Nannospalax galili
AAAAACAGGGGTTTTGTTTCTTAATCCATTCACCTAGTCTGTGTCTTTTGACTGGGGAGTTCAGTTCGTTGATATTTGACGTTATTAATGAAAGATGGGTATTGACTCCTGTCATTTTCATTTCTGTTTACATTCTTTATATAGCTGTACTTTTCCACAGTTATACCTTCATTGAATTTCTTTCTACAACCCCCTGGATATAGTCATTCCTTTCTTCAGCTCTTTCTATTGCTTCCAGAACTCTCTGAAGGGCTGGTTTTGTGGACATGAATTCCTTCTATTTATGTTATGGAAGATTTTTTTTCCCTTTTGGCTATAATAGACATTTTTTGCTGGGTATAGTAATCTGGGTTGGCATCTGTGGTCATTTAAAAGTGGGAATACTTTGGTCCAGGCTCTTCTGGCTTTCATAGTTTGGATTGAAAAGTCAGCTGTGATCCTAATGGGTTTTCCTTTACATGTGACTTGTTTCTCTTTTGCAGCTTTCAGAATTTTCTCTGTTTTGTGCATGTAGTGGTTTCACTATGATGTGCCGTGGAGAGTTTCTGTTCTGGTCCTGTCTGTTTGGTGTTCTGTATGCTTCTTGTATTTGTATGGGCATGTCTTTCTTTAAGTTTGGGAAATTTTCTTCCACAATTCTGTTGAAGATCTGGTCCATGCCATTGTCTTGGGATTCTTCTCCTTCCTGTATGCCTATGATTCGCAAGTTTGGTCTTTTTATGGTATC
>NW_008337446.1:43443-43781 GCF_000622305.1 Nannospalax galili
CTCTTTTCTGAATTCATTCAGAAGTTTATCCCTATCTTCCTTCAGTTCTTTAATTTCTTTGTGTGTTCTTTAAATTCACTGAATTCTTTTATCATGTTTATAATTGTTCCTTTGAGTTCCATGTCCTGCATTATCTCTAGGGGGTTCTTACTGTACTCCTCTAGAGGACTATTAGTATTTGGTGGGGATATGCTATTTTGGTTTTTCATGTTATTTTTTCTCTGTTGTGATTTTGACATGTGAATTTCTTTTGTAGTTTCTGACTCTTGTGTGATACTCGGGCCTTCAAGTTTAGTTCTGCTTCTTTTTTTGAACTTTATGTGTCTTTGTGGTTTACT
>NW_008337446.1:43938-47392 GCF_000622305.1 Nannospalax galili
AAAAGATTTTGGCTTGAGGAATTTGGGGGTTGGACTGGTCTGGGAGCAGGGCCTAGGAAAGATGCTGGTCTAGGGCAGCTGGTGGCCATGCCATCCAGCGATGCAGAAGGAGATGGGGGTGGGAAGAGGTCCCAAGGGCTCCTGGGGACTGCACTGAGGAGCTGGGTTGGTCTGGATGCAAAAGATCAGAAAGAGGAAAGGTCAGCTCTGGTGTCCAGGAAAGAGGCGTGTTGTGTAGCCCAGGGAAGCAAGGGAAGCAGAGGGAGGTGAGGGCGGAGGGCTCCCAGGAGAGAGGCTGGTGGGTTGTGCAGGCCCAGGGAGGCAGAGGGATGTAAGGGTGGGGCCAGGCCCAGAGTTCTCCTGGGGACATGAGAAGGAACTGGGTTGGTCTGGATGCAAAGGATCAGGAAGCACTGGTAGTTCCCCAGGTGTCTGGGGCACCAAGACAAAGAATGAGACAGAACCAAGGCTAGGAGGAGAGACGGCAGTGGGGGAGGGGGGAGATGGGAGGGTGAATGAGGCTGGGGGAGTCAAGGCTCGGAGGGCATGATCGACTTACCCCCGAGAGAGGCCTGCGGGTCGGAGAGAGGCCTGTGGGTTGTATAGACCCGGGGAAGCAGAGGGCAGTGAGCCAGAAAATTTTTCAAAGATGTATTTTAATTTGGCCAGGCATGGTCACACATGCATTTAATCCCAGCACTTAGGGGGCAGAGACAGGCAAATTTTTGTGAGTTCGAGACTAATCTGGTCTATGTAGTGAGACCTTATCTCAACAACTACAACAACAGATTTATTTGTGGGTGTGTACATATACGCTTGTGTGCAGGTGCTCCTGGAGGTCAAAAAAAATTTTCAGATCCCCTGGAGCTAGAGTTATAGGTGTTTATGAGCTGCCCTATATGGGGCCTGGGAACTAAACTCTGCTCTTCTGTAAGAACAGCAAGTGCTCTTAACCACTGAGCCATCTTTCCAGCCCCAGGACTACTAGAAGATTTAAAATCACACGTACAGCTGAGTGATGGTTTTCATATGTCTCCCGCAAAATTCAGATGTTGCAATGTGATAGTATTTGGACGTGAGATCTTTTAAAAATTTTGTTGGGTGGGCAAATATGCAGGTCAGAGGACAACTTTTGGGAGTTGGTTCTCTCCTTTCACCTTTACATGAGTTCTAGGGATGGAGTTCAGGTCACTAGGGTTGCCCAGCAAGAATCTTGACCCACTATGACATCTTCCAGACAGACAGATTAGGGCATGATGGTCCTTCCTGCCTTGTTCAGGAGACTGGAGCTTTTTCCCTAGTGTATTGGGTACGGAACCCAGGGCCCAGGCTCAGGGCTTCATACATGTTAGGCAAGTACTCTACCACTGAGCTAGATCTCCACTCACTAAGACTTTGTAAAGAAGTTTCATGCAGCATTAGCTTTCAGGTTCATTCCTTCCTTCCTGCCTTTTGGACACCCACAAGCCCTCTTGAGACGCGCCTCACCAGGTGACCTATCCTGCTAGTGCCTTGATCTTAGACACCCAGCATCCAGTTCTTTACACATTACCCAGTTGTGGCATTCTGTTATGGCAGTTTGTACTCTACTTCTATTAGACAGTGCTAGTCTTACAGTGTGATGAATAGATAGATATAAGCTATGAGGGCTCTGATTTTATTAATGGTTTAATCTGTCCATGTATTAAAACTATCGAGAGGACTTGGGCGTGGTGGCCCATGCCTTTAATCCCAGCACTTGGGAGGCAGAGGGCAGAGGCAGGCAGATCTTTGTGAGTTCAAGGCCAGCTGGACTCTTTTTGAGACCGTGTCTCAAAAAGACCAAAAACAACAACAACAACAACAAAATACCCAAACAAAACAACAACAACCCCCCCCAAGAAACAACCCAAACAAACAAACAAAAAAAACAAACTATTGAGAGGGGTGAAATGGCTGGGTGGGTGGTTGGATGGGAGTCCTTAGGGACTAGATCTGCCTTGCTCCTTCCTGTTCTGACCACTCTACTTCCTGTGCTCTGTGGTATGATCCACCCTGATGCACCCTTCTTTACCCTTTTTGCCACGATGGACTGAACTATCAGGTGTTCGGTGGCAATGGTGGAGGTCTGACTAATGTTGTTACAAATAGAGATACTGTAGGAACAGAGACGTCAGACTTTGATTAGATCACGGCCCTCATCTAATTGTCTCTGGATATGACATCACAGACACTTCTAGAGCTGTGCTCTCCCAATCTAGGTATTTCTGTCTAATAAGTTAATGATTAACTAGCCCTGATGCACCCTTCTTTACCCTTTTTGCCACGATGGACTGAACTGTCAGGTGTTCGGTGGCAGTGGTGGAGGTCTGACTAATGTTGTTACAAATAGAGATACTGTAGGAACAGAGACGTCAGACTTTGATTAGATCACGGCCCTCATCTAATTGTCTCTGGATATGACATCACAGACACTTCTAGAGCTGTGCTCTCCCAATCTAGGTATTTCTGTCTAATAAGTTAATGATTAACTATCATGATTACTGAGATTTCTGAGGATTTGGGGCTTCTCTCCTCAAAATGTGCCACAGCTCGTTTGTTCTCCCAGCACACATTTGCTACCTTACTACGGGTGAAGCTTTGAGGCTTTGTTTGACTCTCTGCCTTGCCTTTCCAGGACAGTCTCCATCTTTCTGACACGTCTCTCATGCCACATTCCATTGAGTGTTTGGGACTCTAGGTGTTCAGCACCAGCTGTGGCTGCCCAACCTGCCTCTGATTCCAATGTCCTTAAAGTAGGGTCTGTTTGTATCTAAGCAAAGTCAAGGATGTGTTGGTAACCTTAGACACTTTTCAAATCCTAGAATAGAGCTTGCCAATAATCCCATGGGGATAGGATGAGCAGTTCAATAACAGAAACAGCATGAAGTTGAAAGCGGAAAGCCCATTGGAGCAGCCTCCTCCTGTGTGCTCCTGTCAATGAGAAGTTGTCCTTAGCTTCTCCCAAAACAGCACGCAAAATTTTCTGTGTTCCTAAAATTGTGCACCAGACTCACATCGACCCATTTATCTTCTTTTCTAGAGTGCCCTTTTCTTAAACAGTGAGAAAGCTGGGGAGTTACAGATCTGAAGTAAGGCTAGTCTAGGACATTTTCTATTAAATTACAGGTCATTTTTATAAAAAAAACTTAAGTAACATTTTTAATAACCAGAGACTATTTTAGTAATAAACTTAGAAGTAAATAAAAATCATATAGGGACTCAGCAATCAAGAGCACTGGCTGCTCTTGCAGATTACCCAGGTTCAGTTCCCAGCACCAACATGGTGCTCACTACCATTTGAAATTCGAGTTCCAGGGGATCCAATGACCTGTTCTGGCCTCTGAGAACATTGCAAGACACAGGGCAGTTACATACATGCAGTCAAAACACTCATACACATGAAATAAAAATAAGTAAATTTAAACATCCAATT
>NW_008337446.1:47455-114175 GCF_000622305.1 Nannospalax galili
TGCTTTTTATAAATAAATTCATTTTATAAATAGTTTAATATTAGCATAGGTTCAAGTCCTCTGTGTTAACCAGTTACCTGTCACTATGACAGAACAACTGAGAAAATCAATTGTCAGTTGGGCTGACTAGGGAAAGGTCAAAGGAAACAAAATCTCAACTGGATCTTGGGCCAGGTGTAGTGATGCACGCCTTTAATCCCAGCACTCTGGAGGCAGAGGTAGGCAGATCTCTGTGAGTTCAAGACCAGGCTGGTTTACATATCAAGTTCCAGGCCAGCCAAGGCTACATAGGGAGACCATATCTCAAAAACAACAACAATAAAAATCCATTGACTCTTAAAAGACAGTTGACTTGGAACGGAGATGAGATGTTACAGGAAAGTATAGGTAAATATGGGAACAGTTAAGGTAGATTCCAGAGTCCGTGAACCAAGCAATATGGTTTCATCAGCGTGAAGACTTCATCAGGAGAACTGTGGAAGGTAAGCCTGATTAGTTCTATTGGCATCAGATTTTGAAGACATTGGAATTTTAACTTTATTGTTAAGTACTGGGAAGCCATTTGAGTTTTCTAAGCAGACCAATGACAAAATTAAAGTGGTATCAAAACTAATTTTTTGAGAAAGAGTCTTCAAAAATAATGACATAGTAGGTTAGGGTGCTGGGTATCTTTTTCTACTTTGTTTTACAAAAATTCTGGAATGATTTTTTTTTTTTGGTCTTTTTGAGACAGGGTCTCCCTGTCGCCCCAGCTGTCCTGGAACTCACTATCTAGACCAGGCTGGCCTTGAACTCACAGAGATCCACCTGCCTTTGTCCCCTGAGTGCGGGATTAAAGGTGTGTGCCACCACACCTGGTGGAATGATTTATTTTTTATAATTTGAAATTATCCCCAAGTATTTTCATGCTAAAAAGAGAAAGGAATTTTCTTCTGCTTTTCATGTGCTTCTTTTTATGATACACTCCCTCTTCCAGAATCTCTTTGGTTTAAAGCATGTTGCTTGATCTGCAGTAAGTTGTCTGTCAAACTGGCTTCCCATTCTACTTGGGGTTCCAGTCTGATAGTATGTGGACAGCCCCACATGGAGACATAATATCTCCATGGCTTTTGGCTAGAGATTCTCTTGCTTCAAAGAAAGATGACCCGTGTTCCTGTGTGTGTGTGTGTGTGTGTGTGTGTGTGTGTGTAGACATGTACATGTGTATGCATGCACGTGGAGACCAAAGGTCAGCCTACAGTGTCATTTCTCAGGTGCCATCCACCTTGATTTTTAATTTTTATTTTGAGACAGGCTTTCATGGAGCCCAGCGGGCCAGGAGCCTGCTGAGACAGAGAATGACTTTGAACTCCCGGTTTTTCAATGACCTGGAACTTGCCAAGTAGGCTAGGCTGGCTGGTCAGTGAGCTTTGTGCCACAGCGATCCGCCTGTCTCTGCTTTCCCAGGGCTGGCATTACATGTGTGCACTTACATGGGTTCTGGGGATCAAACTCAGGTACTAACACTTGAGTTCCAAGCACTTTACTGACTGAGCTCTTTTCCCAGCCCACGGTTTGTTCTTATTAACACCTAATTTGGAAGATTTCTGCTTTTCTTCCTTCATAATTTTATGTTTGTTTGTTTGCTGTGCTGGGATGGAACCCAGACCCTGTGCATGCTAAGCAGGAGTTCCACCACTGAGCTACATTCCTACCTTCTTTCCTGACATAATTTTTTCTTATGATTTTATTTATTTACTTTTTGAGACAAGGTCTCATGTAGCCTGGGCTGACCTCAAACTTGCTATGTAGCTGGGGATGACCTTTAACTCCGGATCCTTCTGCCTTTGCCTTCTAAATGCTGTTCCAACTCATACAGGTTTTCCATTGCTGGTATGAGGAGCAAATTGGCCTGAAGCTCTAGTTTCTGTAGGATTTCTTCCTTCCTTTTACCAGAATCCTGAACCAAGTTCAAGAGTTGCTCTATTTCTGTAGGTCATGGGTAGAACTGGAGCCAGGCCCTGTGCTGGGAAGGGACCAACACGGATTCTAATGGGAGAGGTGTGGTTCCATTGCCCCACGCTCTCTCACTTTATGGTCACCTGTTCTGTGTCCTGAATACTGAATGTTTGTGTCTTTTGTGTTGAAATAAAACAATAAACAAAGACATAAACAATCAAAACCACAAGGAAAAGAAGGAAGAGGAAGGAAATATTGTCAGACAATAGACTTCCAAGTAGAGGGTCAAAACCTCAATGGAAAATTCCTTCACTCCCCCATTAATCTAAAATTATGGTAACTGTAATAACATACAAATGGGCTCTTTCTTCATGTTTATAGTAATGTGGAGAAGTCATGCTGTTCCTTCCCACAGTCTAATCATCTGAGCCTCGGCTTGAATGGAAACTCTAGCATACAGACTCAAAAACATGTTCCTATAATTTTAGCTCAGTGTGATGTGGAATGTCATCCATATATACAAACACTTCCACGGATATACATAATTCCCTGCATGTGGTATAGACATGTTTACCCAGATCATGAGGATGACAGAGAGAGATTCTATGGGAACCCAGTCATGGTCAGGCACTGCTAAAGGAACAGGGTGTGAGACCACCCAGGATATGTTTACATGAGGGTTTGAGATGGTGCATGCATGGGACAATGATGGGCCACGAGACAAGGTAGACCTCCCCAGGAAGAAGATCACCTGCTTTGGGGAAAGCAAAGACATCTGCTACCTCCCTTCTTGCCTGAGACAGGTATGTCTGAAAGAGGGAGTGGTAATTGCCAAAGCCCTGAGTTCTGCAAGTGCAGTTTAGGGTGATAAGGGAGTACTTAATTCTCCTGCCACCCATATGGTACACCGCAGCTACCCAGTGTTCTCATTGTCCCTCTTTTGTGACCAGGACCTAAGAAGATGGCTATATCCTTAGAGTCTGTGTGGCCAACTAAAAGAGTGCAAGAAAATTTGAGTGGAGCTCATTTCCTGTCCGCTTCGATATGGGACGTATTTATTAAGAGCCAGTGAGGTCCATGAAAGCCAGGAGTGCATTAGGAGCAGCACCTGCTCATTGTGACATGGGCCTGCTAACCTCTTCAATGCCCTTCCCCTATCTCCCCTTACTCTGTTATCTGGCTTTGCAAATGCTTCCCATTGAAGGATGAAGCTGCTTACACATTCTAAAATGTCCTTGTGACTCAACTTAAAATGTAAAGAGTTATATCCACTGAGATTTGTGCATGGACACCTGACTTAGGTGACCCACTGAACTGTTAGACATGCATCCTTTTCCACTATGTTCTAGGAGACTTATATATATATATATATATATATATTGGTCTTTTTGAAACAGGGTCTCCCTGAAGCCCCAGCTGGCCTGGAACTCACTATGGAGACCAGGCTGGCCAGGATCTCACAGAGATCCACCTGCCTCTGCCTCCCAAGTGCTGGGATTAAAGCTGTGTGCCACCACGCCCAGATGACATGCCACTTTTTAAAGCGTTTTTCTCTGCTTAAAGCACCTCACAGGCTTCCTGTCTCAAAAGAGAACCTAGCACAGAGCAGATGACCAGAATACTTGTGGAATTAACAAATGCAATTAATTAATAATTATATTAGTTTGCCAATATGTGTTGACAGGACTCCACTAGATGGTATGGATCATTGGGAACAGAAGACTTATTCATCTTCCCACTTTCTAATACAACAAATGTTTCCAAACACCCCGTGTTCAGCAATGGAGACACCACGATGGCAAAAACAGCTCTGACCTTACTCCTTGGGGAATCTGCAGCTATACTACAAAGAGTGAATTCTCACAAAATCTTCATGTGCAGACTGCATGCTGAAGAGAGAATCAGGAAGCAGTATAGGGCTGCTGGTAAGAATGTTAATTAGTGTAACCTCTATGAAACTCAGTTAGGGGAGTTCACCAAAAAACTAACACTAGAACTGCTGTGTGATCCACTGCTTCTGAGTATATGCTCAAAGGAATGGAAGTCAGAGCTATGCATAACAGAGAAGCCTGCACAGCCAGGCTTATTGTGGCACTCTTCAGAATAACTGAGTGATGAATCAGCCATGTGTCCGTGGCAGATGCACACAATGAGATTTTATTCAGCTGTAAAGAACTAAATTACTTCATTTGCAGGAAAATGGATAGAATCAGATTGTCATGCTAAGTGAAGTAAGCCATACTCAGAAAGACAAACATTGCGTGTTTTCTCTCATATGTAGACGCTACAGAGAGAAAAAGAGTAGAAGGCAGATGATGTGGGAAGAGGAAGGGGAACAGAAAGGGAGATCAGGAGATGACAAGAAAAGGGGGAAAAGGAAACCAATAGTTGGTTTCATTCAAGTAAGACTAGCTAGCTCTACAGATCTACTGTATAACATAGCATATGTCTCAGCAAAACTGTATTATATACTTGAAAATTTGTTAATTAGGGTATAGACCACAGTAAGTGTTCTTATCACAAGATATAACAATAACTGATATAAAAGAAAAAACTTCATATCTCTAACACTAGAAGATGGCAGTGTAAAAGTTGCTTCCGTGTGACCTGGGTAAGAGGAGTCAGTAAAAGAAAGAGTAGATTCTAGTCTAAAGAGAGAGGAATAGCCAGGCCTGGTGGCATACACCTTTAAGAGGCAGGCGGATTTCTGTGAGTTCAAGGTCTCAGCCTGGTCTACATAGTGAGTTCCAGGCCAGCTGGGGCTACAGGAAGACCATGTCTCAAAAAGACCAAAAAAAAAAAAAAAGAAGAGCTTTGGAGACTCACAAAGGCAGTGTTAAGACTTCTGAAAGGTGCCAAGGAAAAAATGTACAACGCACTGAAAAGAAGCCAAGTGGAACACAGCTCCAGCCACACAGCTCTCTGGGGGTGGGATGGGGGAGGCATAGCCTTATCCAAAGGGCAAGCCAGGTGAAAAAGAATGGTGGTCCTACCCTTAGGACTAGCCCACCCACAGTCCTCAGATCCACCCTTGGTGAGATAGTGGCTCCTCTAGCAGGGGACTCTGCAGTAGAGAGCAATTTCATTTGTTGCTCTGCATGATTTGTGGGCACTGGCTAGGTACCATCTTTACAGCAAAACCATTGTTGAAAACTGAGCTACCTGGTGGCCTGAGAACAGAGAACAAACACAGATCAAGTATCTTGAATTTAGCCTGCCACAGCTCCATGGTGAGAGACAGTCCTGGGAGCCTGTTGTGGAGAGCCAGAGAGCCAGATCTCAATAAGCTGAAAAGCACACAAGGCAGAAGCTAGAGAGCAAAATGCATAACCCCGCGCTAGGCAGCCAGGAGCAGATCTCATCAACTGAGAGACACACTGGAGTTTGATAGCTCTGAGTCTGATGTCAGCAGGTGGATCGCCCTCTGGAATCACCTGTCTGCCATTTACTGATGTGTAAAGCCCAAGAGCTTGAATCCCTGCAGCAGGTTGATTAATACTTAGGACAGCATAAAAATGTGAAAACAGGCCCTCTGTCTGTGTAGATCCCATGGTTGCCTCCCACACTCACTGCACCTGGGAGACAGCCCCTAGCTAGAACATTAGCAATTCCAGGGGACACAATCTGAAGAGTTTCAGGAGAGTAGGAGAATCTGCCCGGTCTGCAGAGCGAAGTGTGACCACAGAGCTAAGTGTGACCACAGAGCTAAGTGTGACCAGCAGAGGCCCTTGTGTGCAAAAAAAGGAAGCCACTAAAGTAAGGACAGCTCTGGTGGACACTGGGTATTTGTCCAATACAAGCTGAACACCAGCACAAACCATAGGAAAGACGAGGGCACACAAGTTCCACTGGCCTTCTTCCCCTGCCTCGTGCACGTAACCACCACCGTTGAAGCCAAAGACTAAGGCAGGAATGCACCAACGCTGCCTCATTCCCCTTGTGGTTCCCTGTTTTCTTCTGACTACACTTCCAGCAATATTCTTGCTCTATTATTATTAATGGTTTTAGAGACAGGGTCTCACTGTGTATCCCTGACTGGCCTGGAACTCCCTATGTAGACCAGACTGGCTTTGAACTCACAAAGATCCACCTACATCTGTCTCCCAAGTGCTGGGATTAAAGATATGCACCACTATACCCAGCTACTTTATCACGTTTTAAAATTTTGTTATTTTATTAATTTTTTTCTTTTCTAAAAAAAAAATTTATTTTTATTCCCCTCATGTATTCTCTAATTTTATATATGTATTTTTCATTGTTGGACAATATTTTTAAAATTTTTTTAATTTTAATTTTTCAATTTTATGTGTATGAGTGTATTGCCTGCATGTATGTGAGTGCACCTGTGTCACGCAGTGCCCATGGAGGTCAAAAAAGGGTGTCGGATTTCCCTGCAACTGGAGTTAAGGATGGCATGTAGCCACTATGTGGGTGCCGCAGTGCCCATGGAGGTCAAAAAAGGGTGTTGGATTTCCCTGCAACTGGAGTTAAGGATGGCATGTAGCCACTATGTGGGTGCTGGGAATCGAACCCGGGTCCTCTGCAAGAGCAATCACTGCTCTTAACCGCTGAGCCATCTCTCCAGCCTTGTACTGTCCTTTTAGTAGTTTTTCATTTTGTCTTATTTTAAAAAACCCTATGCTTTGTTTAAATTCCCCTCCATAAGGTGGAAGGAATGTAAGAGCTAGAGGTGGTGGATGATCATGGGTGGGGGTCAGAGTTCTCCAGACAGCCGATCACATACCATATGACCTCACACAATGGTGACAAGTCCAATGAACAAGTCCTGTGCAAGCTCCAGTGGATGAACCCACACTGGACAACATTTGGGGATTCAAGTTAGACCATAAAGGCCTTATTATACAGAGAGAGTACATTGAATTGAGTGGGGGTGGGGGAAATGTGGGGAGGTGTGGATGGAAGGGGGATACAAATGTCATCAAAGTATATTGTATGGAAATCACAAAAATTCAATAAAAATGCAAAAAAATTCCCCTCCAGGTATTTATCTAATTTTGTATGTGCATTTTCATTATTGGGCAGTTTTTATTCTTTTCATTTCCTTTTTCTCTCTTTTCCTCTTGTTCGTCTATGTTTTTATTACCCTCCTTCCATTTATTTGATTTTGTATTTGAACTTCTTCCACGTTAGGAGATTGTTTTCATTTTTTTCTATTTTTTTCTACTAGAGTAAAATATAAGAGAAACGCCTCAGGAAATCGGTGCCAGCAAATATTTCCTGGAGAGGATGCTAAGAGTACAGGAAAGAGAAGCCAGAACTGATGGTGGGGATCACATCAGGTTTGAGTGGTTCTGCAGGGCAAATGAGACAGGAAGAGGCTGAAGAGTGTGGCCTTTGCCATCTCCTCAGCTCGCAGAAGACTAACAGCCTGGAGACTACAAAAAGAACTAGAAAAAAACCAAGCTTGAGAAAACAAGTAGTTACAACGGGAGAAGTCAGAAGTTGAACTGTTGTTCATGATAAATATTGGGCAAAGAGTCAGGTACCATATGAACCTACTGAGTTATGGAAATGTGTTGCATCAAATGTGTATGAATTGAACTGTGTGGTCCATGATGCCAATAAAAACCTTCAAGGAAAGGAAAAAGAAAAAGGAAACAAATAGTGCAAAGATTATGAACATATCAACAGACACTAAAGAAGAAATACAAATGGCCAAATACAAATGGTTTATGAAAAGCTCATTTCTTTAGCTATCAGGAATATGCCAACTGCAATGAGATTCCAACTCACTTGAGGTAAACCCATTTCTGTCTAAAAGAAAAAAGAAAGAAAGAAAAGCAAACAAACAAATTAGTATTAACCAGGTGTGGTGTTGCATGCCTTTTAATTCCAACACTCAGAGGGCAGAGGCTGGTGGATCTCTATGAGTTCCAGGTCAGTCTGGCCTACATAGTGAGTTCCAGGTCAGCCACAGCTATACAGTGAGACCCCATCTCAAATAAATAAATAAATAAATAAATAAACAAACAAACAAATAAATCCAACCAACCAACCAACGACAGCAGTATTCAGACATGAAGAATGAGATCTTAGGGGCTGGAGAAGTGGCTCAACAGTTAAGAACACTTACTGCTCTTACAGAGGACCCAAATCTCATTCCTAGTACCCATGTCAGGCAATTTACAACTACCTATAACTCCCGTTTCAGGAAATCTAATGCCTCTTCTGGACTTTTCAGGCACCTGCACTCATGTGCACAGGATCCCCCCCGCCCCAGTATATACACGTAATTAAAACAAAAAAAGATGAGCCCTAAAAATGAGATCTTGTCATTTTTAGGGAGATGGATGGAACTGGAGGACATCATGTTAAGTGAAATAATCACAAACAGGTCATGTGTGTTTCTTTCATATATGGAAACTAAAATATAAAGATAGCCTGGAGGTGGAGGAGGCACTATTAGGAACTGAGCTATTAGGGCAGGAGGAAGCAGGGAGGAGAGGAATAGATGAGCACGATCAATGCATGCTGTATTCCTGTATGGAAATGTCACAGTGAATCCTATCTGTAAAACTGTGTTAGTTATAACAAACAAAACGGTAGCAAAATTTAAAAAGAAGATATAAATAAGCAGATGAATTCAGTCCAGAATATGGAGAAGAAAGTCAGCAACGTAGAGGAAAAAGTCAGCAAAATAGATGAGAAAATCTTCAGTATGGACAAAAAAGCCATCAACGTGGAAGAAAACTTTAGAAAAAAAATGAGATTTTGGGAAAAAAAAAACAAATAGAAATATTGGAAATGAAAAGCTCAATTAATCAGATTATTAAAAAAACACAGTGGAAAACATCACTGATAGACTCAAATCAGCCATAAGAAAGAATATAAAGGGTGCAGGGCAAGGTCAAGGAAATATATTTAAACACCAATAAAGAATAAAGAAATGAGCATGAACCACAATGTCTAAGAACTCTGGGATATGATCAAGAGATCAAATCTAAGAACCCATAGGATAGAGAAAACGAGCTGAAATAAGCTAGAGACATAGAGAACACAGCAGAAAAATATTCAACACTAGAGAAAGAAACAAGCATTCAAACATAAGTCGTTTAGGACCCCAGGTATGCATGACTACAGAAGATCCTCTCCATGACATATTGTAGTTAGGTTGTCAAAAACACAAAGCAAAGAAACCATACTAAAATCTGTAAGGAAAAAACACAATTCACCCACACAGGCAAACATGTCAGAATAACCCCAGATCTCTCATTAGCAACTCTAAAAACCAGGAAAGTGTGCAGCCATTTATTTGAATCCCTGAAAGTAAATAATTGTCAACCAAGATTGCTGTAGTCAGCAAAGATAGCTTTTAAAATTGACAGAGAAATAAGGGCATTTCAAGAAAAGCACAAATTAAGGCAGACCACCAGCCCTGCAGAAGGTACATAAAGGGGCACTGTTACACAGAGGAGGAAGAAAGGCAGTCTCAATCACAAGGGCACAGGAAATAATCAACTCTATGAAAGGAATAGACGAACAAGGAGAACTAGGAAAGAATCTGTCGCATTCAGCACAGAAACCCATGATACTAGTAAGAAAGAAAGAAAAGAACAGTGATCCAACCAACCAGAAAAGTAACCAACAAATTTATAAGAATTACTGGACACCTCTCAATAATAAACAGTCTCAATCACAAGGGCACAGGAAATAATCAACTCCATGAAAGGAATAGATGAACAAGGAGAACTAGGAAAGAATCTGTCGCATTCAGCACAGAAACCCATGATACTAGTAAGAAAGAAAGAAAAGAACAGTGATCCAACCAACCAGAAAAGTAACCAACAAATTTATAAGAATTACTGGACACCTCTCAATAATAACATTAAGTATAAGTTACTTCAGTTCATCAGTTAGAGAAATGTAAACCAGCTGATTGGATCAAAAAACAAGAACCAGCCGGGCGTGGTGGCACTTGCCTCTAATCCCAGCACTCGGGAGGCAGAGGCAGGCGGATCTCTGAGTTCAAGGCCAGCCTGGTCTACATAGTGAGTTCCAGGACAGCTGGGGGCTACAGGGAGACCCTGTCTCCAAAAAAAGACCAAAAAAAATACACAAAACATTTACTAAAATTAAATGAAAATAAAAACATAATTTACCAAAACTTCAGGTTAAAGCCAAAGAGTTCTAAGAGGAAATTTTATAGCTATGAGTGCTTACATTAAAAAAATGAAAGCTGAGCTGGGCGTGGTGGCGCATGCCTTTAATCCCAGCACTCCGGAGGCAGAGGCAGGCAGATCTCTGTGAGTTCAAGGCCAGCCTGGTCTACTTAATGAGTTCCAGCTGGGGCTACAGGGAGACCCTGTCTCAAAAAGACCCCCCCAAAAAGAAAATGAAAAACATGAATCAGTGGTTAAAAGCACTGGCTACTCTTGCAGAAGACCAGGGTTCCCAGCACCCACACAGTGGCTAACAGCTATCCATAAGTCCAGTTCCAGGGGATCTGATGCCTTCTTCTGACCTCCGTGGACATTGCACGACATGGATGCACTTACATACATGCAGGCAATATACTCATGAACACATAAAATTAAAAAAAAAATTAGAGGGTTCTTCAATAAATAACCTAATAACATAAGAATAAGCCAAACTTCAAAACAGTAGGAGGCCACACATAATAAAGACCAGGGCAGAAAAGAACAATGTATGTAAGCTATTAAACAAAGAACTTGGTTCTTTGAAAACAAAAATAAGATCAACAAACTCTGTAGAAAACTAACCAAAGGAAAGAAAAAGACCAAAATTAATAAACTTACAGATGTGAAAAAGAGAGGTTACTTCAGATTCCCATAAAATCCAGAGGACCATTAGGAACTAGTTGGAAAACTTACACTTCAAAAAATGGGAAAATCTAAAAGAAATAAATAAATTCCTAGACACGAATTACCTATCAAAATTAAATCAAGAAGACACAATCTAAACAGATTAATAACAAGAAATGAAATTTAAGCAACAATAAAGTCTCCTCATCAAAATCCCCATGACTGCATGTTCAGTATCCAGTTTTACCAAACCTTAAAGAGTTAAGAGCTAACACCAGTACTGCTCAAACTGTTCCACAAATTAGAACTAGAAACTAGAAAGGGAAGACACACTGCCAAATACATTTTACAAAGCTAGAACTATCCTGATATCCAAACTGGATAAATACAGAATAAAAAAGAAAATTACAGACTAGTTTTCAAGATGAACTAATAAAAAGTCTCAATAAAATACTTGCAAATTGGATTCAAGAACACATTAAGCCAGGCGTGGTGGCTTTTTAATCCCAGTATCTGGGAAGCAGAGGCAGGTGGATCTCTGTGAGTTCAAGGCCAGCTTGGTCTACATAGTGAGTTCCAGGCCAGTCAAGGCTATATAGTGAGATCCTGTTTCAAAAGAAAAGAAAAGATCATACACCATAACCAAGTTAATTTCTTTCCAGGGATGCAAGAAGTTTGGTTCAACATAAGCAAATAAATGAATAAATGAATGAATAAATAAAAATAAATAAATAAAATGGAACACATAAATAGGCTTCAGGAGAGAAATCACATGATTATCTTAATTGACACAGAAAAGTTTGTTGACAAAGCTCAACATCCCTCTGTGATAAGAGCTCTGAAGAAACTAAGACTCCAAGGAATGTCTCTCAACATGGTAAAGGCTATATGTGACAAACCTACAGTCAATTTTATACTAAATGGAGAAAAAATGACTAGAAGAATTTCCTCTAAAAGCAGAAACAGGAAGAATGTCCACTCTTACCCATCTTATTAAATATATTGCCCAAAATCTTCGGTAGAGCAATATGACAAGAGAAGGAAATAAGTGCTGTTTCTTAATCTTGACCTTACTGATATACATCCTGAACATGGCAGGACAATTGGGCATTCCTGACTTCTAAATACTAGATGCCAATAGCTCTCCTTCACCCAAACTAAAACAACCAAAAATGTCTCCAGACATTGGTAGATGTCCCCTGGGGATAAAAATGACCCCTGATTGAAAACCATTGCCTTAACAATATACCAGATAGAGTAAAAAGTCATCCAAACTCATGACCTAGGACGTGACCATATAGAGAGATGAATTTACAGGTCCTCCCGTATACAAACCCACCAAAGCCCTACTTATCGCCAAAGCAAGAAGCCACCTTGTACCCAGCATGTGTCTTAATATTTAACATGATAAATATTTAGAGTTGGTTCTCCCATGGTTTCCCACCCCACTGGGATGTTGCCAGCCAGTAATGAGCTGCATTCAGTAAGGACCTGAGGGAGGAGCCCAGGCATGGAGTTTGCAGAGCCTGGGCCAGTTGTGGACTCACAGCCTGTCTGGTACATAGGCCCACCACTGGGGCATGTTGGGCCCCAGAGGGCCTGTATGCCTGCCTGGAATTTACTTTGAAGATCTGGGTTCCAGCCCTGGTTTTGCCAAATATCTATGGTGTGACCTTCGTAAAATCCTAGTTTGCTCTTCTAACTTTGCAGGGTCAATAACACCTGCCTTCTTTGTCTGGGGGAAATGAAGCATATAGAAGCTCTTCTAAATGAACTGTTTTGCATGTCAGCCACCAGATGGAAAGTATCTGCCCTTCCTATGCAGCCTGCCAGGAATTGTATCATAGAGGCATTCTTTTGGGCTAAGTGAGGCACAGTCTGGAACGAATTTGAAACCTGTGCCAACTTCCTGGAGTTCTGGCCCAGTCTCCCTTAATTCACCTGTATCAGCTGGCTGGTATACCTGCCCACAGTTTCCCCAGGGACAAAGTCCACGCTGTCTGGAAGAGGATGAGTAAAATATGGAACTGGATTGACTGCTGGAGCCTCCTGTCAGCCACAGCATGCCCAGGTGCCCATGAGACTTTGGGCAGCCATACTGGCTTTGCTCTGAGGAATTGGGAAGTAGATATTATAACAGCCATTTATGAATTACTGTGCATGGCATGCACTTTATAGTATTTCCTATGATTTCTGTAACTTTGAAATGAGAAATAGTAACGGTTCTCAACACATTTCACATCTTTCTGTATCTTAAAAAATATTAATTTTTATTTATGTCTAAGTATATGTGTCTGAGTATTATGCCACATGTGTGTGGGTGCCCACAGAGAACAGAAAAGGGCATAGTATTCCTGGAGCTGGAGTTACAAGTAGTGTGAGCAGATCAGTGTAGGAGCTAGGAACCGAACTCAGGTCCTCTGGAAGAGCAGCAAGCATGCTTGACTGTTGAGCCACCTCTCCAGCCCAGTTCTCTGTCTTTTTCTGGGGTGGGGTCTTTTTGAGACAGGGTCTCCCTGTAGCCCCAGTTTGCCTAGAACTCACTATGTAGACCAGGCTGGCCTTGAACTCACAGAGATCCACCTGCCTCTGCCTCCTGAGTGCTGGGATTAAAGGCATGCACCACTATGCTTGGCTAGTTCTCTATCTTTTAATGGATATTAAATCATCACTTAAGATTTATTATTTTTATTTTATTTATTTATTTTAATATTTTATTATTTTTATTTTATGTGTGAATGTACTGTCTGCATGTGTATAAGTGCACCCGTGTCATGCAATGCTTGTGGAAGTCAGAGAGGGCGCTGGAGTCCCCTCAAATTGGAGTTACAGAGATTCTTAGCCACAATAACAGCCAGTGCTCTTAACGACTGAGCCATCTCTCCAACCCCAGATTTGTAATTTTTAGAAAGACAACAACAACAAAAGTCTTCATTTTCTGTTGGAGGCTCCTTTTTGTTTTTGAAGGGAACTGTGTCAACACTATTTAGATTCACCATTCTCAGATGTCTGGAAATGCTCTCACAGTGTGTGAACTTCTGTTTGAATTTTTTTTTAAGTTAATTTAAATTTAATTTTCGTTTTACCATTGCCCTCCACTGTGCTTGGTATCACCAGAGTTAAATCCTTTACAGCTTGTCCTGGTTTGTTTCTTCATTGCTGTGACAGAGTGTTTTACGCTGACCACTACCAACTTGGGGAGGAAAGGGTTTATTCAGCTTACAACTCCCAGGTCGCAGTTCATCAGGGAGCCCAAGGTAGGAACTCAGGGCAGGAACCTGGAGGCAGGAGCTGGAGCACAGGCCATAGAGGAACACTGCTTACTGGCTTGTTCCCCTGGCTCCTGCTCAGCCTGCTTTCTTATGCAACAGAGGCCCGCCTGCCCAGGGGTGGCATCACCCACAGTGGGCTGGGCCCTCCCACATCACTCATCAAGAAGATGCCCCTCAGACAGGGCCACAGGCCAGTCCAATAGAGGCAATTCCCTAATTGAGGCTCCCTCAACCCAGGTGTGTCAAGTTGACACTAAAGCTATCCAGCACATAGCTGAATGTCTTTAGGGACAAACGTGCTAATCTCACTAAGCATGGTGGCACACTCCTTTAGTCCAGCACTCAGGAGAGAGGCAGGTGGATCTCTGTGAGAACGAGGCTAGCCTGGTCTACATAGTGAGTTCTAGGCCAGCCGGGGCTACAGGGAGACCTTGTCTCAAAAAGACACAAACAAACAACAACAACAAAAACCCTCCTTGGATTTTAACACAAAACGATCCTTTGGGGTCGTTTACAAAATTGTAGGAAACAAATTTAATTCTTGATATCAATGCCGAAAAGAAAATAATAATCTAGAGTTTAGAGGGCTGTGAGATGGGGTGTGACTCCTCTCTGTAGGCCCATGACATTGTTGATAAAAAGCATAAAGGAAAAATTGACAAAGCAAAATGAAATTTAAAAATGAGCAGAGAAGGTTGAAATGGATTTGAAATTTTCTAAATTAAAAATCTAGAAAAGTACTTAAAGACCTCAATTTTGTTAGTTTTTAATATTATTATTATTACTATTAAAGTTAGATCTGTTTGTGTTACCAAAGCATCTGCATCCAAGAAATCTCCCTTCTTCAAATAATAACACAATTCATGTTCGGCCCATTCCAGCTTTTCTCTGTAGTTATTGATTCTCCTCAGTTTCTGGAAAATTACAAAGGAGTTCATCTTTGACCTCCTTGATCTCAGTTCATTCATCCATCCAACAGATATTTGCTATAAGCCTGCTGTGCTTCATACAAAGCTATATGGATCTAGACCAGAAATAGTTGATCAGAAATGGGAAACAACTAATGGTGTGAAGGTAAGAGCTACGGCAGAGAATTAGATATGAAATAAGAGTGCTTACTGCTCTTGCAGAGGCCCTGGGGCAGATTGTCAGCACTCACATTAGGTGGTTAACAACTGCCTGGAACTCCAGTTCCAGGGGATCCATGCCTTCTCTGACTTCTGCTGCACCTGCACATACTTGGTACACGTAAAGTCACATAGATATGCACACAACATGCATACATAAACAAAAATAAAATAAGCAAATATTTTAAAAATTAAAATATGGGCTGGAATTGTAATTAGAGTTGTATTCTTTTCCCTTTTCCAGACCTTTGAGACCATAGCAGGTAGAAGGTCACAGAATTTGGTGGAAGGGTGGTGGGAGGAGGAGGAACACTAGAATTTTCCATTATTTTGTTGCTGGGCCTCTTGGGTAAGTTCCTTGAGCTCTTAGACTTTGGCGTCTCAGCCGTAAAAAGGGTGAACAGGACAAGTGTGTGTCAATATGAATGAAAACATGCACTGGTTACAGCCTTGGCTCTCAGTGATTCAGTCTACTGGTAGCTATAGTATTTGAGCCCTTGAGTATTCCCCTCCCACAGGGCCCCTGGGCTTGGCTGCTGACTTGTTGGGCTAATGATGCATAGCTGTGACATAGCAGAAGTTTGATCAGCGCTTGCACACTGGGCTTGACCCTCTTGGAATCCATATCATATAAAGATGTTTGGACGACATTATTGGAAGTGAGCATTCTCGGTCTTCCAGCCATCCCACCAAGTGAAGTTTAGACAGTCCAGCTCCAGCCAGCCCACCAGTTGCAGGTAGCTCCCTGAAGAAGTCCAAGTAAGACCATTTTGAGGCCTCATCAGTATGGCCCTTGGTACTCATCTTTCTAACAATAGTGATAATTTAGATAACCCCTAAGAAATTCCAGACTCTTCCTAGCCATCTTCTGAGCTCTAACAGATCACTAGCACTTCATTTATAGGCTTTGTCAAACCTGCTACTCCAGACTCTCCCAACCTTTGACTATTTCTCAGTTCCAAAGCCACTTTCACATTTTGGGGGTATTGTTACAGCAATACCCTGTTTTCTGGCTTTGTATTTTCTGTCTTAGTCTGTTTTCTGTTTCTACAACAGAATAGCCAGGGTTTATAATTTATAGAAGAAAGAAGTTTTTTTAGTCTCTCAGTTCTGGAAGCTAGGAAGTTAAAAAAACCACATGGTTGCATCTGGCCAGGGCCAAGAGCTACTTCCTATGGAAGCTGGAAGGACAGCACAAGTGGGCACACGTGAGAGGAAGGGGGCTGAACTCTCCTGATGTCTTCCATTTCCACAAGAAAGGCATGAAGTGAATCGTGACCCAAGCACTCCCCACTCAGTGCCTCCTCCCAACATTGTTGCCGAGGCATTGAGGTTCCAACACGTGAACTTTCAGTAGACACACTCAAACCATAATACTTTCCTTAACTACTTCTGTAAACTCCGTATTTTTGGTAAACTACAGCCACTGAATCTTCTGCTCACTTAGTTTACAGATCAGCTAAGTGACCGACTTGAGCTTTCCTTAAATTTCCTGAACCAGTGTTTCCTAGACCTTGCTGAGGGGTTCTATTTGCATATTGGAACTATCAGTGCTCCAGCACGTTACAGCTCTGTCTTAAACTTTGTTTCCTGCTTGCAGAATGGCCTCAAGAGGAGACCAGTTGTCTTCTGCACATGTTCATAAGTCTTCTAGATTTCTGTGGACATGCCAGAACTTAAAAAATTTCTGTATGAACATATTATCCCCTGGGTCTTTTCCTTTAAGTTTTGGGAAGGCTTATTCTGTACCCTAATTGTTATTATATCCCCAAGCAGCTATGATAAATGATTGCTGATAATTTTTTTGTATATGTTTGGTTTTGACCAATGGCCCAGGAAGACATTTCACACTGAATGGCCTCTGAACCTGGAAAATGAAGGCCAATTCTGATTTGGTGATTTCTGGGGCATCTCTAGACAAATAAAATAAAAACAAGTCTCTATGAAGGACATCAGGACATTTCCAAACCTTTCTTGACCTCTACTTGCTGCTGAGCTACTGTTTTTTGCATCTGAAATACAAGCTGGTGGCTTTAAAGGCTACTGCAGAGCGGGAAAGAAGGGGAAAGGACCTTTAGGACACAGCTGGGACTGCAGGTGCTCGTGATAATGGTTTTATTGAGACAGGGTCTCGTTTATGAAGAACAGACTGGCTTTAAACTCACAGAACTCTACCTGCCTCTACCTTCTGAGTGCTAGAATGACAGGTGTGCCCAGCTTTTGTTTTATTTTGAGACAGGGTCTCACTTCCCAGTCTAGGCTAGCCACCATGCCTGTCTATATCTAAAGTTTTAGTTTTTTGTTTTTTTTGGCGGGGGGGGGGGGCTTTTTGAAATGGGGTCTCCCTGTAGCCCCAGCTGGCCTGGAACTCACTATGTAGACCAGGCTAGCCTTGAACTCACAGAAAGCCTCCTGCCTCTGCCTCCCAAGTGCTGGGATTAGGGGTGTGTGCCACCATGTCTGGTTTATATCTAAAGTTTTAGTCAGTTATCAGCTAAAACGATAATCATCTGCAGGGCCTACTGGGCTCAGAAGATTCACTTTCAATGAATCTTTCAATAGTTGGCAACTGGCAACTCAATTCTTCTCACCATGGGCCTTCCCTGGGGCTTTTCAAGTGTCCTGACAACATAGTGCACAGATCCCCACAGAGCAAATGATCCAAGAGACCAAGGTGGAATATTAATATCACTCATGATCCTACCTTGAAAGCCACACACCATCATTCCCACCATATTCTATTGGCTGCACCAACATCTATTGATTCAGAATGAGAAGGGGACCACACTATGTGTGATGGATGCTAGGATTGCTGGGGGAAGGCTGTTTCATTGCCCCATGGATGGATTCTAGTCCTAGTTCCACAACTATGTGAGTGTGTCTATCATCTCTCTCAGGTCTTCAGCGTTACCTTGGCACTTACAGCAGTTACTCTTGGGCTTCTCAAGGCTGAACCCTCCTTAGCAGCTTCAAGTTCTTATAAACACTGTTTATAATTAGCCAAGCAATAATCCCAGTGTTAAAGCTGTATGCCTCATCTGCTTCTTTCTCTAGGGGTTTTCAAATAGGGATATGCCAGTGATACATGGTGTTCTCTGTCTCCTTTTTGACAGGCAACATGGAAATAGGACTTTTTAAAAAGAAAAAGAGCAAGAATTTTATTTATTTACAAGATCTCCCTGTAGCCCCATCTTGTGGCTATGTAGACCAGACTGGCCTCCATCTCACCTCACAGAGATCCACCCACCTCTGCCTCCTGAGGGCTGGGATTAAAGGTGTGCTTCACCATGTCCTGCAATTTTATTTTATTCTTAAATAACCTCAGTTTCTGAGCTTGAGGAGCAGAGACAAGATGCTCACAGTGAGGTCCAAATGGTACTTGTGGCTGCTGGGCAGTGCATAGGTCTTCAAACCAGGTAATCAAACTAAAAATTGCCATCTACAATTCCTTTTCCATGTTTGTTTTTGATCTGTGTCTTAGATTTTTTTAATAAAAGGAAACAATTTTTGGACATTTTACTTGATTTCAATTTTGAACCATTAGTGACAATATTCTAAACACTGCCTTATACATTTATCCCTTTTCACATATGAGAGGGTTTTCTAATGGTGTATTAGAACTGGAATTTCTGCTTCATAAAGCATTTATGTATCCAGTCTTGCTGGGTGATTATAAAATATTCTCTGTAGTGATTGTACTAATTTATGTTCCCATCAATATTTAGGGATTTCCTTTCTCTCCACATCCTTGTCGAACTGAGCATTGAACGGGACTGGGATGTAGCTCAGCTAGTACAATGCTTGCCTGGCATGCACAAAGCCCGGGACTGGACCCCAGCACTGAACACACTGGGCACAGCGGTGCATGCCTGTAGTCCTGCAACTCAGGAAGCGAAAGCAGGAAGATCAGAAGTTCAATGTCATCCTCAGCTACATAGAAAATAAGAGGCAAACCTGAGCTCTCTGAGACCATGTCTCAACTAAGTAACTAAGTAACAAACTAATATATTTGAGTGTTAAATTTCTCAATTTCTGTGACCATCGAGATTGCTCAATGAGTGAAGGCATTTGCTGCTGTGACGGTTTGAATGAAAATGTCCCCCTTAGGCTCCAAGTGTTTGGATATTTTGTTCCCAGATGATGGCGCTATTTTGGGAGGTTTTAGAAGGTGTGGCTATCCTGGAGGAAACACATCACTGTGGGTGGGCTTACAGAGTTCTTAAGCCTTGCCAGATCTCCAGTTGGTCTCTTGCTTCCTGTGCCTGCATGATATGAGAGCTTTGCTTCTGCTGCTCCTGCTCCAGCCACCTCCAGCCACCACCAGCCACCATGCCTCCCTGCTATGTAATTCCCCTGGAACCGTAAGCTCAAATAAACTCTTCCTTCTATAAATTGCTTGGGTCAGTGTTTCTATCACAGCAACAGAAAAGTGACTAATACAGCTGCCAAGCCTGATGACCTGAGTTCGATCCCTGGGAACCCACAAGTAAAAGAATAGAC
This sequence comes from Nannospalax galili, assembly GCF_000622305.1. NCBI lineage: Eukaryota > Metazoa > Chordata > Mammalia > Rodentia > Spalacidae > Nannospalax > Nannospalax galili. Next base: position 67,076 of record NW_008337446.1, read on the forward strand.
TCTGCAAGTTGTCCTCTGAACTCTACCTGCCACGACACATGCATATCCCCACACACAAAATAAATAAATAAATAAATAAATAAATAAATAAATAAATATTCTCATTCTTTGTCAACTTGCTGGGTTGAAATAGATCCCTTTTTAAAAAATTGTAGTAAAATATAAATAATATAAAATTTGGGTTGGGTGTGGTGGCACATGCCTTTAATCCTAGCACTCAGGAGGCAGAGGCAGGTGGATCTCTGTGAGTTCAAGGCCAGCCTGGTCTACATAGTGAGTTCTAGGACAGCTAGGGCTACAGGGAGACCCTGTCTCAAAAAGACCCCCCCCCAAAAAAAACCCCATAAAATTTACGGGTATCTTGGGCTGGAAAGATAGGTCAGCAGTTAAGAGCACTGACCGCTCTTGCAGAGGACCTGGGTTTGGTTCCCAGCACCCACATAGTGGCTAACAACCATCTGTAACCCACAGTTCCAAAGGAGCTGACACCTTTTTCTAGTCTCTACAGAATGGGTGCACTTACATACATGCAGGCAAAACACTCATATACATACAAATAAAAATAAGTAAATTTAAAAATTAGAAAATTTACTTGTATCTTATTTTTACTTAATTTTTTTGTGGAGATAATTTTAGGTTGACTTTTTTCTGTCTTTAATATGGAGTCCTGATATGTAGCCTACGCTGCCTTCCAACTCTTAGTCCTCCTGCCTCAGTCTCTTGAGTGCTGTGATTACAGGTGTGTACCACAATATGTGACTTAGATGCCCTCTTTTTCTGTGTGTGTCTCACCATAACACAGCCTGATCTTGAACTTCCTGCCTCAGCCTCTCAAGTGCTGAAGTTATAGGCACCACCATTCTTTGCTTATAAAAATGAACATGGGTCTCTTGTTCAATGAATTTTTGTATAAGAATACAGCCATATGACATTAATACATACAACATTTTTCCCCAGAAGAGTCCCTCATAGCTCCTCATAGTCAATACCCTCTCAAAGGTGTTACACTGTCTTTAAAATTTTTATTTCAATGCAATAAATATTGTGTATGTATTACAAAACGTGGGGCTGAGCCTATGAGACTTCCTATAGCTGACAGGTTAGAGGAATCAGGTGTCTCCTTCACCCTTTGCTTATTTACCATGTCTATCTCAGACTAGTCTCTGTCTCTATGTCTAGTTAGGTACCACATAAAGATGGAATTGAACTGTTTTAATAGCAATTGATTTGGACCCTTCTCCACTGTGCAGGCCTTTCTGTATTTGTTACTCTCTCCTGTTTCTATGGGGAAAGAGCAGAACACATGACTGACCAGAGGACCCATCTTTGACTACCAAGCCCGTGGTGGACAGTGGCCCCAGATCTGGTGAGGGAACTATCTGTTTTGTGGTTTATCTATGGTTGGTCATTCCTGGTTGCCTGGAGAAGAGGGGAAATAGAGTTTTTACATGTATGATGCACAGTATTGTGTACGTAGTACAGCAGGGCACCTTCTGTAGATCCCCTCATATAATCAATCCATATAATCAATCCGCACTACCCCCAGGAGGCAGGTGTGTCTGGATGAACACAGGAGACTTTTGAAGGTAGAATACACAAGTGCATTCCAGCTCTGCTGGCAGGCCAACCACTCACAGCCCCATCCAAATCATCAGCCACTTAAGAGCCTCAGTTCATACCTGAAAAAGCAAAGAGACTGTACATATTTAACCAAGTTGTTTCCCACTGCAAACTGGATAATATATATGCAGGATTGTGTGCTGAGTGAAATTAATATGTACTATGTTATTTATTCATTTACCAATTTAAAAAAATTTGTTAAATTTATTTTTATTTTATGTGTATGAATGTTGTGCCTGTATGCATGTAAGTGCACCCATGTCATACAGTGCCCATGGAGGACAGAAGAGGGCATTAGATCCCCCAGAGCTGGAGTTAAGGACAGGTATTAGCTGCCATGTGGGTGCTGGGATTTGAACCCAGGTCTTCTGCAAGAATAGCTAATGCTCTTAACCAGTGAGCCATTTCTCCAGCCCCTCATTTACTTATTTTTTTAATATTTATGTCCTTATTTACTTTTATTTTGTGTGTATGAGTATAGTGCCTGCATGTGTGTAAGTGTATCCCTGTCGTATAAAGCCTGTAGAAGTCAGAAGAGGGCATCAGATCCCCTGGAACTGGAGTTATGGATGTTTCTAGCTGCCAAATGAATGCTGGGAATCATATGCGTGCCCTCTGCAAGAACAGCCAGTGCCCTTAACTGCTGAGCCATCTCTCCAGCCCCATCATTTACTTACTTTTGAGTGATGGTCTCACTATGTAGTCCAGGCAGGCCTTAAATTTGAGATCTTCTTGACTCAGCTTTCAGAGAGCTGGGAGTAAGACATAGATTACCACGACTGGGTCTCAAGCATTTACAGTCTAAAACACAGTTCAGTAGAAGCCTAGTAAGGGTATTCTGGCTATTGAATTCCCTAAGTGAGGAGAATCTGTGAAGAAACCAATATGGTTGAACTGACTGGCCAACTAAGTTCACCTGCCTTTTCCTACCAGTGCTGTGATTACAGACATATGCCACCACCCCCAACTTTTCATGTAGGTGTTGGGACTCTGAATTCAGGTCCTCCTGCTTACATAGCAAGCACTTTATCCACTGAGCTATCTCCCCAGCCCTATGTTATTTAAAATTAACTGTTTCCAGAATGTTCTATTTTATGTTTTTTAAAAATTCAGAGCAAGGTTTCATGTGGGTGACTGAAACTGTAGAGAGTGATAAGGGGACCACAGAAGTGGAAAATGCAGCTCAGCCTCAGGAAGGAACTGCAACCTGGATGCAATCGGAGACGGGGATGGAACTCAAAGACGCCTTTCTGGCTCATTCCTGCTTCGCTCCTCTGCACCTGTCTTTTCTTAGGTCCTTGAAAAAAAAATCATTCCTGTCCAATTCTGCATTCACACAGCTTTTAAACTGCCCTGATGTTTCTGGGGTATTATTTGTCAGAGTTGATGACCTAAGTATCCAATAACTGGTGGTTTCAGTTCTGCTTTCAAATTCCTGAAAGGAAAGCTCTCATAAGTCTGTTTTGGCTTGGAGCTACCAGAGGAGGGCCAGACACCATAGGCTGTTCACAGAAGAGTCAGAACATCTTGAGACATGGGTTGTCTCTTAGAATGGGGAGATGGGGGCATAGGACGGTGGCTCCATGAGTAAACAGCTTGTCCCACAGTCTTGAGTTTAGATCTCTAGAACCCATATAAAAGCAGAGCCCGGTGGTGTGCACCTGTAACTCCAGCCCTAGAAGGCTAAGACAGGTGGATCCTCAGAGCTCACTGGCCAGCCAGTCTAGCCAATCTGTGAGCTTCAGATTCAATGAGAGACCCTGTCTCAAAAACAAACAATGAGAGACCCTATCTCAAAAACAAATGAAACAAAACAGCAAAAACAAACGGAGACTTCTGGCCTCCACATGCAAGACCATGGGTACCCTAACATACATGTGGAAAGAGAGAAGGGGGGAGAGACAGAGTGGAGAGAGAGAGAGGAAAGGGAGAGAGTGGAAAGAGAGAGGAGAGAGAGAGGAGAGAGAGAGGAGAGAGAGAGAGAGAGAGAGAGAGAGAGAGAGAGAGAGAGAGAGAAAGAGAGAACAGGAGAGAGAGAGAGAGAGAGAAAGAGAGAACAGGAAAACGGCCCAAAGCTTCTACAGAGTAGGGCAAAAATCTAATTCTTTAGTTTGGCACATAGATCTGACATAGCCTGGCTTCACCTCACTTTCTCCATTTCCTGCTTGTCTTCCCTATACAGACTTACTCTCCATAACAAATACACTTGACCCTCCGTGACTGCAGGGCTCTGCACAGATTGTTCACACTCTGGAATGTTCTTCCTCTTCTTCCACCTGACTAGCTTCTAATTATACTTCAAGAGTCAACTCCAATGTCAGTCTCATGCACAGAAAATCATCTCAATTCTAGGTTTCATTTTATTGGAAATTAATCATCTTGATTATCATTGTGATACTTGTCATCCCCGAGGGCAGCAGCGTATATCTCATTAATAGGAAATGTGCACAGGAAATTGCTATAGAACGTTATAGTCACCCAAAATTTCTACGAACTGGAAGTTCTAAACTGACAGTACAGTTATAATTGGGAACAATATCAGAAGATGGGAAATTTTCATGAATTAGCGAGTTGGTTTTCTGATGAGTTGTCTAGATGACTAGCTGTTCTGTGCTATTAGCTAAGCACATCTAATAAAAGACTACCTTTCCCAGCTTTTCTTGCCTCTAGATCGGGGCACATGACTAGGTCCCTGCCCTAGAACATGGATATAAATGATAAGCAGGACTTTTATGCTTATTGCTTAAAAGGAAATTATTTGCGGTCTGCTTTTTCTCATCCTCTTCTTCCTGACTGAGCACTGAGCATAGAGGTTGTCATGACCCAACTCCCAACTTGGACCATGCAGCCAAGGACAACATCCTAGGAACTGTGATGCAACAAGATGGGAGAGAGCCATGTCCCTAAATGACCTAACAGAGATCAACAGCCCCAGCAGCCTGGACTGCTCATCTCTGGTCGCTTGAGAAATAAATTGATTGTTAAAGCCAATAGGTGGGTATCATAGCAATATAACCAATGCTTTACCCTAGCAACTTAGCCCTCCCTAAGCCAAGCAGCACCGTTCTCGAGAGCAGAGATGAAATCACTGCCAACCTTTTATCTCCAGGTCCCAAGCAGAGCACCTTATAAATTTTAAGTGTTCAGCGACCCTCTGACAATTCAGTGGGTGCCTGAATTGGTAAGAGCTAAGGCCGTAAAAAGTGGGTAAGGGGCCCGGGGTGTGTCTTAGTGGTGGTGCTAGCCTAGCACACACGAAGTCCTTGGTTTTGTCTCCAGTACTGCTGTGAAAAAATAAGGAGAGAAAAGAAAGAAGGGAGGAAGAGACAGAAGGAGAAAGGGAGGGAAGCAAAGAGGCGTCCTAGAAGGACAACTCTAAAGGCCAATTAAACAATAGTCAAGAAGTTGGAATTTTCATTACCCATGTCTAGCTTCCAAGGCGGGTTTTAAAGTAGAGAAAAAGGACTCATGTTAGTTGGTTGACACCTGCTGGTCAGTTGGAATATTGCAGCTTGACTGTACCGCCTCAGACAACAGTCTTCGCTTCTTAAAGATCAAGGAAACAGCTGTTAAAAATTTTAAGAGAGGGGCTGGGGGGATGGCTCAGCGGTTAAGAGCACTGACTGCTCTTGCAGAGGACCTGGGTTCGAGTCCCAGCACCCACATGGTGGCTACGAACCGTCCTTAATTCCAGTTCCAGGGGAATCCAAAGCCCTCTTCTGACCACGGCATTGCACGACACGAGTGCGCTCACATACATGCAGACAACACTCATATACATAAAATAAAATAAAAATAATAAATGAAATATTTTTAAAAATTCTAAGTGATAAATAGGAAGTTAAAAAAAAAAAAAAAGGGACGGAATAACAGTAACCTGGAACTGCCCTGGGCTGGCCACCGTGCTGGCACTGCAGCAGGATGCAGCAGGAGACTCCAGACATCATTTGGTGAGGAGGGAGTTGAGGTCTGGCTTTATCCTTTTCACAGATGTGTCTCTGTCTTTTGATCTTGATAAGCTGTAAAGCACCTCTCCCGCCCGCTCCTTCTTCCTGTGACTCTTCCTTATCTATTTCCATCAGCTATGGTTTTTCTCATTCTGACAGAGGAGTCAGTAACCATGGCATTGTTGAGTTCATGTGTGACTTTGACTTTTCATAAAAAGCTAAATCCAAAAAATGAACAAGCGAAGACTACCATCCAACAGCAAGAAAACCTCTCAAAGCACCGTGAAGAATGGCGTCTCCTGGAGGAGGTGGTGAAATAGGCTGTGGCTGGGCTCTTAGCCTTCAGTAACAAGATGTTTTCAAAAACCAGTCTGACTGATAGTGCACTTAAGACCCCGTACAGGGTGATTTGTCCTTTCTAGTTGGCCTCCAGGAGACTTGGAATGAACTTCCAGTCCCTTTTAGCAGCTGTATAAAAAGACTATGGTTTTCTCTGTGCCAAGTACACTTGAAATTAACTTTTTTTCTTCTCTTAGTTTGCCCTTCACTTTGCGTTTTCATAAGCAACTCAAGTCCCGACTACAACATATGATTAAATGTTAGACTGAATGACTCAGATGAAAAGTTGAAAAGTGGTGGAGGTGACAGAAGTGTGGGGTATTTATTTGTTTATTTAGGAACAGTCTCAATGTGTCGTGCAGGCTGTTGTCAACTACATATATAGCCCAACTTGTCAAAGCTACCATCCTTGCCAGGCCTTTAATCTCAGCACTTGGGAGATGGAGGCAGACAAATTTCTATGAGTTTGAGGCCGGCCTGGTCTACATAGCAAGTTCCAGGCCAGCCAGGACTGCGTAATGAGACCCTGTCTCAAAAGTCAATCAATCAATAAGTAAAATACAAAGGTACCATCTGCTTCAGCATCCTGAGTGCTGGGCCCCTAGGCAGATGGCAGCAGGTAGGTGAAGGGATGGGTCTGAAGGACAGATGTTAAGAAGGGTTTATGCCTGGAGAGGGAGGGCTTGGCAAAGCCTTGTGGGATCACTCTGCCGGTACATGATGACCTGCGGGTTCACTCCAGCCACTCGGGTTTCCTCCCTTGAATGTTTTCTCCTGATTTCTGTACATGACAGCAGGCTGACCCTTGAGCTTATTTTCAAAATACCTGGTGAAGTTCCCTGGTATCCAACCATCCTGCTCCCCTGAGCTGCTCTGCAGGATGTCTGTGTCCCACTGCAGCTGCTGAGGCATGTGCAGGCAAGTGATATGTCTAAATAAAGGCACTCAGCTGTGCTGGAGGCAACAGGCAGCCTCTGTCACAGGCTCTGAGGTTTATGAGGGGACATTCCTACAGTGAATCAAGGTAGACATAGCAGGCAGATGCAGCCAGAAAGAGATGCGGGCTCCTGCCAAGGTGCTGAGACATGTTTTGACAGGCAGACATCTTTGCACACTGAAGTGTACCTGGTATTTTCTGTTTCTTTGGATCCAGCTGCTATGGAAGGAAGCATAGATTGCTATTGCCACCTCCCCACGAGGCCAGGATTCCAGACATGTGAAGAAATGATGTCTAGCGAGGTGGAGACGGGGTGTGCAGGAAGGACAAGAAGAGGAAGAGACAAGTGAGCCTGCATTCTCAGACCCCATCATACTTCCTAGGATGTGCACCTGCCCTTTTCTAGAGAACATCACTGGAGATGCTGAACATGGGCCTTTTTTTTTTAAATTTATTTTTATTTGATGTGAATGAGTATTTTGCCTGCATGCATTCAGGCAAAGTGCACCAGGTACATGCAATGCCTGAGACGGCCAGAAGAGGGCGCTGGATCCCCTGGAACTGGAGTTACAGATGGTTGTTAGCCATCATGTGGGTGTTGGGAACCAAACCCAGGTCCTCTGCAAGAGCAGGCAGTGCTCTTAACTGCTGAGCTATCTCTCCAGCCCCCTGGGCATTATTTTAGAGAATATTATTGTACCAAGGTCAAGTAAGTTGAGCATCATAATGGCATTGTGGTCATAGCACATCTTTGCTCTTAGGATCACATACTGAAGTGTTTAAAATGAAGTGTCTCTTGATATCTGCAACTTTCAAAAAGTGGTGGAGGTGACAGAAGTCATAGACGTGTGGGATCTGGTTATTTATTTATTTACTTATTTATTTACAAGCAGAGTCTCAATGTGTAGCACAGGCTGGACTTGAACTACATACATAGCCTAGCCTATGTCCAAGGCTACCATCCTCCTGCCTCAGCCTCCTGAGTGCTAGGACTCCAGATACGTGGCACCATGTGGGTGAAGAGAGGATGTTAAGAAGGTTTTGTGCCTGGAGAGGGAGGGTTTGACAAAGCCTTGTTGGGAGTTGATTGATGGTGTGATCAGTTAAAAAAAAAAAGAAAGAGAGAGAGAGACCGAAAGAATGATATAGTTTAAGTTATGGGAGAAGGTGAACAATTGCGAGATCTAATCAAGAGAGTTATCTTTAAGTCTTCCTAGAGCTAAAATATTTTTTTAAAAATTAGGAGAAACAAATAATTGCTGTATTGTAACATGCATGAATCAGTATGCCAATTTAAGAGAAATAAGAGGGGCTGGAGTGATGGCTCAGCAGTTAAGAGCACTGGTTGTTCTTGCAGAGGACTCAGGCTTGGTTCCCAGTACCCACATGGCATTAACATTTGTAACTCAGTTCCAGGGTATCTGATGCCCTCTTCTGACCTTTGCCAGCACTTGCATGTATGAGGCACACATATGCATGCAGGCAAAACAAGAAAAGAATGAACCACTGTATGACTATTCGCTTGAATGTCTAGGGCATGTAAAACTCTGTAGTAAGGTGATGTCAGGACAACGGTTACTTCCATGAACCTGCGGCAAAGTCGGGGAGCTGACTGGGAAGGACCATAGGGAACTTTCTATATTACTTATAGGAGCTTGGATTTCCTTGTTATAAGGAATGATTCAAGACTAGACAAATGGACACCAAAGATCTGTACATGCCATGATATCTAAAGTATACACCAGGAGGGAAAGAATGGAGGGAAAGTGTTAAGTTGTGGTGGAGTGGGGGCTTTGTCTGTTTTCTAACCTCCTGGATCAGCCTTAGGATCTTTCCCAGGTCTCTGTATGGCAAGGTCTATCTTAACTGCTTCACTTTCAGGATTCAGAAAGTTGCTGTTCAGGTTTTGGATACTTCTAGCCTCAAGCTGGCTTCCCAGTGTTCAGTTCCAGCCAAGGATCCAAGGATGAAGCTATAGTCGTGGCTTAATTTTAGGAAGAGGTTGGCAGCCAGATTCGAAGATGTACCCAGGGATCCTTACCTCCTGATTTTGTCTTTGTGTATGTGCACTGGGGGTGGGGAATGGTCCCTCTTCCCACACTGAATGAACCACATAGTGTGACCAAATTGTGTTGTATATTGCAGACCAACAAGTTACGACAGACATTAAGTCACCCACCTTGCTCTTTCTTACATCACTTGCTCTGTGGGGGGTTGGGGGAGCCAGTCCTGTGAAGGCTTCCTCCTGCCAACAGCCAGAATCTGTTACCAGCCACTCTGAGGCGGATCTTCAGTCCCAGGTGATCCTTCATGTGACAGCAGCCACATGAGTGGCCTCTCACTAGATTCCTTCCCTAAAACACTCAGGTTATGTTGTATGTTGCTATGTTAGGCCATTAAGTCTTGAAGTTACACTATACATAAATAATGCAAAAGGGACTGGAACCTTCAGAGGACACTGCAGACACCTCAGCAGGTATGGTCCACCTTCTTGTGGTAAGCCACAGAAGTTTTCTCTCTAATCACAGCTTTACCCTCTGTTCCTGCTTTTCATTTATAGCAGTCAAAGGAAAGTCTGAGACATAGTTTCTCTTGGGGCTGGAGATGGCTCAGCTGTTCAGAGCATGTGCTGCTCTTCCAGAGGACCTGGGTTTGGTTTCCAACACCCACATCAGGTGGCTCAGCTGCCTGTAAGCCCAATTCCAGGGCTGCAGTGCCCTCTTCTGGATTCCTTGGGCATCTACACGTACATGGCACACACACACACAGACACATACACATACATTCACATAAAAATCAGTCTTTTTTTTTAGAAAGTAGGAATTCTCAACAGCAATAGCATTTTTTTTTTTTTTTTTTTTTTTTTTTTGAGACAGGGTCTTCCTGTAGCCCACTCTGGCTATTCAAACTCCAGAGTTGTACTAAAAGTCATTAAATTCCTTTAAGGCTCTACTCTCTGCACCACCATCCCCCCACAAGGGAATTTATTCCTTGACACATTCACTTGATGACCTCACAGTGCCTTATATATCACCTCTTTAAAGTAATCAGGCCTTGGACCAGAGAAGCCCCCAGGTCACACACACTGAAAAGTTATTTTCAACATCTTATTTTCCTCCTCATCACCCTCAATCCTCTCTTCTGAGGGGAATCTATCCACCCACAGTCAATTTTTATGGCAGACACAGTACCCTCCTTCAAAGGAAATTTTATATCAATGTTTTCATTATAAAAGTAATATATGCTCATTTTAGAAAAATTGGAAAATACATATGGTAGTCACTGTTAAAGTTATATGTATGTGCATGTTCCCAGAGCAAATTAATTACAAATGACTTACAACTAAATAAAGTGCCAGAGAAATTTATCTTGTCATAGCCAAATCTTTGAAATCATCATCTTCTCAATTCTGAGATTTTGTATATTAAAAGCATATTCTGGCAAAGGACAACTCAAATCTTCTAGAAATAGCATGGACTCAGATTAAAGGGAAGGAGGAGATCACTGTGGCCCTCTTTCTGTCCAACCAAAAGTAATCGCCACCAGGAGGGAGAATCAAGAAGGGAAGTGATATGGAACACCTGGAGCCTGGTTGGGCCTTTGCTCCCTACCTGGCCCGCGTGGTCTCTGTAGATTCGATCTCACTGACCCAGCAGGCAGAACCACAGCCTTTTCCTTTTTCCCAGAGCTCTGCTTGGATGCAGGTCATCTGAGGCCATGGCCCATTGCGTTTAATTTCCTAGGGCTGTCGTAATAAAATATCACAAGCTGGGTGGCTTAAAACAACAGAAACTTAGTCTCTCAGAATGCTGGAGTCTAGAAGTGAAAGGCGAACATGTTGGCAAGGTCAGTTCCTTTGTGGGGTTCTGTGGGGAATCTGTCCCTGCCTCTTTCCTGGCTTCTGGGGAGGCTGGTAATCTCTGGTGTCCTGTGGCTTGTAGATGTGTTATTCCAGTTTCTGCCCCCATTTTTACATGGGATTCTCTGCGTGTCTCTGGGCCTTCATGTGGTGTGAGTCAGTTTCCTTTTACTATTAAAAAAGAAAGAAAGAAAGAAAACTTGGGCTGGAGAGATGGCTCAGCAGTTAAGAGCACTGGCTGCTCTTGCAAAGGACCCAGGTTTGATTCCCAACACCCACATGGAGGCTAACAACTGTCTGTAACTCCAGTTCCAGGGGAGGCAATGCCCTCTTCTAGCCTCTGTGTAAGTGACATGAATGCACTTACATACATGCAGGCAATACACTCATATACATAAAGTAAAAAATGTGTGTGATAAACAACTTAGAAGGAGGAAAAGGTTATTGTGGGTCACATTTGAGTGGCCCTGTTGCTTTTATGCCTGGGCCAAGGAAGCACATCATGACGAGGGTACAGAGTGGATCAAAATGATCCTCATGGCTGGGACTCAAAAAAGAGAAAGTGGGAGGAGCAGGGTCCCACTGTCCCCATCAAAGGTGACCTCAGTGACAGGAGGACCATCTACAAAGTCCCACCTTTTGAAAGCTCCAATAGAAACAAAGGACCAAGCCTTTAACACACATGGGGGACATTCCAGCACATGGCCTTTTTCTAAGGATACCAGTCGCTGGATTTAAGGTCTACCTTAGGGTAATAGGACTTTGTCTTGCCAAATTACATCTGCCAAAACCTGTTCATGTTATTTCAAGGACTTTAGGTTTGAAATGAGGTTCTGAGTAGACATGAGTTCAGAAAGAACACAATTCACTCTACAAAAACACTCAGACATTGCTCAGTTTAGCCATCAGTAATTGTCATAGCTGGGCTAGGCCTACTGGATGCTAGATATTTCTTATTATGAGGGATAAAGATAAGAGGTCGAGAAAAGAAAGGCTTTAAAACTTAAACTCTGCTGAAATACTTTTGAGAAAACAAGTTTTATGGGGGCCCCAAGGGAGCAAAGATGAAGATTTTGCTGACTTCCCTGTTGCTCAGAGAAAACAGGAGCAGTTCTCTGCAGAAGGAAACATTCTAAGATATAGTTAATGAAAGCAAACCTCCTGGAAACATAAGGCTTGGATCCCAGCTGATTTAGGCAAGAACACAGCAATGAGCATTATACAACTTATAAAATTGTCTTTAAGAAGAGTTCTTAAGGACATGGGAAAATGCTTACGTTGTAACATCAAACAAACAAAGCCAAGATTCAAAATTGTATTTGCAACATGAGCTCAAGTACACAATAAGAGGAAATGTTCCCAGAAAATGAGGCTGGTGCCGACTGTGAAGTGGGGGAGTGGGAACAGAGGGTATCGCCCCGCATGCTGCCTGCTTCTAGATTGCTTGCTTTTTTTTCTCCCACTGAAAATGTCAGACTTTTAAAGAAACAAACTTTTAAAATTTGAGAGAAGTTTTAGATTTACAGAAGAGCTACAAAGATTTAGTGATTTCTCAGGACCCAGTATTTTGTTTGCAGTACTGTAAATCCTATGTTTAGCACAATTAATGAACCAGTACTGGTATATTATTTTTGACCTCTGTTCATACTTTAATGGGATTATAAATTTTATTTATTGATTTAACTTCTATTTTTTGTAGTTCTAGAGATGAAACTTAGAACCTCAAACACAACTAGGCAAGTGTTCTACCACTGAATCACATCCCCAACCCTTTTGTTTCTTTGAGACTGGGTCTCAGTATGTAGCCCAGGCTGGCCTCAAACCTGTAGTCTTCCTGTTTCTACCCCCTGAGTGCTGAGATTACAAGCATGTGCCACAATCTGCTTTTTAATAGGATTTTCAAAGCTTTATCTAATGTTGCCTTTCCATCCTAGGATTCTGTTTAAGGCAGCACAGTCAGTTTAACCATCACACCTTCTAAGGCTCCTCTGGGCATTTTCTCAGACTTCACTTGGTTTTAATGACCTTGATGATTTTGTAGAGTACTGATCAGGTACTGTGTGGAGTATATATCAATTCGAGTATGTCTGGTGTTCGTTTCATAATTAGACTGGAATTATACATTTCTGTGGTTAAAATAACCCTTCAGAAGTTTTTCATCTCATCATATCAAACAACATCTACTCTTATACTCTTATAATGAAAGAAACACAACGAAATACATTGTTTTTCTTTCTTTCTTTCTTTCTTTTCTTTTCTTTTCTTTTTTTTTTTGGTCTTTTTAAGACAGGGTCTCCCTGTAACCCCAGCTGTCCTGGAACTCACTATGTAGACCAGGCTGACCTTGAACTCACAGAGATCTGCCTGCCTCTGCCTCCCAACTGCTGGGATCAAAGGCGTGTGCCATCACGCCCGGCAATGAAATTCATTTTTAAATAAAAACTATTCCAGAAAACAAATAGTGTTTGATTACAGTTGGTGAATTGAGTCCTTTCTAATTCCTTTCTTTATAATTTCTATGAAAAACACAAAATATAGTTAGAAAAATAATTTTTTAAATGACAAATTCAATTTTATTTATTTGTTTTTTTTTTTTGAGATGGAAGCTCACTATGTAGCCCTGGCTGGCCTGGAATTTGCTATACAGATCAGGCTGGCCTCACCTTTATTTTGAAAAGGAAGCACATTGCTGGGCATGGTGGTACATGCCTTTAATCCCAGCACTTGGGAGGCAGAAGCAGGCCGTTGGTTGTGAGTTCAAGGCCAGCCTGGTCTACATAGTGAGTTCAGGTCAGCTGGGACTACAGAAAAAGAAAAAGGAAGTACATCATCTCTTTCTATAAAGAGATATCCCCAGAGAATAAGGGGTCCAAGATCACCATGGGAGGAGCTGCAGAGTCCCTGCTTTACCTTGCCAACGAGTGGCAGCGAAGGTGCCTGTCATAGCCAAAAGCTTGGCAAACGGGGGTCTCCAGGACATGACTGTCCTGAGGGAAAGCTTATTCGTCATCTTGTCTACACTCTTAAGAATTATTCTTTAAAATCTTACCTGTAAATACCCAGGAAGAGCTGCAGCTGGGCAGGGCTGCGGGGACCTTGGAGAGAGGGGGAGTCCCAACCTCCGTCTGGCCTGGCGTAGGAAGGGAAAGTGTCAGGTTGATGGGGAACACACCAGGGCCTGGCTGTGTGCTTTGAGCAGTCAAGATTACTAATGGCAGGACAGAAAGTAACAGCAACAAACCGGAGCCCAGGCCTGGCCTGGTGAGACAGCGCTAATGAGAACTTGGAGATGCATTCCAGGCGAAAGGGTAACCCAAAAATGTAAGCAAGCCCGGAGCCCAGATTAGCTATAGCCAAATAAGTCATGCACTGCTCGGAAGGTGCGGGCAGCTGGTGGGAGCCCAGGGCATCTCGGTGCTCTCAGTCTGGCCCCGCGAGCCTTTGTGTAAATACTGACTTTTTAGGGAAGACACAGAGGGCCTCTCTCTTTTTTCCACTGGCGGGATTAAAGAGCGTTTATTGATTTTTAAATAGGCTATTTATAATCGTGTCTTATTTTAGATCTTAGAAGTCTCCTTTGGAAAAAAATGGGTGCAGGGAAAGAAATTCAATGTCACACTCTTGGTAACGTGTTTTTAATTGCTTCGGAAGATGTTACATTGAAACCAAGATTGTAGGTCCCTTGCTCAGTGTGTTTATCATCTCCTGGCCTGAATTCAAATGGCTGGGCGGGTGGCTGGTGTTCATATGACAGGATAAATGATAACCCGGAGACAAAGCAAATTTTTAGTTACTATTGACAAATTTCTATTGATCTTTCAAGACTCAAACCAAGCGTTCTGTGAAGTCTTCTACAGTTTTCCAGCTGTCAGAGTAGCTCTACCCTCTGCTTCCACTACGTAACCTTGGAGTCCCTTTAATTATTGCAGGTACTGGATCATTAAGTTAGGGTTCTCCTTTAGTAGGTTTGAGTTTTGCAGAAAAGAGGCTATAACATTCCCATTCCTTTCTCTTTCAAAGTAGCTCAGCTATTAGAAGAGAGCAGGCAGGTTGACCTAGGTGGTCCCTAGGTTGAGGAAAGCCTTGGAGGTATATCTGGATGGCCAATGGACTCAAAGAGGAGTTATATGTGAGGGATCAGGTAGCAGGCACCAGAGCCTTGGGAACTGTGGAATGCAGGTGACTGGCGCGTCTCCATTCCAGCTCATTCCAGTCTTGTGCTTATCACCAAGAAAGGTTTCTACTCCTTAGAGTACTCAAGGGGCCCAAGCCCTCTCTAAAGACTAAGAGGAGCAGCAGGGAAGGGAAGGATGCATCGAGGTCATCCCTAGGAAGAAGAGCTGTGCAGGAAGGAACCTAGGCAGCAGCGTGGCTTTGCAAAGACTGATCAACACTGTGTTGAATGTTCAATGTCCTGGTAGCCCTGTGCCCTTTGGCAAGTGGCCTAATCTCCTTGAGCTTTAATCTCATTTGTAAGACTCCAATGCTCAACCTTATCTTAAATGGCAAGTATTGTGTGTGTGTGTGCGTGTATGTGTGTGCGTGTGCGTGTGTGTGTGTGTGTGTGTGTGGTGTACAATGTAATGTTTTGGAATATACATATATACTTTGTGAAATAATAATGCCAAACTAATTAACACACAGCTTAGATTTTTATATGTGTGCTGAAAACTCTTTAAAAAATCTACTCAGCAATTTTCAAGTAAAGCTGGTACTTCTGTTCAGTAAGTTTTACAGTTACAGCTTAGACCAGCAGTGGGTCCAAAAATATACAGGAAAGGGCCTGGAGAGATGGCTCAGCAGTTAAGAGCACTGATTGTCTGGGCAGACAATCCAGGTTTGATTCCCAGCATGGTCATGGCTGCTCACAACTGTCCATAACTCCAGTTCCTGAGGATCTGATGCCTTCTTCTGACCTCCACGGGCATTGCACAACACGGATGCACTTACACACATGCAGGCAATACACTCATACACATAAAATAAAAACAATTTTCAAAATATTTGGGAAAGAATGTGTCAACATGTACAAACTTTTTTTCTTGTCGTTTCCCCCTGTGCTATGTAGTATAACAATGACTACATAGTTTTCATCTTGTGTTGGTATTTATTATGAGTAACCTAGAGATGATTCGAGGTATACAGGAAGCTATGAGTAGATAACATGCAAATATTATATAAAAGACTTGAACATCTGAATTTGTGGTCTTGGAGTCAATCTTCCTCAGACACTGAGGATCAATCATATACAGTACATTATTACCAACCATAGTCACCATGTTGCACAAAAGAACTCTTGAACTTATTTCTCCTGATTAAAATTTTGTGCCCCTTGGTCAACTCACTCACACATCCCCTCAAGCTTACCATTGTGGGGACAGAAATCAAATGATTTCTCTTTGGGTGCAAAACTCACTGGGACCACAAGTCTTCAAGGGTGCTGGCCGAGTTTACTCTACCAATGACCTACAGGACAGCAGCAATGATCATATTAACAAACAGCTATGTGTAGCTGCATTCTATGTGGCCAAAACTCTGCTAAGCTCCTCACACCTGCCCGGTGAGGTTCATTTCCCCTTTGACAAGAGGACAGCAGTTTAAGGTTAACCCAGTAGGGGCAACCTGTGTGTGTCACAGCTGGGATTCTGACCAGGGCTCAAAGCCCTGTTTCATTTGGCTTTGTTTTGTTTTGTTTTGTCTTGTGGTATTAGGAATCTAGCCCTTCATGCATGCTAAGCATGTGCTATGCCACTGGGCTACAGCCCAAACCAAGCTTATCACATAATTTCCTGTGACTTGTGATGCTTAATAGTACTTGTCAAGGTCACAGAATTCAGAATCAGCCAGGAGACAAACCTCTAGGGAGTTTTGAGATTGAGTTCACTGAGGTGGGAGGACATACTGTAACTGTGGTTGGCACCACTCAGTAGGCTGGGGTCCTAACTGAACAAAGAGCAGAGAGTGAGCTGAGTTCTAGTGCTCATCTCAGCTTCCCGATGGATACAACATGACCAGCTGCTTCAGGCTCCTGCTGCCAGGCCTTCCCCACCATGATTGACTGTACTCTTGAACTGACAGCCCAAGTAAACCCTTTCTAAGTTGCTTTTGTGAGGCATATGTTGCAGCCAGCAATGAGAAAAATAACTAATCCAGTGGTGTTAGGCATCCACGCCGGGACTTCATGTGTGGTAAGCATGTGCTATGCCACTAGGCTACAACCCCAACCCCGGGCTAAGCAGGCAGGGCTTAGGACTGGGAAGCCCACAGGATCACCTTATATGGACTTGAATCTTGGATAGCTGGGAACCACATGATTATGGCTGCCCATTGGAGACATCTCTCTGGAGGCCAGGTGATGGGGAATAGGGTAGTGATGGTTCACAATAGTTAAGTCACTGGGCAGGGCAATCTAGAGAGAGGGGTCATTGGGTCAGGATTCCAGCAGGAGGAGAGAGGTGATGAGAGAAGGTTTTACACCATCCTGCCACTGGGAACCCTAGCTGGGCCCTTCCCATATCTACAGCCTTCCCTCCCTTGCCACCCAGCTCCTGACAGCCCTGTACCTGCCAGACAATTCAGCGTTCTCTGAAAGGCTACCCTCAGACCATGCAGCAGGAGGAGGTGGGGAGAGGTGAGGAGACCGCATCCGAACTCACAGAGGCAGAGCCTGTGCTCTCCTTTCAAGCATCATCATCCCATTTATGTGAAGCATCTCTTGCCCTTTGCGGTGTATTATGTCCAGTCTTTATTAGCTTAGTTGAATTGTACACTGAGGCAGCATGAGGGAGTTTGGTTATAACTAACTCTGGGAGTGTTTATAGCATTCGTTATTTTATTTTTTAATGAAAAAAAATAAGTCCTTTCCTCCTCCTTTCTTTTTCTGTTTTGCTCTTCCATGTCCAAAGGAAAGCCAGGCCCTGTGAGGATTTGCTTGGGGATTTCTGTCACCTCAGTAGTAGGCTTCCACAGAAATAATTCCCTCCCACAAGCTAACACTTAGTTTCCAGACACCATTTCAGTAAGTGTCCATCACATTCAATTCTGGTTTACATAGCGACTGTTGTGGGCAGAGGAGGTAATAATGGAAGTGTAATCAAACTGTCAGGAAAAAGCCCATGACATCTATGCTTTTTTTTTTTAGATTGGGTCTTACTATGTAGCCCAGACTGGCTTCCAACTCCTGATCCTCTGCCTCCACCTCCTGGGATTCTGGGATTACAAGAATGCTTCATCAAGTCCCCCTAAATCACTTTTTTATTTTGATGCCCAGCATGCAGCTCACCTGCGTGATCCAGGAAGCACACTAGGGGTGCAGCTGGTACTGGGCTGAGTAAAATCATCACTCAGTACTGTCCTGGAGGTCAGGTTCCTGAACCAACAGGTAGAGAGCTCTGCCCAAGGGGGACTGGGAGCTGTGACACACTGGATTTTAAAGGGTAAGTGGGTTCTAAACAGGCAAAGTCAAGGGCCTTCCAGACAGAGGAAATTGAATAATCAGTGGTGGGGAACTGGGAAAGAGGGATGTGCTAGAGAACAAGGAAGGTAGATTAGGAAGCAGCTTTGTATTGGGGAGATTGAGTGAAGAGACAGTGAAGTTGAGCAGCTCGGCTGTAACGCTCCAGGGCACCACATAGCAGAATGTGCTTTATTAGCATGCAGCTGGCCGTCATCAAGTGTGTTTAGGTGCAATGTGTTTTGTGTTATGGGAAGACACTAGACAAACCTCAGAGAATGGGGTGTTTCCTCTTGTTTGTCAGCTTGATTGCACTGAGGAGAGACTAGGAGATTAGTGAAGCACACTCCTGGGTGTGTCTGGGGGCAGGGCACTTTCAAAAGGAGGTGTGACTAAGGGAGGAACTTGTCCAATTCAGGGTGGCAACATCTAACAAGCTGGGGAAGCCCACTATCAAAAGCATGTCCTCTCTCTGCTTCTTGGCTAGCACGAAGTGAGCAGCCTCTGCCACATGCTCCCATCATTATAATGTTCTGATTCACCTTAGGTCCAAGACAATGGATCCAACTGACCTTGGACTGAAGCCTCTGAAACCCTGAGCCAAAATAAATCCTTTCTCCCTTGTTTTCTCAGGTATTTTTGCTAGTTCTGCAAGTGGGTACCTATCACCTGCTGTGCTAGGAGACCTGACAGGAGGCAATGCGTTTATAAACTGCCTGTTGGTATTGTCTTATTCAAATCAAAGGATGCAGTTGCCTAAAGCAAAAAGGCAGAGCTGCTGGGGGCATATGAACAGAGACCAGACCTGGGTGCTAAGGTGAGTCCTGCTGGGTTTTCTGCAGTGATACCAACCATGCCAGCCATAGCAGTGATCCGGACTCTCACTCCAGACACCACCAACATGAGCATTCTAAGACACTCAAATGAAATAGCAGGTTAAATGATATGCTAGAAGGATATCAAGGGAGACAGTTGGGAAGACAGAGAAGCAGGCTTGAATGTCAGGAGACAGCCAGGTAGGAAATCCAGACTACACATAATTAGCATGCTGGAGGCATTTGAAGCCGGAGGCAGAGGTGAAAACCGCCCTAGGAGAGTGCAGTTCAGGAAGCAAGGAAGACACGTGCTTAGGGAGCCACTGAGGAGCGGTGGCCTGGGATCCCTTCTGTTAGGAAGGGAACAAGGAGAGAGCAGAGGCCGGAATCTGTGAGATAGATCAGGCTTGGGAGGCTGCAAGGGAAGCCAGGTGAAGCCCTGAGGGGAAGCAGGCCGTGGGAGCAAGGGGGATGGGCAGTGCAGAAGTCCTGTTAACCGAGTTGCTGGGGCGCCTTGCAGGTGACTTGTCCACATCTGGGACTGTTCTGCCTCCGTGTACTAACTTTTTAAAATCCAGGCCTCTCTTGACTAGCTATTGGTTCATAATTCAAGGCTGTAAGCAATCTACAGTCTTGACCTCCATCCAGGGACTTATGCCTCATGAATCAGAAGGTAAATCAAGAAGGATGCTCTAATTCCCTCCCTCATCCCTGGGATCAGGGTTTCTGACCAGTGAGACAACACCCCTTTCTCTTGCTTTGTGTTGAGAAAAATATCTGTGTGGAGGTTTTTGTGAGCATCTCTTTGATCTCACAGTGGAGACATTCCAGGAGGGGAAAAGTCTTATTAAAGATCTGCTGCTCCTTGGCTGAAAGATTGGGTGCTGGGCTAATTGATGAAGGTCATGACCTCAGGGAGCAAAGCACCCTCCTCAGATGAGAAGAATGTGGCATGCACTCAGCCCTGTACTTTGGTTAAGCTCTTTTCAAAACTACCACATGCTAGCTGAACAGTTTGCTTTATCAAAGAAAGGAGCAACCATGTATAGCAGGGTTCAAACCAAAGAAAACTCAGAATCAGCACTACAGACCTAACCTCTTCACTGACTCCTAATCACCTACCTGACTAGGGGTGACCAAAACTCACCAGTGTCAAAAATACAGATAACAGCTTTGGCCTGTGGACCATGATGGCAGCAGCTGATAAAGTGTGATTATGCAGGCTCAGAACACTGATAACTTCCTAACCTCCAGGTCCCTTTCCTCAGACCTCAGCTCATAAATATCTCCAAACCCCATTCTTAGAGAGACAAGCTTGACACAAGCTCTTCTATCTCCATACTTGGCTGCTGAAGGGATAAATCCTCTTTTGTAATACTTATTTCAGTGGTAGGCATACTATGCAGCAGGCAAAATAGGCCAGGTTTAGCAACAGGGCTATTAAGAGTTAATTTACTGTTAACTGCTACAGAATCATGTCCATCACAATTCTACCCCATATACGAAAAAGTAGTTTTTTACCACGTCTATCAGTTTTTATGATTAACTATGAAGTCTTTTTTTATTTTTAATAAAAACTAGAGAAACGGCTCAGTAGTTAAGAACACTGGCTGCTCTTGCAGAGGACTGGGGTTCAATTCCCATAAACCACATGAAGGCTAACAACCATCTGAAGCTCCAGTTCCAGGGGATCCAATGCCCTCTTCTGGCCTCCATGGGCATTGCACAATGTAGGCAATACACTCATACACATAAAATACAAATAAAAATAATAAAGTTTTATTAGCATTGCTTTCTTTAAAGAAGTAACCTGATTACACTGAAAGATTTCTGTATAGGTTGGAGAATTTGGAAAGGGAGTGAATGGCAAATACATCACAGGAACAGTGACAAATCTCACACTATTATGGAAGCTTGGTAGTGCAGTTTTGTCAGTAAACAATATTCAAAAATTATAATAGAATTGTTTGTATTCTAAGATATGATTATGTATTTTCAGTTTGAGAATTATAGCTGTTTAATTATTACAGTTCTATTTCTTTTTTTAAAAACTTCTCAGACTGTGATTTTTATCACTAGAAGTTCAGTTATGGCAAAGGTGAAGGCCTGCTAGGGCTGTAGAAGAGGAATAGAAAAGTGATGGAAAACGTCTCAGGAATGGGAGAGGCCCAACATCAACACCTTGACACCCAGGACCACGTGTGGGGTGAGGACCACAGCTGGCCCTCACGGAAAGTGGGAGGTCCATTTCTAGAGAATCAGTCCTCCCAAGACCTGAATCTGCAAATGACAGAAAAACCTCCCCTGTCTCCAACATAAAAGGCAAATTCTTTGCCATGCAAAAGCTGAGACCTCAGGAGAGGGGGCTGTGGGGAATGTAGTCACTCAGAGAAGGCTGAAACTGCTGCCCAACATCAGGAATCTGCCATCCTCTACTCTGCTCCACCAGAGGACTGTGGAACTCTGGGTTATGGTAGGGGAACAAAGCACGACACGGGTGCAGTGCCCAAGGAGGACAGAAGAGGCTGTTAGATCCCCTGGGACTGGAGTTATGGAGAGTTGTTAACTGCTATGTGGGTGCTGGGATTCGAACCCAGGTCTTCTGCAAGAACAACCAGTGTTCTTAACTGCTGAGCCATCTCTCCAGCCCCCTCTTTCCTCCTTTTAAAGTTGATTTTTTTCAGGTTTTCTGTCACAGTAATGGAAAGCTGACTAACACAGTGTCATTTGTGCTAAAGTTCTGCCAAGCTGAAATTAAGAACTGTTTTTTTTTTCCTTCTGAGAAGTCAGGATTAGAACAGTAGCAATCAAATTTCCCAGAAAAAACAGCTTTTCTTTTCTTATGGTGCTTGGGATCTGGCCTAGGGCTTTGCATATACAAGGAAAGTGCTCTGCCACTGAGGTGCAGTCCCAGCCCCTAAACAAACTAGCTTGAATTGACATGATATTGAAGTTCCCTGTGCTTTAATCCATACACAGAAAGTAACCCCAAGTAACCTAAGAGTGACCCACTGGTTATTTTCCTGATATTACAAGGAAAGTAACATTGATGACCAATTTGCTTTTGTTTTTTCTTTTTTTAAAAAAATGTTTTATTTATTTATTTATTATTTATTTATTTTGTCTTTTTGAGACAGGGTCACCCTGTAGCTCCAGCTGTCCTGGAACTCACTATGTAGACCAGGCTGGCCTCAAACTCAGAGATCTGCCTGCCTCTGCCTCCTGAGTGCTGGGATTAAGCCCATGAGCCACCGCACCTGGCTTTTATTATTTCTTTATGTGTATGCATGTATTGCCTGCATATAGGTAAGTGCACTCGTGTCGTGCAATGCCCACGGAGGACAGAAGAGGCTGTCAGATCCCCTGGAACTGGAGTTACAGACAGTTGTTAGCTGCCATGTGGGTGCTGGGATTCGAACCTGGGTCTTCTGCAAGACCAGTAAGTGTTCTTAACCACTGAGCCATCTCTCCAGCCCTGCTTTTGTTTTTTCATCTGTGCTTTCTTCAGCCTTGCTCTGTTTGTGAAACCAATCTCTTATGCTCATGTCATTGTTAATACTTTTTCTGTTTCATGGAACGAAGTGTTGCCTGATTCTAAAATCAACCATAAAGCCACATCGAATTTTAAATTGTTGTAACTTTGTCTTCAGATGATTGACAGCTGTTGATGTCAATCAATATACTAATATTGGTAAAGTTAAGCTAATAATTGAAGGTGGTCCTGGTGCTGGTGGTGAGGATCAGAAACTAAAAGAGATGATACAAATCCCTCAAGAGATACAATTTCTGGTTTTATTGATTCTTATTTACCATTTTCTACATTGTTTCTATTGTAATAGTTACTTTTTTTCCTCTTTGCTGGATTTCAATTTAGTTTGATTTTCTTCCAGTCATTTTTAAGGTAGAAGAATATGGGGTCTAGAGTGGTTTGCTTAGTGGTTAAGAGCACTGGCTGCTCTTGCAGAGGATCTGGGTTTGATTCCCAGCACCCACATAGTGGCTAACAGCTGCCTGTAACTCCAGTTCCAGGGTATCCGATGCCCTCTTCTGGCCTCTGAGGGCATTGCATGACATGGGTAAGTTGGTATTTTTGCTTTGATTTGTCTCAAAGTAGTTCTGAATTTCCTTTTGATTACTTCTCTAACCCATTTAATTTCCATATGTTTATCAGATTTCTGGTTTCCTTTAGTTATTGATTTCTAGTTTCATTCAATAGTGATTTGGAAAGATATTTTGTCCTTTCAAACTTTATGTTAGTTTGAATATGCTTGTGGTCTAACATATGGCCTACCCTGGAGAATGTTCCCTGTGAACTTGCTGGGTATCGTGTCCTGTATATGTCTGTTGGGTCTAACTGCCTTATCATGTTTTCTGTTTGTTTGTTTGATGGTTCTATTCCTTGTTGCAAGTGGGGTATTACAATCTCCAGTGATTATCATACAACTTTCTATTTCATCCTTCAATTATGTAATTTTCTTTCATATATTTTGCTACACAGCTTTTAGGTATGCATACATTTATCATTGCTATATTTTCATTGATTTAGTTTCTTATCAATATGCAATTCCTTTGTCTTTTGTTACTGTTTTTAAATATTTTTAAATTTATTTTTATTTTATGCGTATGAGTGTCTGCCTGCATGTATATAAGTGCACCATGTGTCTGCAGTGCCCTTGGAGGACAGAAGAGGGTACTGGATCACATGGAAATGGAGTTAAGGACAGATGTTAGCTGCCATGTGGGTGCTGGGAACTGAACCTGTGTCCTCTGGAAGAGTAGCCAGTGCTCTTAACCATGGAGCCATCTCTCTATCCCCCTTCCTTCATTCTTAAAGGACAATTTTTTGCTTTGTTTTTTGTTTTGTGGTGCTTGGGGTGGAACCCAGGGCCTTAGACACACCAGTCTATTCACTGAGAAACACCCCAGGTTTAAACTTTGCCAGATTAGAATTCTTTTGTTTGGTGGTTTTTTGTTTTTGTTTTTGTTTGAGATAGGGTCTTCCTGTAGCCCCAGTTGGCCTGGGACTTGCTATGTAGACCAGGCTAACCTCGATCTCTCAGAGATCTGCCTGCCTCTGCCTCCCAAGTCCTGGGACTGAAAGTGTGTGCCACCATGGACCCAGCTCCAAATTTGAATTCTTGCTTAGCAGTTTTTGTTTTCATTTTCCCAAAACGGTAAAATGTAATGCTTTGTTAAGAACTGGCCATGTTGAATGCTATAGAACATGGAAAGTGTAGAGGCAATGTGTCCTCCCCTGTAATGCTGATTTGTGCTTTTTAAGGGTTGTTATTTCCTTTTTGTTTAATTCCAAATTACTTTATGAAGTAGCTGTTCCTAATTATATGTTCTTGCTGAGGGTCCTGCTTGTCTATGTGGTCAGGTAGTGACCTGACAAATACATCTTTGAATGTTTGACTTCAAAATGGGAAAAAAAAAAAACCCCGATATATGTTTTATGCTTTTAAATCTTATAGATGTCACCAGGGAAGGCCACTGCAGCCCAAGAAGGCTGAATTCAATGAAAACAGAGGACTTTTAGCTCAAACAAAATGCACAACACCAAATCTCTGGTTTATAACATACGTCTTTCCTGCTCTGGTGCCAGTCACCTACTGCAAGGGTGTGGGCCACTTTTCTTATAGGCCTGGCAGTGCTGAGAAACAGGAGCTGGTTTGTGCATACAGCACTGTCTCTTACCAAAGATTAGCAATCTCTCCCTTTATAAAGTAATCTCATCCCCACCCTCCACCCCCACCATTATGGTGAGTATTTGCCTTAGTTACTTTTCTGTTGCTGTGATAAAACACCATGACCAAGGGAACTTAAGAAAGGAAGAGTTTATTTGAGTTTATGGTTCCAGGGGAATTAGAATCCATTGTGGTGGGGTGGCATGGTGACAGGAGGAGGCTGGAGCAGGAGCAGAAAGCAGAGGCTCACATCTTCAAGCAGGCATAGGAAGCAGAGGCTTAAGAACTCTCTAAGCCTGCCCCGAGGCCTCCAGCACTGCCACGCCTTCTAAGACCTCTCCAAACAGTACCACCAAGTGGAGACAAACTGTTGGAATATTTGGAGCCTAGGGGCACAGTCTCATTCAAACCACCAAGGTATTCATTTAGATTCCAGAGTTCTGAAGTTTATGATGATTTTTTTTTTTCAGTTTAAGATTGTTTCTTGGGAGGACTGAGCCTAGAGTTTCCGACTCTGCCACTGTGCGTGATGTTCCTCTTCTTCAATCTGTTTGTATACAGTGTACAAACTTTTAGTTTTATGAGTCCAAGATGACTTGGTGTAAAGATTCTTCCTCAAGTATTAAGTTTTTGTTTTTTGGCTTCTTTGACTAGAACCAACATAAAAAATTTAAATTGCAGAATTAATATAGATTGGTATGTGATAAATTGAGTTCAAAATTTGGTTCAGAGCTGGGACACCAACACACTATGATATACTTACCAGAGATGATGCTGAAATTACTAGACAGTTCTCAGAAACCGAGTTCAGTCTTTCGTGTTTAGTCTATCTCTGAGTCATCAATTTAATTTCCTAAATCTTTTGTTCCCATTTGTCTGCATCTTTATTGCCAAATCTCAAAGCCCCCATCATTTCCGTGAAACGAAACTTTTTCTCACATACATGGTTTAACCTCTCTTCAGTTCACCCATCTCTGCAGCCGCTGGCAGTGTAGACCCAGGTGTGCTCATTCCACAGCAACACAGGGCCCCAAAGAACCAGGCAAGTTTTGCTGTTTTATATCAGTTAGGATACAAAACTTTTAGAAGTAAAGGCCACCCCTCTTGCACATGCTTAAACATGAGAAAATATCCCATTTACAAAAGTCCATATTTGGGCTTCGAGTTCAGCCAGTAGCTTCTTTGTTCCTTGAGGCATGTGAGTACACAATGAGGAGGAGCTGTGTGAACCAGAAGCATGCCCTTACCACACACCCAACCTCCTGGTGCCCTCATCTTGGACTTCCAGCCCTCAGAATGAGAAATTAATTTCTGATGCTTCTAAACCATCTAACTTAAAGTATTTTTCACTAACCAGGGTGGATGCTTGACCTCGATTTTGAAATACAGGGAAGGGGCATTCTATGTTGCAGAAAGAGGAAGGAAAACTTTAGCTAAGTATCATTTACAGCATGGGCTTTTCCCTCTTTAAATTTCAATTCTCAAATGCACTTCACTTTCTGTTGGAGGCTACAAGCAAAATTTAATTATTCATCTATTCATTTTTGTGGTGCTATGGATTAGATCCAGCCTGTGCATGCTAGGCTAGCACTCTACCACCAATTCTCCTTCTACCTAGGGAAAAATAACTTACTTATTGACTTAATAAAGGGCTTTCAAATTCTTAATTGCATTATGATAAAGTTCAAGTGTAAAGAGCACCATTTGGGACCAGGCATGTGTCATTCCTCAGATGGAACAGGATGGCAAAAGCTTGCTGGCTACAGGGTGAACCCTGAGTCAGTCTTTTTGTACTCTAAGCATTAAAGTGATATGTACTGCACATCCACAGGTGTGCCAGCCTTACTAAAAAGGGACATGTCTTAGGCACAGTTACAGAATGATTTGAAAGTCATGAAACCCTTCTGTCAACCAATAGGCCTAGATAAGAGAAAGTATAAAATCTGTTCTATTGAGACCAAGCACTTGTAGCTTAGAGATGAGGGGATTAAAATGCAGTCTTGGGACTGGAGAGATGGCTCAGTAGTTAAAAGCACTGGCTGATCTTGCAGAGGGCTCAGGTTTGGTTCCCAGCACCCACATGGCAGCTGACAACCATCTCTAACTCCAGTTTCAGGGGATTTGACACCCTCTTCTGGCCTCTGTGGGTAGTGTGCACATATGGTGCACTTAAATGCATGCAGGCAAAACACTCATATAAAAATTAAAAAAACTGTAAATGAAGTCTTCATGAAAATGAGCCTCCCCCCTCAATCTCTCTCTCTCACTCTCACTCTGTCTCTCTCTCTGTTTCTCTTTCTCTCTAACAAATCTTGTTATGTTGCTCAAATTGGCCTTGATCTCGAGATAGTCCTGTTTCAGCCTCCAGTTACAGGGGTGTGTCTCCACGCCCAGCTGAAGTTATTCTTTTGAAAGTTTACACAGATACCAACAGTGTCCAGTGCCAGGCAATTCACTGTCATGTTCCTATGTCAGCTGACTCCTGGAACTTTGCTCCAGAAGCCCTACTCTGTTGGTTAGATAAAGTCGGCTTTTAAAATAGGGATTCATAAAATGATAGACTAGCTCATCAACATTTTATTTTTAATTTTAAATGTATGTCCATTCAAGTCCTCCATCATTTCTTAGGCATCAGGCAAAACCCTTCTCTTTTACTGTAAGACATAGTTACCCAGCCAGGAGTATCATCAGCTTCAGCTTCTTAGGGATAGACTCAAGACACCTGCAAAATGAGAGGAAAATTCTTGTAGATTTTGGTTTTCCTTCCCTTCAACAACTTTCTGAGTTGTTTTGTCAGCATGTAATTCCACAGCTTTTGAAAAAAAAAAAAAGTCTTTATCTGCAGCTGGGCTTGTGATGCACGCCTTTAATCCCAGCACTTGGGAGGCAGAGGCAGGCAGATCTTTGTGAGTTTGAGGCCAGCCTGGTTTACATAGCGAGTTACAGGACAGCTGGGGCTACAGGGAGACCCTGTCTCAAAAAGACAAAAAACAAAACAAAACAGTCTTTATCAATTTTTTCCCAAACATTCAAATTATTTTCATAAAGATTACAAGTCTCTTCACACTCAGTTTTGATTTTTGTTATTGAATTAAATTATGTAATTCAAAGTACAACTTACATAAACAAGGTTGGGAACAAATTCAATTAGCTTTTGGCAAGCACAGAAGTCAAGGTGGGGGGTGAGGTAGAGTGGTGAGGTGGGGTCGGGGAATGGGTTGGATGTGATTAGCCCACCAGGGAACAGGCAGTTTACTAGTTGTGAAAATGTGGTAGACCTTGAGCATGAGGCATTTGTTCTTCTGCAGAGAGCAAAGGTTAGTTCAAAGGTTCAGGCAACAGGGAGGGAAGAAAAACTAAGTTGGTTTAACAAGTGGAAAATTTAAGCCAAGCCTGGTGTCCTATCCTAGTGGAGGCAGGACGGCCACAAGCCGACCACAGGGAGACCCTGTCCTGAAAAACTGTAAGAAATTCAAGAGAGAAACAGCAACCAAACAACAACCACACAAAACAAAACAAAACACTAACAAAACAGCAAGCAAACAAACGAGAAGGTGGAAACATCTAACTTCAGGGCCTGAGCACGCTCAAAGTCACGTGAAAGTAAGAAGTGTTGAAAAGCTTTGGAAGGGACATTAACCATGAAGCTTTGGCCAGACCATTCTTGCTGAGGTCTCTGGTGGGATGGATAGAGGGCAATAAGCCTGGTACTGCCTTTTGCACGTATTTAGTGACAGGAACATGGTCTCAGCTAATCTAAAACTAAATATATTACCCTTTAGAGAAGTCAGGAAAGAAGCTGTTCCTGGTTTATGCTTGATAAAATATTGAAGTCTGAAGGGTCCATAAAATGGGTCAAATTACTGAGGGTGATAAAAGTCTCCCCCAGGGCTCTCCATGACTGTGAGCATCCACAGTAGGACACTCTCCTGACTACTGGTGCCCTTGAGGGATAAAGCTGGTGGTCTGTGGTAGAAATTACAAAGCTTTAACATATGAATAATGAAAATATCAGAGCGAGTTCTTCATTAGTGGTTGGACTGCACACTGAGAATGAGCCCTCAAAATGAAAAGAGGTGGTGTTCGAGGCTGGGCCGTGGAATTAGAAGGGTTCTTTCCCCCCTCTTAAATTGTCTTAATTGAAATCATATTACTAGAATCAATAAAAATAAACATTGAAAAACAAAACACCAGTGCAGATTACCAGCACAGTTGTAACTGGCCCAGTTTAAAGTTTTGGATAGCATGATTGGAAACCTCAAGCCTTATGGCCCCTGCTGGGATAATTCTTATCAAATTTAACAGAAAGATCAAATACTTTTTTTTTCTTTGAAAAATTTCCCTATCATTTATCTTCTCCTGCAGATGAAGAACTTTAAAGATTGAAAGATTAAATCCAAATCTGTTTTCCTAGATAGCATCTAAGAAACCAAATTACTAGCATCTAGATTTTGGAAGGTTGAACAAGGCCTCCAAAAGTCAACACAGAATATAATTTAGATTCTGAACTGTGGAGCCCAAATGTCACTTATGAGCTAAGTGACCTTGAGCAGTGACAATCTCTTTACACCTCACTTTCTACACCTGTAAAATATAGTTGCTATTACCTGACTGAAAGAATTAGAGAAATTAATGTGCAATAAATGAACTGGTATGTGTGTAATAAGCTCCATGCAGGTTTAAAGATTTATTTTTATTAATTATGTGTATGTGGGAGGGTATGGACACATTAAGTGCAGTTGCCCACAGAGGCTACAGGTGCCAGATCCCCCTAGAGCTAGAGTTATAGGCAGTTGGGAGCTACCTGACGGGAGCACTGGGAACCAAACCTGGGTCCTCTAGAAGAGCAATATGCACTCTTAACTGCTGAGCCATCTCTCTACTCCCCCCAAGAAAATTATTTTCAGCATTCTTCCACTGAATACTATCCTTCAAGGCTTTTGTTAATAATTTCTATTAAGACTAGACAAGCTAAACTGATACCGATGAGATTTATGTTCTATTTGGGGGCATTTCTAAATGGTAAGACAAAACTATCTGGTCTTCATCCCAGTTCCTGGTGTAGCATTCCACAGACTTCTGGACTCATCATCTTCTGTCTGCTGAGAACAGACGATTAGAATGCTAGACGACATTCAGCCTTGTCTTGCAAACTCCAGACGATTAGAATGCTAGACGACATTCAGCCTTGTCTTGCAAACTCCAAGGAGGGTCGAGAGGCTAGAGAAAGGGTAAAGACTCAACAGTGACACTCACTGAGCTTCTGGTTGGCAAGCACATTGCCATGCAGGGAGGACGGTGCCCTCAAAGCAATGAAGCCCTGTGCCATTCTCATCTCATGCTTCCCCCCGAATCTCTTCCGTTCAGCTGTACCAAGTTGTATCCTTACAGTGAATCCATGAGTATATTTTTCGTGAGTCCTGTGAGTCATTTAGAGAATTGTTTGACCTGAAGGGGGGCATCACTGGAATTCCCTTGATTTGTACTTCGCTGAGCAGCAGTATAGATAGCTTTGTCCATTTGCAGCTGACAAACAAGATACAGAGTTTAACTATCCAGTGTGGGGTCTGGATAGTGGCAGAAGAGAACTGAATTAAGACACCCAGTTGGTATTGAGAAAACCTTACTCTCTGTAGAAAACCCCTTATGAAAGAGCTTCAGGATGCTTATAAAAGGGAAGACCTTTGGTGATGTCATGGGCCCTGTCATTAATGAACAGTTTTGCCAAACTCAAAGAGACTCTGGGTTACAGAGTTTTGAAAGAAGCCAACTGCTGTCAGGAGGACACTCAGGTGGTGGAGAGGTTCACATGGTAAGGAATGGTGGCTTCCTATGGCCAACCATGACCAAGCCATCTTGAAGCAGTTCAGCCCCAGCGAGGTCTTCTGATGACTGCAGCTGTGGCTGACTGCTTACATAGAGTCTTCTGAGAGACACCAAACCCAGGTCATCAGCTGAGCCACTCAGATCCTGAATCCTTAGAAACTGAGAGATAACAACGTATGTGTTGTTTAAGGCTGCTGTCTTGGGGGTAATTTACCATGCAACCCAGGTAACCTGTACAGCATGCATTTATGATGTGAAATATAAAGAACATTTTCCAGACTTGACACTATTCAGCTGCTGAAACCCATCACTCTGACTCAAGAGCTAGAGCCAACTTCATTGAGATGTTATAAAAGAAATGGTTTCTTTCCTTTCCCCTGCCTGGTTGCCATGGCAGCCAGAGCATTCAGCTTGTCCTAACCTTCAGTCGATTGTCTAGGATATGTGTGATGAAATTTGAGGGGTGTCTCAATGAGAGCATGCCACCAGAAGGCTGGTAGCCTAGCTACAGAGAGTATGTAGTAATCTGTCTGAGCTTGGGTTTTCGTCTTACAAAGACAAATATCTTACCAGAATATTCAGACTGGAAAACTAAACTGAAAGGCCTAGTGGACAAACCACAGAACTGAATTCACACGGGAAGAATGTATAAATCAGAGTCCTCTTGATTGTTTATGTGCAGAGTGGGATTGGGGGTCCTCAGAGATTGTCCTTTACGTACTCTGGAATGATACCTGCCTGACAGCCACATCTACAGCCAGAAGGTAGGCCAGTCAAGCCAGAAATTAGTGCTTAAAGTGGCTAGTTTGGAGGTATGCTCTTCTCAAGCCACAGTGGGTCCTATTTGAAATAAGAGAGAGAATTCTAGTCACTGAACCACTGGATAACACTGTAGACACAGTGCTGTTTTGCTTCTCTAAAACCTGTTTCAGTGTTATTTCTATTCATATCCTTTCCTCACATGAGTTAATATTCCTTAACAACCCACAGAGTGCCTGAGAAATGCGGAGGGGCTCCTCTCTACATTTTCCGTAGGGATGGAGCCCAGGGCCTCATGCATGCTAGGCAGGAGCTGTACTGCAGAGCTCCCTCTCAAGTCCTCACGGTGTGTTAGTTTATTAAGTTTCACTCTCTGCGGGTTCCTATTGCTAAGTCCTTAGGAAGTAGCTCACTGTTCCCTCAACTGACAGAGAGGCCATTTATGTGGCACAGCAGAGCTGGTCCAAAGAACACCTTAGAAGCAGTGTAGAGTTTCAAGGATAGGACTGTAAATTTTTTAAGGTACTTTACTGGCTGGGTCATCTCGTTGGCCTCCAATCTCTGAGTTTTATTATCCTCAGAAACCCAGAATACACTAAGCTAAATGTTATTTACCTGCCATTTTAATCAGACATCATTCTTTTTGAATTTGTATCCTACCTACTAAAGGCATCCATCTCTTTCTGATTACTTTGTTTTACTGAAAAGAAAAAAACTAATTTTTCTTAAAAACAGAATGAGGTCTAAACTAATTCAAATTTCACATGAATTTTAAACAGCTATAAATACACAAGAGGAAAAGGTAAGCATATTACCTTTAATATTTCATAAATATCAATAATAAAAATTGAGATGGCTATATTGGGAAGGTTAATGCAAACTTTTATTTAGTTACTATGGCATACACTTAAACATGAACACATAATACACCCTGTCTTATCATGGGTAGTCTTTTACATAACAAACACATGGCTAACATTTTGTATAAAAAAGGAAAACTGAGTCTATAAATGATCAGAACAGGAACAAGGATCTTTGTATTAATGAGAAAGACTGTTACAGTGGTACGCCATCACCCCTCTCCTTGACTGAAGTTTACAAATTTAATCAACTGTATTGCTCTGCAAACCACTACTGACACACAAACACTGGGCCCTTTCAAAGAGCAGCAGAGACAGAACATCGCTGTGAACAGCTCTTAATTCTTCACTGGAGTGGCACTGCCCTTCATGGTCTTCTTTAGGTGGTGGTAATTTGGCAAAATTTTCATCAAGAAATCCAGCTGCAGTGTCTGGGGCTGAAAAGATGGGACAGTTAAGTCCAGCAGAAAGCAAAGACTACAATACTAGGTAGAAATATTACTGGAATGTTCACAGAATTAAACATGATTTTCTTTTTTTATATATTTTATTTATTCTATTTTTTGTGTATGTGTGCATTGCCTGCATATGTGTAAGTGCACCCTGTCATGCAATGCTGGAGGAGGTCAAAAGAGGGTATTGGATCCCCTGGAACTGGAGTTACAGATTGGAGTTACAACTGTTAGCTACCATGTGGGTGCTGGGAATAGAACCTGGCTCCTCTGCAAGAGCAGATAGATAGTGCTCTTAACCCTTGAGCCATTTCTCCAGCCCCCAACACGATTTTCAATGGCTCATTTTTGCTTATCTATTTGCTGTTTTAAATTTGTAATGAGCTGGGAGTGGCGGCAAACCCCTTTAATCCCAGGAGGCAGAAGCAGGCAGATCTCACAGAGATTGCAGCCAGCCTGGTCTACCCAGCAAGTTCCAGGCCAGCTGGGGCTACGAGACCCTGTCTCAAAAAAAAACCCCTTTTTCCGTAATGATGAGGTAGCAAGTTTGAGAATAAGATAAAGCCAAACAATTTTATACATTAAAAACACATAGGGGCACGCGTGCCTCCTAGCCACCGAGGGAGGATGGGGTGGGAGCCTGGCGGCGCCTCCTCCCTCACCTTGTTGCCCACAGTCCTCGGGCGGCACCGACGAGGAAAGACCGGATAGACCGTGAGACCACTGGCTCCGCGGGCAGGAGAAGCAGTGGCAGTGGCTGCGGTGTTCAGGGCCCGTGCACGGCAGATGACTTAAGGAAAGAAGCTTTGAAAATGTGTTTATACATTTTTTTCACGCTGGTTTCTAAACACTAAGAGTTTAGGTGCCACCCCCACACTGCCGGTGACGCCTTCAGCTGATCTTCCCCCCTCACAGGCCAGCACTGCACAAGCTTTCTGATTGCACTCAAAGAACTTGTGAAAAATAATCTGTATTTTTTTAAAGCTCTGAACCCTAGACATTTAGAGTCCAAGGAATCTGTTTTTAATAAAGACCATGGCACAATTATTATGATCAGTGAAATCTGGCAAACAGTAATGCATGCCTATAAAAAGTTAAACCAGATATTCGAGGGCTAGACTTCTTTACCCCATAGTAGGGGCCCAGATCTTCATCCAGCCTTGATGTGGTGGTGAGCTTTTCCAAGTTGTGCTGTGGCTACCTGCTAGTAGGGGTCCAGACCTTAGAACGAAACCTGAGGGTACCTGTCTGGAGCCTGACTTGGGCCTCTGTGTGAGCTTTTGAGTAGCTGGACTGATGCCATCTGTTCCCTCCAATATAAAATCTGGGAGAACCTGAAGCCTAGACCAACCAAATAAGAAAATAACCAAGGCACATCAATAATACAAACAGAAGCCTTTCAACAAAAGAAGGCTTGAGTTTCATACCAGAATCACAGACAGCAAAAGAAATCCACATGCCAAAATCACAACGGAAAAATAGCAGTATAGAAAACCAAAACAGCATGTTCCCACCAAACTCCACCAGTCTTATAGAAGAGTTCTACAAGGAGAACTCCTCAGAGATAACCCAGGACACAGATTTTAAAAGAACAATCATAAACATGATCAAAGAATTCAACAAATTTAAAGAACACACAAACAAATCAAAGAACTAAAAGAAGATAGGGATAAACTTCTGACTGAATTCACAAGAGATAGAAATAGTGAAGAAAATTCAGGCTGAAATGAAGAAGGAAGTGAAAAACTCAATAAGCCAACTTGAAACAACAGGAGAAAGCCTTACTGCTAGAATGAATGAAATGGAAAACAGAATATCAACACTGGAGGATAAAGTTGAAGAACTGGACCACTCAAGCAAAGATTATGAAAAATTTAAAAAAACACAGGAATGGAATATGCAGGAGATGTGGGACACCATGAAAAGACCAAATCTATGTTTTCATAGGCATAGAGGAAGGAGAAGAATTTCAGGTTAACAGTATTGACCAGATCTTAAACAGGATTGTAGAAGAGAATTTCCCAAAATTAAGGAAAGACATCCCTATACAAATACAAGATGCATATAGAATACCAAGTAGACAGGACCAGAAAAGAGACTCCCCATGGCACATCATAGTAAAAACAGAACAAAGACAAAATACTGAAAACTTCAAAAGAAAAATAACTCACATATAAAGGAAAGCCCATCAGAAGTACAGCTGACTTATCAATGCAAACTATGAAAGCCAGAAGAGCCTGGACCAAAGTATTCCCAGTTCAAAATGACCATAGATGTCAACCAAGAATACTTTACCCAGCAAAAATGTCTATTAGAGTTGAAGGGGAAAGAAAAATCTTCCATGACATGAATAGGCTGAAAGAATTCATGTCCACAAAACCAGTCCTTCAGAGAGTTCTTGAAGTAATACAAAGAATGGGAAAAGGAACAGCTACACCCAAGGGG
This sequence comes from Nannospalax galili, assembly GCF_000622305.1. Taxonomy (NCBI): domain Eukaryota; kingdom Metazoa; phylum Chordata; class Mammalia; order Rodentia; family Spalacidae; genus Nannospalax; species Nannospalax galili. Next base: position 102,075 of record NW_008337446.1, read on the forward strand.
CAACAGAAAGAAACTAAGGGAAGTTATAATTGTGGAAACACAAAATTAGACCAAGAATGCAAACAGAAATCAAAATGACAGCAGCATCTTTCAATAATGACTTTAAATATCAATGGACTGAACTCCCCAGTCAAAAGACAGAGGCTAGCTGAATGGATTAAAAAACAAAATTCATCCTTTTGTTGTCCGCAAGAAACCCATCTCATCTTTAAGGACATGCGCTACTATAAGGTGAAAGGATGGAGAAGAATATTCTAAGCAAATGGCACTAAGAGGCAAGCAGGGGTTGCAATTCTAATATATGACAAAATAGGCTTCAAACTAAAACTAATCAGAAAAGATAAAAGGGGCCACTTCATTCTGATCAAGGGAACAATTGACCAAGAAGATATTACAATCATGAACATATATGCACCAAACTCTGGTACACCCAATTTCATAAAAATGGTACTATGACAGATTAACCCCAACACAGTAATAGTAGGGGACTTCAATACCCCCACTTTCTCCATTAGACAGATCACCCGACAAAGAATAAACAGAGAGATATCTGAATTAAATGATATCATTTATCAAATGTACCTCACAGATGTCTACGAATATCGCACCCAAGCACCAAAGAATGTGTTTTCTATTCAGCACCCCATGGAACTTTCTCTAAAATTTACTACACACTGGGGCACAAAAAAAAACCTCAACAAATACAAAAATAATTGAAATAATTCCTTGCATTCTATCGGACCACAATGCAATAAAGCTTAAAATCAACACTGAAAGAAGCTCTAGTAACCACATGAACTCATGAGATTAAACAACACACTCCTGAGTAATGAATGGGTCAAAGGAGAAACTAAGAAATAAAAATATTTCTGGAACTAAATGAAAAGGACAATACAACACAACAAAATCTCAGGGACACTTTAAAAGCAGTCCTAAGAGGGAAGCTTATAGCTCTAAATGCCTACATAAAAAAAATCAGAAAGTCGCTGGGAGTGGTGGCCCATGCCTTTAATCCCAGCACTCGGGAGGCACAGGCAGGTGGATCTCTGTGAGTTCAAGGCCAGCCAGGTCTACATAGTGAGTTCCAGACCAGCTGGGGCTACAAGGAGACCCTGTCTCAAAAAGATCAAAAATAAAGAAATAAAATCAGAAAGAGCACAAATAAATGACTTAACATTGCAACTCAAGACTCTGGAAAAGCAAGAACAAATGAAACTCAAACCCAGCAGAGATTATTACAGAGTTCTACAACTGGTCACACATAGAGATTGTCAGTGAATTGTCCAAGCCTAAGTGGCACATCTACAATGCAACCTCTACACCTAAGGCTCACGGAACATATAACAAGGGATGAAGAGAGCACTAATACATCTTTCAATTCTCATCAATGAAGCTCCCTCATGCAACAGAGGGCCAGGAACACAAAAGGTCACAAATGGCCAAAGTGTGGAGAGTAAGAGTCTGCAGAGTGTGGGTTCTTAGACAGGACTTTAAAATCCACCCACTCAAGGCTCAGTGACCACTGCAGAAGAGGGAGTGGAGAAATTGTAAGAACTAGGAAGGAGGTGCATGACCATACAGAAATAGTCCTACAGGCTCCTGGAACTCTTCTCATACAAACCTACAGCAATGGTGTCAGCACGCACAAGACTGATGCAAACTCAAGCAGACAAAAACCCAGCACAGACCTCAGAAATGGACAGCAGGCTCCAATCTCAGTGAAAGAATTATTGGCAGCTGATTACTGCTGGGTGAGGAAGAGCTGACCTTCTTAAAAGGAGGGATACTAGATAGGCTGACTAGACCTCAGTGGATAAACTTGTACTGAGGGACAACTGGGGACACTAACTTGGCATGACAGGCCTTAACACAAAATGACAGAATGTATGAATTCCACTGGGGGGAGGGTGCTTTGGGATGGGGCCAAAGGGAAAGGGTATAAAGATGATTAAGATGTTCTGTATGAAATATATAAAAATTCAATAAAAAAAATTTAAAAAACCTTCAGCTATTCTTGCTTACTTAATTATAATCTCTTTTCTGTAATTCTAGCTTTATTTATACCTCTTTAATCATTTTGCTAATTTTCCTTTTAGCCTACAGACTACTACTAGCTTATAATAATGCCAAAATTTTAAAAGTAAAGTAACCCATGGGGCAGGAGAGGTAGCATGCGGTAGAGCGCTGGCTTAGCACACAAGAAGCCCTGGGTTTACTCCTCAGCACCACATAAATCAGGCATAGTGGTACAAGTCTGTGATCTGAGCACTAAGGGAGGTAGAGACAGGAGGATCAGAGTTCAAGGTCATCTCTGGCTACATAGTAAGTTCCAGACCTGCATGTGCTACATTAAACCCTGAGAATGGAAAAGTAATCCAGAAAGAACTGGAGTTTTAATGTATGATAAAAAAAAAAGTATGACAGAGATTTAGAGATAAAGCTTTAAATGTTCTGAAAGAAAGAGAAGGCTAAAGAAATATGTACTGACTATACCAAGACATGTAATTCAAAACTTCAGTCTGAACGTCTCATGTCTAAGGAGGCCCAGAGGTCCTTGCTTTTTCATCTCCTATTCAGCATTATTCTTGGTTTGGGTTATTAAGAGGGGATAATTTCTTGTAAGCCTAGGAAATATCTAAACATACTTCTTTATTCATAAGATGTGTTTATAATCAAACCATGTTAGTCATAAACTAATAAACAGACTTAAGTCAGAAGCCCAAGGTAAAGTTGGTAGGGTCACTCCTTGGTCTTGAAGATACTTTTTCTTCTTCTTCTTCTTTTTTTTTTTTTTTTTTTTTTTAGACAAGGTGTCCCTGAAGCCCCAGCTGGCTGGAATGAGGACATTTTGGAAGTGAACTGTATGGTGTGAGTGGTAATGAATTTTTCAGGGAAGATACATAAGACAGGAACAGCAACAGCAACTGTGATCTTCCTTTATCATCAACTTGTCACTGTCTCACACACACATACATACACACACACACACACACACACACACACACACACTCCCCTTGGATTTTAATATAAAGAATTAATGAATCAGTTGCAAATAAATCCAAATTTTAGGAATGTTTCTGATGTTTTATTCATTTGTTCCCCTCCACCACCACTTTTTTTTGGCATTGGGGATGGAACTCAGGGCTTTACATGCTAAGCATACATTATCCCACTCAGTCACATTCTGGCCCCTAATCATTTGCTTTTTACAGTGAGTTTGCTACCAATTAAGACAATCAGATAGCTCAGATGTTAAGAGCACTGGCTGCTCTTGCAGAGGGTCTGGTTCCCAGCACCCACATGGCAGCTCACAACTGCCTGTAGCTCCAGTCCCAAGAGATGTAACAACCTCTTCTGGCCTCCAAGGGTACCAGCTAGGCATGCGTGTGGTGCACAAACATACATGCAGGCAGAACACTCACACATGTAAATAAAAATAAGTATTTTATTTTATTTTTTAAAAAAGAACAGGTGGTGTTTTGGGAGTTAGCAGGCCTAGACAGAACTCTTTAACAAGAGGTTCCCATACCTGTGGTCTCTCCGTCTGCACCCGGCGCAGGCAGTCTGTACCATAGATCACTGTGTTCTCAGGAATGACTTCAAAAGTATTTAGGTTGCAACAAGCCCCAATGATGCAACCACTGGTCAATATTACATTTCTCCCTACGTATGCTGCAGTAAAGACACAATTATAGCCGGAAGCATCGAATGATTATAACAGCTTTCATTGTTTTTATACTTTTCTCTGTGACTTAGGTATAAAAATGCATTGGTCTTAAGAAACTCTGAAAAGGAAATGCTTTGGTACAGAGTTTGCACAGACAACACAGAAGCAAGCATACAGCATAGCATTTGGATTCGAAGCAGAGCTCCCTGCTGACTGACCGTCTGGGTGGCCTTGGGTGAGTCAGTGTAAAACCTCTGAGCAGGGAGACTGTCCTACTTCACAGTCTGCTTTAATCAATGAGGTAATGAATGCACAGCACTGCATACAGGTTTGGCCTCAGATAAATGGAAGAGGCTGATGACAATGATAATAGTAATGCAAATTAAAAATCATGAAGTAAACTAACAAAAAGTATGATTTTACCTTTTCAAAAAGAAGGACTTTTTGTTTGTTTTTGTTTTTTGGTCAATCTGGACCAAGAAAGATAAAGCAGTGTTCTAAAGTGCCATTGTTCAGGTTCTCCTAAACTTTAGTGGGACAAGTTCCGTGAGCTGGGCCTGGACATAATCCACTGCCTGGCTCCAGTTTTGATAAGTAGATAACATCTGTCTCTGATTGGCTAGGGTAAAGCAGTCCAGAAATTAAAAAAAGCAATTTCCTGAAGAAACTGTCATTTGTTTTCTTTCATTCTACAAAACACTAATCAACTAAAATATCACCAACACTAGCTTTTAGCAGACATCTATTTCAAACTTTTCAATGGAGCTTTAAGGTTTAATCCAATTCCAACTGGATTTTTAATTTAATGTAGTTAGCCGCATTATCAGATAACCACATAACCAAATTAGGTTCTTTTGAGGCAAAGAATTAATTTGACAATGACTGTAAGCATGCCACATTGCCAAAGTTTGTACTCAGGCCATTTCCTAGGACACACAAAAAGAGAAAGGTGGAAATTCATTGAAATAAAACTCAACACTGCTTACCTTTTGACTCAATGACATTATTATCACCCATCTTCATGGCTTGGGACTCTGTTAGCTAGAGTTAAGTAAATACTGTAAATATGCTCATCATTTTTCCCTCACACAAAGGTGTGAGAAGGCCAACGCAGGCTCACCCTTGCAGGAGTCTTTGCTCAAACATAAATACCCCTAAGTATTAATAAATGACTCAGATGCCTTTTTCAAAAAAAATATTATTACATTTACTTATTTGTTGTGTGAATGTGTATGTGTATGCACCTGTGCATGTACATGTGTGCCACATATGTATGAAATCAGGGGACAACTTGTGGGAGTCAGTTCTTTCCTTTTACCACATGGGACCCGAAGAGCAAACTTGGGTCATCAGGCTTGGCAGCAAGCACCTTTACCTGCTGAGCCATCTCGGCAGCCCTCATACGTCTTTTCAGAGAAATGAGGACCTTCTGCCCTGATTTTATGAGTATATTTTTACAACTGCTATAAGAAAATCAAAACTATGTATCACCCAATCACTTAAATAGTATTTTGTATGTTTTGCTGACACTGTGAAAAGGTTCAACTATCTTTTAGGGCATACAGCCAAGCAAAGGAACTGGGGACACCCAGAGTGCAAAAACGACACATACATAATGAAGTATTTTCACCCCCCCACCATTTTCCTGAATCAGACAACATATCACCACCTAAAAGGGTACAGGAATCAAACTAACCAAAGTGTGATTATTTAAAAAAATTTTAAATCACCTTTATTTATCTTGTGTGTGTACATGTGTGTGCACATGCCATGGTACACGTGGAACTCAGAGGGGAACTTGCTGGGTCGGTTCATTCCTTCTACCAAGTGGATCCTGGGCACTGAACTCAGGTCTTCAGGCTTGGTGGCAAGTGCCCTTACCTGATGAGCCATTTCAGCAGCCCAAGGTGTGATTCTTACCTCAGGACAGAAGCCAGGATTAACTTCTAAGTGTCTGGTGCCCCTCAACCACTGCTATGGTCAAAGAGCTCCCATTCTAGTAAAGGGTTTTCGAAGTACCAAGCTAAAGATAACAGATGTGTGCTAGTCAGTACTTATTTTACCTGGTTACTCACTTGAACAGGTTCTCTATCTTTTCTGTGGTGCTGGGGATCAAATACATGCTAGCCATGTGCTCTACCACTGACCTATAGCCTCAATCCCAGAATAGATTTTTTTTTGGTCTTTTTGAGACAGGGTCTCCCTGTAGCCCCAGCTGGCCTGGCACTTGCTATGTAGACCAGGCTGGCTTCAATCTCACAGAGATCTGCTTGCCTCTGCCTCCTGAGTGCTGGGATTAAAGGCATGTGCCACCACACCCGGCTAAAATATTTCTTAATATACTGCAAATAAGTCTGTTCAAAGGGCTTGATGGCCTAGTCTTAAAATGGAATAATGATATGTATTTTAAGTAATTTGGTAGGTAAGTTATGTCAGTTTCTATGTGGGGGGAGATCTGGGCACCAAAAGAACACCTGGGAATGATGGTGGCAGAGCCATGCAAAGGATACGGCAGCCAACTTCAAACACATTATTGGTGCCAATGATCATAGGTTTGGGCTCTGAGTCTCCAGCATCTGGGATGATATCATCCGGATGGCTACGAAGAGAAGAGAGATCAGAAAGGCCGAACACTGTTAAGTGCCCCCTCCTGTTTTAGAACTTGAACTGTCTCAAATTTACCTGCATCGAGCTTAAAATATAACGATGTCAGTTACTTTCTCTGTGCTGGGGAAGGCTGCATTCTAAGCTAACAAATGACTGAAATGCAAGGAAGTCAGAGGTATGTAGAAAGGCAGCCTTCCTTCATCTGAAAGTCAAGGGACTTTCTCTAGGACAATGTTTAAAAAAGATGCTAACTATACTTTCAGTCTGCTAAATCAGAATCAAATCATGCCATTTCCATTCATAATAGCCATTTAAAACTGTGAAACGCACACAGATACTTGTATGAAATAACTGTTTTGTGATATAGGTATTTAGCTGAACTGTGTAAGATAAAGCATCTGTGCTGGGCAGTTCCATCTCACAGCTGAGCTCCTGCAGAGGCACCGCTCTTAACTGACTTGCACGGATGCTGCCAAGTATGTTTTAAAGAGAAACTGCTTAATATAGTAAGAAATCCCAGGTCCGATGTAAGCACTCAGACAAATCAACCTTTTATCACAGTTAAATATTTTCCTAAGGTCTTTACACAAATTCCATACATTGTTGCTACAAATTAGGTAAAAGCTTGGATTTCTTGCCAAAAATTTTATCTAGAAAAATGTACTTATTTTTAATTTTTGGGTTTTTTTAGACAGGGTCTCCCTGTAGCCCCAGCTGGCCTGGAACTCACTATGTAAACCAGGCTGGCCTTGAACTCACAGAGATCCACCTGCCTAAGCCTCCTGAGTGTTGGGATTAAAGGTGTGTGCCATCACGCCTGGCAATCTATCTAGAAAAATTTATAAATGCTCATGAAAATTCCATGGGTATTACGGACTTGTTCACAAAGATTACATACATTATCCACTATTTTATTATATTTTTATCTTTAAAGTTTAGAAATTACCATGAGGATTCCCACACTTTTAAGTATAATTCTGGATGCAGCTTATGTGGAACACCAGAAACAGTGAGTCAGGTTCATGTGTGGACCTCAAAGACATCCAACCACTTCTTCAGAGTGGTAGGCTCAACATTAGGATGTTGGAGGACGCCAGGAAATGTGTAATTAGTGGATGGGTGGTGTTCTGGTTTGTTTCTCCATTGCTGTGACAAAATACTCTGACCAATACCAACTTGGGGAGGAAAGGGTTTATTCGGCTTACATCTCCTGGGTCAAACAGTTCATCTATGAGCCCAAGGTAGGAACTCAGGGCAGAAACCTGGAGGCAGGAGCTGAAGCACAGTCTATGGAGGAACACCACTTACTGGCTTGCTCTCCAGGTCCCTGCTCAGCCTGCTTTCTTATGCAATACAGGCCCACCTGCCCAGGGGTGGCACCACCCACAGTGGGCTGGGTCCTCCCACAGCACACAACAATCAAGATTTCCAATAGACACGGTCTCAGGCCAGTTCAATGGAGGCAATTCCCCAGTTGAGGCTCCCTCAACCCAGGTGTGTCAAGTTGACACTAAAGCTGTCCAGCACAGGTGGTACAGAGGGGACCAAGGGCTGAAGGTTCTGGTTGGCCACCAACAAGCTTTCTCACCTTGGACAAATCCTTTCTTGGTTTTTGGGTTCCTCACTCACTTATGTTGAAAAAGATTCTTAGTAATATTTCTCTAGCTCTAAAATACTATATATTTTTATATATTTTAAACTTGTAAATATAGCTTAAATATATTTGAGTTGTAAAAGGTTCTTATAGACAGCTGAAATTGTTGAAAAATATTAACTGTGGTGTTCAGTGTTTGTAAGTCTTACTCACGCGTTTATGATAAGGGCCTGCTCTTCTATAAGGTTACCTTCACCAATAATTATTGGCCCAGCTTCTGCAATAATCCGTGCTTTAGGGTGGATCACTGTTCTAGGTCCTGTGAAAAATACCATGTGAGAAGTCATTATCAGCATGGCTATGCTTCAACAGGAGTCTGGGAGGTGATGGAGGTTGGGGCCTGTTGGGAAGAACATTTCCTAAGTGTGCCAGGCACCAAGCTACAAGTACTATCTCTGTGGCTGTTATCAGTGGCAGTTACTGCCTGATCTAGAGGCAGGTAAGTGAAGTGGCACAGGCACGAGAACCAGACAGCTCACCCTCCACCCTGAACCTTCTGTGACCTCAGCAGGACATGCAGGTGATACACACGCAGTCCTGCGGTGCTGTGTGAAGATGAGATGACACTGGAGACAGAGCTGGTGATAAAAACAAACTCTTCCTTTCTCTCAGCCAGGTGAGGCACTCTGCTGTAACATGATCTTTTCCTATGTCATTATGAGGAAATACAGGTGGATTCTTGAAGTCAGAAAACACAGGCTCCAACTTCAGCTTGGCCCTTTGTTTTTACCCAAATTGAAGCATGTCTATTGGATGGAGCAGGACTTCTGTTGTTCGGATGGGACATGGTCTAGACCAGTTCCAGTGGAAAAGGTTGGAGGGAGGCACGAGATTAATCCTTGGCCCCTCAGATCCTGACTTTGGGAATCTGAGTCAGTGGCTCCAGTGACAAATCTAAGGGAGAGTTTATAGCCATACTAGCTGGACATGCCCCACCTCGAAAGTAAGGGAGCAAGGAAGACACCCCTCCAGAGCTGGGTGGTAAAGACCCACCCTGTATAACTGGGACCCCGATTCTGAAATGCACGCACGCACACACACACACACACACACACACACACACACACAAACACACACCCCTACCCTATATAGCCAGGACCCTGGTGCTAACTCTGAAACAAACACACACACACACACTCACACCTACCCTATATAGCCAGGACCCTGGTGCTAACTCTGAAACACGCACATGTGCACACATGATGCACACATACAGACACACACACCCCTACCCTGTATAGCCAGGACCCTGGTGCTAACTCTGAAACACACACACACACACACACACACACACACACACCTACCCACCCTGTACAGCCAGGACCCCGGTGCTAACTCTGAAACGTGTGCACATGCACACATGCACACACACATGCACACATACACACACGCACACACGCACACACACACACACACACGAACAAAGGCTTATCTGCCCCCATACCTAGTGTTTTGGTAAGAATGAAACCACTAATAAGCAAACACATCCTCCTTTACCTCACACCCTTCCTACTCATCCCAACACCAAAGTTATTTCTCTTTCTTCCTGCTTATTTTGTGTTCTTGAGGCAGGGCTCCACTATGTGTCCCTGGCTGGTCTGGACCTGGAATCCTTCTGCCCAAGCCTTGTGCATACCAAGGCTACTTCTAGTCATAAACAGTGACAAGAAGTAATTGACTCTGAAAATACTGGACAGTGGATCAACAAAAGGCTGGGGAGGGGTCAGGAAGGTACATTTTTCAGTATTCGGTTATATAACTTGTTAATTAAAAAGTCATCTGCTTATAAAAAGGCAAGCTACAACACTGTATGTTATAGAAAACAAAACAAAACCATACGCTGGCTCGGGGCGTAGCTCAGTGATAGAGTACGTGGTTAACATGTAAAAGGCCTTGAGTTAAGTTCCCCAGAACCAAACGCACAAAAATCAAGAAAAGAACACATGCTATTTTTGCCCCTTTGAGTTTATCTTGAAACTGGGACTGCATAACATACTCACAAATCTACTAGATAAATGCCCAGAGAGCAGCAAGATGAACTCACTACCGGCCCAGAGGGCAGCAAGGAAGTTCAGTGCAGCTCGTTCTCTCTCCTGACAACAAAGAGCTGGGGGAACTGATGAAGAGGGTGGGGGCCCCAAACAGGACACAAAGTCCAAAGACAGCATCCAGCAAGAAAAAATGCAAGTGGTCCTGATATTCCTGACACCTCAGGTGCTCAAAACCTGCAGCTCCTAATGGAATTTCCCAAGCTTTGAGGTCTTCCATTCAGGAGAGAAGACAGGCAGATCCCTGGGAAGCTTCTCCAGCTAACCGTGTGCCTTTTTACCTTATGTATACATGTGTGACCCCCTGCATGTATGCATGGGTACATACATACAGATACAAGTGTATACATACAGATACAAACATATACACTTACTTATAACACATGATCATTACTAACAATTAAAATAAAGCAAAGCAAAAAGTAAAAGGGCCCATCATGTCGGCACTCCTTGAAGGTATCTCTCCTGTGACGTTTGGGGTATACTATTCCAGACTAAATACTAGGGTACTTAAGATCTGCAACTATCACTATATACAAAGCATATGTGTTAAAAAGTTTAAAAATATAAATAGAAAAATAAAAAAAAAACTTTGAGGAAAACATGTACATACTTCAAAACTAAGGAATAGTATTTGTTCTATAATTAGTTTTTTAGTGGTAGTTTTTCCAGGTAAGTGTATCTGGGTATGTATTTTTTTTTAATGATTATAAAGTATCTTACATCACATCACTATATTACCATTTACTTAACCGATTCCTTAATAAAGGGCATCTAGATGTTATACTCTCCAGGGGAGGAGAGGCACTAACAGAGCTAACACAAATACTGAATTTTTGAAATGAGTACTTCTAAGTCTTGCAGTTGTATGAGCCAAATGAAATCTATAGCTTTCACAACACAGGTTTATTTTTTGCTCAAATGTTCCATAATAAAGGGACACAATTGATTTTAGGTTCCTTGTAATTACAGTCCCAGCCAGCACCCGACCTTGTCTGAAAAGTCTGGACTGTGAGCTCCATCACTTACAGGCTGCATGCTTACTCTCTCAAAGGCCAGTTTTTACATCTATAAAAAGACGAGATCCTTAGCAACGTACTTCATTGGGATGAAATACGGTTATAAGAAATAAAGTTTGAGCTAGGTGTGGTGGTACACGCCTTTAATCCCAGCACTCGGGAAGCAGAAGCAGGTGGACTCTGTGAGTTCCAGGCCAGCCTGATCTACATAATGAGTTCCAGGCCAGCTGTGGCTACAGGGAGACCCTGTCTCAAAAAAGACACATGCACAAAAAAAAAAAAAGAAAGAAAGAAAGGAAAGAAAAGAAAAAAAGGGAGATCATGGGGATTTGACTGGCAGCTCTTAAAATGAGAAGTTCAGGGGGTGACAAGATGGCTCACTGAGTAAAGGTGATTGTTGCCAAGCCTGACAACCTGAATTCTATTCCTGGAACCCTCACGGTGAAGAGAACAGACTTCTCTGACCTCCCCACGTGGGTCATGGCACACACACAATACATAAATGTAATAAACCATTACAAAATGAGACATTCACTATTTGCCACCAAGAGCTAAGAACTTCTGCAAAGCAGCTCATTCAGGTCTCAGCACAGAACAGGATCCACTTTTCTCCTTTACTCAGGGATTATGGTGATGCCTCTTTTAACCAAGGGGGTGGGGGGGGTTGTGCAGTATTACAGAGCAGTAAAAAGGTCAATAAAAGATTAAATAGGAAGCAGAGCTCATCATGGCTGTGACAGACCGCAGACCTTCTGTCAGCTAAATAGAGGGAGGCACTGGCTATTCTCATGGCCCTCAAGCGGTAGCTTCCACAAGCAACCTGCGAGAAGCTACTTCAGGATGGATTCTGAAGACTGTGGCACCACTGGGACTTGAGGATTTTGTTTGTTTTAAAAATTTAACTCCTGGGCTGGAAAGATGGCTCAGTGGTTAAGAACACTGGTTGTTCTTTCAGAAGACCTGGGCTCGAATCCTAGCACCCACATGGCAGCTAACAACTGTCCATAACTCCAGTTCCAGGGAAACCAATAGCCTCTTCTGACCTCTGAGGGCGTTGCACAACACTGGTGCACTTACCTACATGCAGGCAATACATGCATATACAT
>NW_008337446.1:115244-143035 GCF_000622305.1 Nannospalax galili
ACAGTCTCGTACACATGCCCTACACCCCCCCACATATTCACACACACGCATGTGCCCACACCCCCACACATTCACATACATGCATGTGCACATGCCCCCCACATATTCACACACATGCGTGTGTCCTACACCCCCCCCACATATTCACACACATGCACGTGTCCTACACCCCCCATTTTCACACACATGCATGTGCCCTACACCCCCCCCACATATTCACACACATGCATGTGCCCTACACCCACGCCCACACATTCCCCCCATCCCCCAATATACACAGCTGAGCATGGTGGTACACACTTGTAATCCCAGCATTTAGAAGGAAGAAGCAGGGGGATCAGTTCAGAGTCACATGACTACGTAGTGAGTTGGAGGCCAGCCTGGGGCTATGAGATGCTCTGTGTCAAAAAGAAAAAACAAAAACAAAAAACCCCAAAAGCCAACCAAACCAAACAAGTAAAGCAAAAGAATATAACAAAAACAAATCAGCATGCATTTAAAATATTTTATTATTTTTATTTTATGTGTATGAGCATATCGCCTGCATGTATGTAAGTGCACCTGTGTTGTGCAACACCCGTGGAGGTCAGAAGAGATCACTGGATCCCCTGGAACTGGAGTTACAGACAGTTACATGGTTAGCCACCATGTAGATGCTGGGAACCAAACCTGGGTTCTCTGCAAGAGCAGCCAGTACTCTTAACCATTGAACTATCTCTCCAGCCACAACATGAATTCTGAAAAATGAAATAATCCCAAGTCATACAACTTTTTCCTTGTTGCAGGAGTTGAACCCAGGACCTCATGAATGCTAGGTAAGCACTCTTAAAACTGAGGTACAATCTCCCATAAGACAACTTATACATTAGCCTGAAATGTTTTAACCTGGTTTTCGTTACTGTCATTATTTGTTAATTATTATTAATTTATTTGATAGGTGATTGGAAAACACCTGGTTATAAATTTCAGGGCCTAGCCCTTGGTGATAACAGGCACGCAGCAGCTTAGGCAAGGCCTGTGAGTCAGACACTTCTGCCACCTGCTGGCAGCACCGCCAAACTGCAGGTCGCGGTGTGCTGGGCTGAAATAATAGGACGTGGACAGTTCACCTTTGAGAGGTCAGAGTAGATGCTGCGGGCAGCAATAACTGAAGAGTCCCATGAGCGGGGTTAGCAGGAGCGAGGCTAGTATGGCCGAGGTCAGCATGCATGGCCGTCGGCACGCAGCTACTAGGACGGCGTTTGGGGACTTGAAGGGGGTGGGGGTACAGCTGTCTGCATTTTCCTCTGGGAGGCGCGAGCAGAAACCCCAGCTTCCTCGGCACTTCCCTGCGTGCCACAAGCACCTTTACCTAGAATGGGTCTCACTTGAAGCCACGTTAAAGGCCTTGAGGTTAAATGCTTCAAAAATAAAAGCCCGTCACCACGGCGTCTTTCCCTCCCCCTTTAGCTCTGCTGGAACCTTCTTGGCGCTCTTCCCAGCAGGGCAGCTTGTGTGTTTTCTCACTGAATGTGCTGAAACCCTCTTTGGCTTATCTCCTTGTTTGGACAAACGTGTCTGAGTCGGCACTGCCGTAACTGGACGATGAATTATTTTTCTAAGCGGCTGGCTGGACTCGAGGCAGCTAGGCCAGGAAGGCCCTCCTCATCACGTTTCCATTTCCCTCATTTGGTCAAGGACGCTTTTCCTGTCCACCTTAACTACAGACAGCATTTCATGGATCAGTAACTCAAGAAAGCTCAAACTCTGTCTTGAAAACTAAACAACCTCTTGGCCACTGTTCTGCCTTACTGGAAGATTCCAAGGTAAAGGGGCTTTCCATCTGTAGACAGCCCTGGCCAGGAGAATGAGTTAACTCCCCACTATGCCCCATCTGCCTTCACAGCCCATGTCCCAACCAAGCCCTGGCCTACCAGCAGCAGTCAGCCCTCACACTTGAAGGCACTTCTGACTATGCTGGGGACCTTTCCACGTGCTCTTCAGATCACAAAATGAAGACACACAGAAAAGTCGTAGCAGTCTAATGAATAATAAGTTTGGTGCTGGGAACTCCATCCAGCCAAATTACAATTAACAATGAGAACTGTGATGGAGAACTCCAACAGCGCTGTAAGCCAGAAGCTCCTCACCAGGCTAGACTTCCAGCTCCTCCCCACCTCCCCACACCTTTACCTTTTGGTTTTGAGACAGAGTGCTGCTATGTAGCCCAGGCTGGCCTCAGACTCACAGGCAGTCCTCCTATGTGCTGGGTTTACAGGCGTACACTAGCAAGCCTGGCTTTAGACTACAAATCAATTTCTCTGATAAAGCAAATACCTGATTTTCTAGAAAATTGCAGATACAGTTTAAAGTCCCACAAACATAGTAGGAAAGGGAGTATAAAGATGATTAAGATTGAGATGTTCTGTATGAAACAACAATTCAATAAAAAATTTTTTTTTTTAAAAAAGAGCCCGTTGTGGTGGCGCATGCCTTTAATCCTAGCACTTGGGAGGCAGAGGCAGGCGGATCTTGAGTTCGAGGCCAGCCTGGTCTACATAGTGAGCTCCAGGGCAGCTGGGGCTACAGGGAGACCCTGTCTCAAAAAGACAAAAGAAAAGGAAAGGAAAGGAAAGGAAATAAAAAATAAAATAAAATAAAATAAAATACTGCCTTCTTCTGGGATAGTTCAGACTGGAGTACTTGGTAAAAGCATAAAATGATGGAGCCAGGTGTGGTGGCGCATGCCTTTAATGCCAGTACTCAGGAGGCAGAGGCAGAAGGATCTTTGTGAGTTCAAGGCCAGCTTAGCTTGGTCTACACAGTGAGTTCCAGGCAACTGGGGCTACAAGGAGACCCTGTCTCAAAAAAAAAAAAAAAAAAAAAAAAAAAGAGTTAGAAAGTTACACAAAGCATCCTGAAAGTTGACTGATTAAACTACACTTCTGTTTACTGCTACCCAACTCTTTAGTAAGCAGAGTTTTCCAGCACTGAAATCCAATTCCATAGTACAACAGAAAACTATTTAAATCAACTATTCTAGCAACCTAAGCAAAAACAAAAACAAAAGCTCAAATGAAAAGTGAGATGTGGGCAAGAAGAGCTGTAATCAGATAACTTATTTCCATCCTCTGCTTTGACTACACTTTATATCTCCTAGGAGTTTCTAATCTGATGCATTACTTTAGAAAAATGAATAACCCTCAAAAGATTAGAGATATTTTATACCAAATGTGACAATTACAGAAATGATTGCCTAAATACCAATTCTGGGAAATTCCTCTATTTATACACACCATTAAAGAAACTTGAGGCTTGAATATGGGAAAAAGAAACAGGCACAACAAGTGAGGATAAAGCGTGGAGACACAGGGCCACAAATGTGTCACTCTTCAGAACCTTTTCCTTACTTTTAAATATGAACTTGTTCCAAAACAAATGTAACATGAGCCTGGAGGACAGCTCAGTGCATCTGCTTAGCAACTGTCTTATCCCCAGTATCACTGTATATATACATATTTAAATTTTTTTGGATTTGTTTTTATTTTATGAGTATGAGTGTTTTGCCTGCATGTACATAAGTGCACTTGTGTTATGCAATGCCCATGGAGGGCAGAAGAGGGTGTCAAAACCCCTGGAATTGGAGTTATGAACAGTTATTAGCTGTCATGTGTGTGCTGGGAACCAAGCCTGGGTTCTCTGCAAAAGCAACTAATGTTCTTAGTGGAGACATCTTCCCAGTCCCAATATATATTAACAGATTGTTATAGCATATATATTACATAGTAATACATATTAACAGATATTAGCTTGAACTCATATTTTGATCAACATCAAATCACTATAGTTTATCTTCCTTAAAAATTTTACTATGGAGCTGGAGAGATGGCTCAGTGGTTAAGAGCACTTGGGCTCTTGCAGAGGACCCAAGTTTGAATCCCAGCACCCATATAGTGGCTAACAACTGTCTGGAACTCCAGTTCCAGGGGATCTGACACCATCTTCTGACCTCTGAAGGCACTGCATGATGCAGATGCACTTACATACATGCAGACAATACACTCATACACATAAAACTTTTAAAAAAATTTTACTACTTCCATCCAGGTGTGGAGGCACACGCCTTTAATCCCAGCACTTGAGAGATGGGGGCAGGTGGATAACTGAGATGAAGGTCAGCCTGGGATGGTCTACATAGTGAGTCCCAGGGAAAGCCAGTCAGAAAAAAGTGTCTAAACGTAATTCTGTGACATCAATTCTCAAAAAAGTGTTACTGAACTATTATCTTACCTATAGTCACATCTCCTCTGATTTCACTTTCTACACAGACAACTGCTCCAGGAGCAATCTTCACACTGTAGGAAGAGACAGGTAACAATCATCGTGAGTAAGATCAAAACTCCTGTGGGCTGGTGAGATGGCTCAGTGGGTAAAGTGCTTGCTGTGCAAGCCTGATGAACCTGAGTTTGATCCCTGGAGCCCATATAAAGGTGGAAGGAGAGAACCTACTCCAGAAAGTTGTCCTTTGACCCCCATAGTGCACCATGGCATGCACATGCCCACCCCCCCATTCACACATACAATAAAAAATTTAATTTACAATATATTTTACACTTGCTCACATAATTGAGTTAGTAGAAGCTATGTTAGCGCCGGCCTGTTGGGGTAAGGAGTGCGCCTGACGACCTCAGTTTGATCCCTGGGACCTACACAATAGGAGAGACCCAACTCCCACAAGTCCTCTGACCTCCACATGCACACTGTGGCATATGTGCACCTACACACACAGACACAAATAATAACTAAATGTAATAAACTTTTAATGAAGCTATGCTGATACTGTAATAAGGCTTAAGAGGGTATGATTTTTTTTTTTTTTTTTTTTTTTGGTCTTTTTGAGACAGGGTCTCCCTGTAGCCCCAGCTGTCCTGGAACTCACTATGTAGACCAGGCTAGCCTTGAACTCACAGAGATCTGCCTGCCTCTGCCTCCCGAGTGCTGGGATTAAAGGCGTGTGCCACCACGCCCAGCTAAGAGGGTATGATTTTATTATATGCTTCTCACATAGCATGCTGTCCATCAGGCCAAAATCATATAAATGCTTAAGAAAATGTTTTGGATATTTTCTTTGCATTTGATACAGTATTGTTTCTAAATAGCAACAAACTGAAAACTACCTAAATATCCATTGGTAGAGGACTCGCTAGTAAGTTATAGTACACTATGGACTAATGCACAGTTGTCAAGAGTAATCCCTTATGTAAGATTTTGGAATGAACTAGGAAGCTGGTGCACACCTCTAATCCCAGCACTGGGGATGATGATCTGGGAAGACTGTGAATTCAAAGCCAGCCTGGGCTAGAGGGTAGAAGGAAGGAGTGAAGGAGGGAGGGAGGAAGGAAGGGAGAGAAAGGAAGAAAAAGAGAGAAGGAAAGGACAGAGAAGAGGGAGGAGGGGAAGAAGGGAGGGAAGGAAAAGGAAAGTATAATAATTATAATAAAGTGAAATAATACCAAGAATTATTTCCAAGCTATACTGTTAAGGAAAATGGCAAAGTCCAAAAATCTGGCAGAATGTAATATGCCATTATTTTTATAAACTGGGTGAAGAGAAAGTACACTTAAACCATTTAGTAGCCACCAAGATAACAGGTCCAAAACTGAAAATCTGCAAATATTTCTATTTATTCTTTAACAACATGTATGTCCTGGTTAGTTTTTACTGTCAACTTGACACAACTAAAAGTCACTTGAGAAGAGACTGAGGGATTTGAAGATTTCCCAGATTGGACTGGCCTGTGGACATGTCTATGAGATTTTCTTGATTGAGGATTGATGTGGGAGGGCCAAGTCTACTGTGGACTTTATAGAACAATATATATGTTAATAAGCCATCTACCCAGTAATAGAAATTATAGTACAAACTGTTCAAAAGATTAACAATGCCCAATGACTTATTGGTGGTTTCTGATAGTCTGCTAGGATTAAACTGTTTGACATAGTTGTCTAGCTAATGCTTCCTAGCAGTACCATGAGATAACATGAGGAAATGCATCAAATTACTGCCTCCTTAAAGTGGCAGCTACTAGACAATTTGTATTTATTATACAAGGAGAAGGAAGAGGAGGAAGAAGAGGGGGGAGAGGAGGAGGAAGATGAGGAGGAGGAGGAAGAGGAAGAAAATAATTGCTTATTTAAGAAACTAACTTTGGCTGGTGTGGTGGTGCATGCCTTTAATCCCAGCATTTGGGAGGCAGAGGCAGGCTCTGTGAGTTTGAGGCCACAGAAATTTCTGGTTTTTTGAGTGGGTCTCCCTGAAGCCCCACCTGGCCTGGAACTCGCTATGTAGACCAGGCTGGCCGCAAACTCACAGAGATCCTCCTGCCTCTGTCTCCCTAGTTCTGGGATTAAAGGAGTACACCACCACATCTGGCAAGAGAAAGCAACTTTTCTTATCAGCAACAATACTCAGGGTGTTACATCTGTTCTTAGCGCCTATGAAAGAACAAAACCATGTTTTGTCTTTATAATTGTCTAGATTTTTTAATTTCTGTTTTAGTTTTTCATTGCTAGTATTATACAGGAATACACTCATTTTGCATGTCAACTTTGCATTTTGCTAAAGCCCCCCTGGCCCCTGGTGCCAGGAATCAAACCCAGGGCCTTGTGCTTGCTAGACAGATCTCACTGAGCTATCCTCTTGGCCCCTAACCCCATTTTTCTTTGTAGACTCTTTGGAATCTGCTATATAATCATCATGTTGTCTGTTATCAGAGACAGTTTTATTTTTCTATTCTCATCTGCTTGCCTAGTATTTCTTTCTCTTGCCTGTTTGCGT
Organism: Nannospalax galili; assembly: GCF_000622305.1. NCBI lineage: Eukaryota > Metazoa > Chordata > Mammalia > Rodentia > Spalacidae > Nannospalax > Nannospalax galili. The sequence continues at coordinate 122,061 of NW_008337446.1, forward strand.
TGACCTAGGGCCCAATACCCTTAGACAGGAGTCAGAACAACTTGCTTCTTTGCCTCATTCCCAGTAGCAGAGGAAATAATTTTAATCCCGTAAGACCACTAAAACCCTAGAAAATTCCTCCTAAGCCATTAGTTTTACATTTTAAGCAAAGTATTAAAACTTGGTAAATCAAACAGTTGAAGCTTTGCTGACCAAAATGTTAGAGCCTGATTTATAAATTTCTCCAAAAGTTATTTTCTCATTTTAGGAGGAGGGAGGGAGGGAGGAAGGAAGGAAGGAGGGAGGAAGGAAGGGAGGAAGCAAGGAACGAAGGAGAGAGGAAGGAAGGAGGAAGGCAAGGAAGGAAGAAGGGAGGAAGGGAGGAAGCAAGGAAGGAGAGAGGAAGGAAGGAGGAAGCAAGGAAGGAAGAAGGGAGGAAGAGGGAGGGAGGAAGGAAGAAGGGAGGAAGGAAGGAAGGAGGGAGGAAGCAAGGAAGGAAATAGAGAAAAAGCAAACATGGAAGGATCCACACATGGGGTACAAAATGTAAATAAATCTCAAAAGGAGAAAGTAGAAAATGGCAGGAAATAAGCTAGCAAATAACAATGAAAGAAAATTTCCTAGAACTAAAGGATATGAGCTTCCAATCTAAAAGGCCCAGTGAATACTTAGTAAAACGAGTACAAAAGACTAGTGCTACATAACATAAGATTTTTGAGCACTATGGAAAAAAATTCTTAAGTCTGAAGAACAAGAGGGAAAGGAAGAGCAAGGGGCAAGCCCCACAGAAAAGCTTCAAGTAGTCAGAATGGCATCAGATTCTCCATAGAGCCCTGATTCTAAAGATTGAAGACCATCCCTACAGAATTCTGAGAACCATGTTCAATCTGAGATGTGTATTCAGCTCAGCTAGTAATCAAGCATGGAAGGAAAGCACAAACATTTTCAGACTTGAAAAGACTGACAAAAAGGAATCCTACTGGCATGGTGACACACATCTGTGATGGAAGCACTGGGCAGGCTGAGACAGGAGGATCACAAGTTTCATGACAGTCTGGGCTACATAGTGAGTTCAAGGCCAACACAGGCTACATAACAAGACAGTCTCAAAACAACCAAACCAAACCAAGTACATATTTCCTATGTACTCTATTAGGAAGTTGCTAGAGAATGTGCATAGATGTGTGAAAATAAACCAATATACAAAATGATTCTAGAGACCGATCAGTATATTTAGAGAGTAGAGAGGTGAGGGCAGGACAACAGCTGTGTCTTATAGAACAAAGAGGACAGAGACATTCAGGGGAGATCTCTTAAGAAAAAAGAAAAGGGAGGAGGTGGAGAGATGGCTCAGTGGGTAAAGTGCCTGCTATGAAAACATGAGACAAGTTCAGATCCCTGACACACATAAAAAGGCATGGTGTACACATCTGTAACCCACGTAAAAAGGCCTAAGTGTACACGTCTGTAACCCATGTAAAAGGCCTAAGTGTACACATCTGTAACCCATGTAAAAGGCATGGGTGTACACATCTATAACCCATGGAAAAAGGCACAGGTGTATAGATTTGTAACCCATGTAAAATGGCACAGGGTATAAACATCTGTAACCCCGGTGCTGGGAGGACACAGAAAGTGGATCTCCAGAGCTTGCTGACCAGCCAGTCTAATTGACGAGCTCTGGGTTCAGTGAGAGACCCTGTCTCAAAAAGATAAGGTATAGGGCTGGAGAGATGGCTCAGCAGCTAAGTGCACTTACTGCTCTTGCAGAGAAACTGAGTTCCCTTCCCAGCACCCACATTAGGCAGTGCACAGTGTGCCCAACTGCCGATAACTCCAGCTTCAGGTGATCCAACATTTTCTGGCCTCAGCAGGCACCTGCACTCACAAAATTAGAAATACAACTTTTTTAAATAGTAAAAAAAGGTGAGGTGGCGTACAATAATGGAAGACAGCTGACACCAACTTCTGGCTTCCACACAAATGCACACACACCTACACATGTATACCTCCACACACACACCACACACACAAAAGAAAGAAGAAATTATCCAATGAGAATTTGGGAAAAATACTACTTTGCATCTGACAGATGTGTTGGGAAATGTGGCAAACATCAGTGCACAGAAAAATAAGAAAATGAACAAGTGAAGCAATAATTACAAAAAAAATGTGTGCTTTTTGGCTCAGTAAAAAAATAACATTTATGCATTTTATGAAATTAAATTAAAGCCAGGCATGGTGGGACATCCTGAAGACAGAGGTAGGCAGACCTCTGAGATCCAGGCTAGCCTAGTTTACACATCAAGTTCCAGACTGGGGCTACAGGAAGACCCTATCTCAAAACAACAACAACAACAACACAAATTAAAAACAGTATTTAAACTAAAAATTAAAATATAACAATGCTGGGGAGCAGCGTGCGTGCATGTATGTGTGTGTGTGGGGTATGTGTATGTGTGTGTGTTGGAGAATTGTTATAAAATTGCTAGCTCTCAATATAAAAAAAATCAGTAGATGCTGCATGGAATGGCACATCAGGAAAAGCAGAACTGCAATATTTAGGAAAACAAAGGCAGTCAAAGAGCTACGAGAGAATCCCCTTCCAGGTTGGCAGCAGTGCGAAGTGGAGAAAACAAGGGCTGCTGCTTTCAAGGGAGCCTTTGAATGAACTGTTACTTAGGTAAAACAATTAGGTTTGCTTTGTTTGTGCCTGTTATTTTGAGACAGGGTCTTGCTGTGTATTGCTGTGTAACCCAACTGGCCTTAAACTTGTGATCATCCTTCACTGGCCTCCAGACTGCTAGATTTATAGGCACAGGCCACCATGCCTAGATACAATTAGTTTTAAATCACAGAGATGTGTAAAATGAGGGGCTAGAGAGATGGCTCAGTGGGTAAGAGTGCTTGCTGCACAAATATGAGGATCTGAGTTCAGATCCCAGCATCCATATAAAAAGTGCACCTATACCCAATGCCACAGGCAGTGAAAGGAGGACTGCTGGGGCAACTTAGCTGTCTGCCATCTTAGCTCCAGATTCAACGAGAGACCCTATCTCACTCAAGTGAGTAAGGCAGAGAGTAACAGAGCGGGAGACATGATGTCCTTCTCTGGCCTCTGCATGAGCACCTTTGCACTGCACTCACATATATGTGAGCATATACCACAGACACATACAGAACACGCACACACACACACACACACACACACACACACACACACACAAGTATAAGTGCTTATGGAAGCACAGTCATTTAAACTTTTTTCTGAGAGTGGCTCTCATGTACTCCAGGCTGACTTCATACTCACTCTGGGACAGAGGATCTCTGGGGATCACAGGTGTGTGACCCCATGCCTGGTTTATGCAGCACCAGGGATCAATTCCAGGACTTTGGGCATGCTTGGCAAGCACTCCTCCAACTGAGCCTCCCCAGCCCCTCATGTGAAAATATTAAAACACAATCTTCTCAATTTGAAGTACCATTTGCATTCATCTAGGCAATGAGTAACAAGTCACAAAATAAAACTTTTCTCCTCTCCCAGGTTGAAGACTGAATCAGTGAACAGACCAGAGCTGGGGAAGACAGAGAGGGTGGGCATGGCTGGGAGGAGGGGAGCAGGGCCTGCCTACGAGTGAACTATGAACAGGGACTTCAATCTGCACTTGTGGGCAAGATATCACAGAAGCGTTCTCACTCTCAGGCCAACGACCACCAAACTGTCTGTGGAGGCCCAGTTCCTCGGATGAACTACCTGGTGTTGCTAGTGGGGGGCAGGCTGGAGGGAGGCGACTATCCTAATCCTACAGGGCTAGCCCAGATCCGAGAGGTGGTCAGAGAAGGAAGCTGCGGGTATGTGGAAGAAACAACACAGAGTGGCAACACACACTACCATGATAGAATCTGGCTGCTAGGCAAAGCTGAAGGTGGGTACTTTCCACTCCTTGTAACGCTCCAATGGACCAAAAAGTAGGAATCTACTTTCTTCTTGGAACAGAGGAAATAGGTTTGACCACAGAAGTGTGAGGGTGAGCGGCATGGAGTGAAATGAGGAAGCTGGTCGACCCTACTGCTCTCTTCCTGGGAGGCCATGATCGCAAGTGGAGGGTGAGCCTGCATCCCAGGGCTAAAATTCAGCTGCTCTGCTTCAGCTCCTTAACTGCCAGAAACCCCAGCCAGGGAGCAAGATCAAAGCTTCTGGGTTTCTGATTTCAAAGCCTAACGGCACCATCTGAGGAACAGCCTACGAGGGAGGGCAGATTTCGGGGAAGGTATTCTGTTCAATTCTAGATAAATGCAGACTGAGGTATGTGTGGAATATCCAGGAGATAAACTCAAATAAGCAACTGAAAGTATTCATATGGAACTTATAAAAAGAGCCCAAAATATGCACCTTGGGAAGTCAGAAGACTTTAGCATGTCTCCGTAATTTGTATTCCAGGATCTCCCCAAGTGTTCCCTAATAAAAATGCAGAAATGACACTCTTAAGTGTTTATTTTTAAAAACTGCACCAACTTCCCTACAGATATAAGGAATGTAAAAAAAAATTAAAAATATACACAAATTTTCTTCCACAAATTTCAGTGGGCAAATCTTCCTATGACAACATATTTTAAAGACTATAATAAACATGTATCAGTCAGGCATAGTGGTACACACCTGTACTTCCAGCTAAGGGAGGAGGATTGCCACAAGTTCAAGGCTAACATGGGCTATATAGCAAGTCCTGTCTCAAGAAAACTAACCAGGGCCCAGGGTGGTGCTGCACACCTGTGATACAGCATGGGGGAGGCAGAGGCAGGCAGATCTCTACGCTACTAGCTAACCAGGATTACTAGTCAGTGAGATCCTGTCTACAAAACAGCCCCCCCAACTCAAAACAACAACGTAAAACCCCCAAACAAACATGTGGCACGTGCTTTTAATCCCAGTCCCAGGGAGGCAGAGGCAGGTAGATGTCCGTGAGATCCAGGTCTCCATAGTGAGTTCCAGGCAGGCTGGGACTAGGGAGACCCTGTCAGAAAAAAAAAAAAAAAAAAAAAGCAGCAGCTCTGTATCTACCTTCAAGAGGTGATAAGTGACATTAGCTACACCCACATGTTTCTAAGTCAGCCCTGACTTTGTATAAGGAATAAACTCATGAAATCCTACCAGTGATCCTTCTGGGTTACTGGGTGTCTTACTGAAGAGCTAATTTGTTGAAATCATGGAAAATATGTAACACTCCTACTGAGTTTGAGAAGGAAAACTTTGGTAAGGTGGAACAGAGTAACTGTGCTGGATAGCTTTAGTGTCAACTTGACACACTTGGGTTGAAGAAGACTCAACTGGGGAATTGCCTCCACTGAACTGGCCTGTGGCCATGTCTGTGGGGTATCTTTTTGATTCTATGATGTGGAAGGGTCCAGCCCACTGTGGGTGGTGAAACCCCTGGGCAGTTGGCCTGTGTTGCATACAAAAGCAGGCTGTGCAGGGGCCAGGAGAGCAAGCCAGTAAGCAGAGTTCCTCCATGGCCTGTGTTCCAGCTCCTACACAGCCCAGGCTCACCTGCCTAGAGATGGCACCTCCCACGGTGGGCTGGGCCCTCCTACATCAATCCTCAGTCAAGACAACACCTCTCAGGCATGGCCACAGGCTACTCTGATCTGGGAAATTCTTCAGTTGAGGTTCCTTCTTCCCAGGGGACAGACACTAGGTTGTTTCAGGTTGACAATAAATATTAACCAGGACATTGGCCCTCTTATATTATAAGGGAGGAAATGGAAAGGCAGACTACAAATTTCTGGATGTTCAGTTCAGTCCTGAGGTATCAGTGTTCTGACATCAGTACTCTGTTAAGTTAGTTGAAGATTGCCTAGAAACATCCTGCCTCTCTAGATCTTTTTCCTGTGAAAACTGAAGGACACTGTCTTTGAATGGCTCATTATTTTTAAGTCCCATATCTCAATTTCAGATTTTTTTATTTAAAGTGGGTTTTGAGTTAAAATATGCAATTCTGGGGTTCAGCAGTTAAAGGCACTGACTACTCTTGCAGAAGACCTAAGTTCAAATCCCAGCACCCACATGGCATCTAACAACTGTAACTCCAGTTCCAGGAGATGTGATGCCCTCTTCTAGCCTCAGACATTGCACGACACAGGTGCACTTATATACATGCAGGCACACCACTCACACACATAAAATAAAAATTAAAAAGCCAAAAAAAATGCAATTTTTTAAAGTTCTTGGCCAAATAAATGAGCCTTTATAAACTCTCTCGTTTTACACCTTATTTCCTGTTGCCACTTGCTACAGAAGAAAGCCTTATTTAACCCTAACAGCTGGGCCAGCTGAGGACAGGAGAGACTCAAAAGTCCCTTCTGGGGGCTGTAGAGATGGCTCAGTGGTTAAGAGCACTGGCTTCTTCAGAGGATCCACGTTTGATTCCCAGTACCCACATCGTGGCCAACAACCATCTCTAACTCCGGTTCCAGGGGATCCAATGCCTTCTTTTAACCTCCACTGACATTACACGATATGGATACACTTCCACACATGCAAGCAATACACTCATACACATAAAATTAAATTTTTTTTTTTTACAAAAAGTGTGTTTTCAAGCCAGGCATGGTGGCCACACCTTCAATCCCAGCACTCTGGAGGCAGAGGCAGGAGGATCTCTGTGAGTTTGAGGCCAGCCTGGTCTACATAGTGAGTTCCAGAGGCCAGCTGGGGCTACTGGGAAACGCTGTCTCAAAAAACCGAAAAAAAATCCAAACAAACAAACAAAAAAAAACAGGCAGCCCACAGGAACAGGCAGCCCACACGGACCTGGTACATGGCGCATGCTCCCGGTGCTCTACTGGAAGCAGGTTGTTGATAAGTGTAAGAATGATCCAGAACTGGAAAAGATCCAGAGAGAGAGAAGCTCCTGAATGGACATCATCACGATATCAGGGACAAGGAGGACAGGGGGGTTCGGATTTCCATGGAGAAGAGGGACGTGATTACACTTCACACAACATCTATCACCACTTCACTCTGGATGAGAACTGTGTGAAGGCATGCGGCTGTTTGTGGGAGTCAAAGGGTGTTTCAATTTGATGATGAGAGATACCAGGGGCTGTTTATGTCATAATCGACACACTTCTCAGGGGGCAGGATACCATTATTAAATAATTTACTACTAGATTAATTAAGATGTGGTTCCCAACATCTCTCCCTGGACCCCACTGCACCTCACAATGGCTGGGGTGGGGGGCAGGCAGCTGGGAGAAGAACAGCAGCCTGGCAAATACAAAGTCAAGCGCACCCTCATCTTCACCGAAGGCTGTGTACATTTGCTGAAGTGGAAACAATACTGATAGTAGATCTGCTTCTTGTAGTTTATGAAAAAAGAATGCACATTACCTGCTTAAACAGAAGAAAAACCCAAATTTTAGTTTATAGTATCCATACGTAAAAATAACAGAAGTTTAAAAAAGTCAGCAGAGGGGCTGGAGAGATGCCTTAGTAGCTTAGAGCACTTAGTGCTCTTGCAGAGGACTCCAGTTCAGGTCCCAGCACCCACATCATGTGCCTGGAACTCCAGCTCCAGGGGCTCTGATGCCCTCTTCTGGCCTCAGGGGGCACCAGAACTCACATGCACATACACCCACAAACCCATTTTTCAAAACAATAGAATAAATTTAGGGCAGGCACTCGCCTTTAATCCCAGCACGTATGAGGCAGAGGAAGGTGATTGTGAGCTCGAGGCCAGTGAGGTCTACACTGTGAGCTCCAGGGTTACACTGTGACACGCCCTCCCGCCTCCCGCCCCCTAACAAAACAAAACAACACCAGAACAAAAGTCTCTTCCTTTTAAAGTCAGCAGAGGGTGCTCGCACCCGGCTGGAACAAATGGCTCTGGGTATGGCTGTCTGTCCCCATCAGTGAAGATTGGGAAAGGAGCAGCCATAGCCCCTGGCCCCGGTGTTGGGCAGGCGCTCGACCCAGCCGCGCAGAACGAGCGCCAGGTCTAGCCCAGGCTCTCCCACGCTGTGACAAGAGCAACTCAGGGTACCGCCGTGTACCCTCTCCCCTCAGTCCGGCCGAGAGCCCTTCTGCGCAGGCGCATTGAAGGGAGTGGGCGAATCGGACCCTCCACATCCCCACCGGGTCGCCACCCCCTCGTTCGAGGCCAGGTGTGGGGCTCCTGAACCATCCACGTAGATAGCGCCTTGTCCCCACCACTGCCCAGGAGCAGCTTCCGCCCGAGGAGAGTGGGGAGCAGGCTACGGTCAAGCAATACACGCACCTCTTCTGAGTCTTCTCCGCCATCGTCAGGCCCGGGTCTCCAATGGGAGCCGAGATCGACACCGAATCCTGGCTAGAGCGATGATCTCGACGCGCAACGGCGGAGCCTGGCACGGCCGGGTCGGGGGCGGAACCTAGGCAGGGCCTTTTGCCTTGTAGGCTCTGCAGCTGCATAGTGTGGGCGGTTTGCTGTGTTGTAGCCTGGTCCAAAATTCTGGACTCGGATTTAAAAGCAGTTTGTTCTATTCCTTTGCGTGTCATTATGACCTCATTTTACCCACTCCTCTCGATGTTGGCGATCTCGCCCTGCATTTGTTCCTCTGACCTCACTGGGTGTTCTACCTGTGTTAGAAATCCTCGGCCTACCTGGTCCCTGATTGATTACAACCCGGTTTTAATGCCTCCAAGTCTTATCAAGTCTAAAAGGCCCAGAACAGGGATCTGATGAGCTCCAGGCCCTCCATCTCCGTAGAGGAAGCCACTCCAGTCAGGTGCTCCAAGGTTTGGGAGCCAGCCTTGGTATTCCTCCTGCAGATGAAAGTCACCCACAGGTCCTGCTGGTCTGACTTCTGGGACTCGACCTTCCAGTTTGCAGTGCTTGCACCACCAACCTAATCTCCACCCCCCCAACCTACCCTGTCTTTCCTCAGCTTGCTCCACCTTTAACCTCTAGAGTCACCTTCCCTATGCTTACCCAGTCCTATCCAAGGCCTTTTGTCAGAATCTCCTTGAATATCAAATCCAGTTGTTTCACTTGTTCCATTTATGTCTATATGTATATGTGTTTGGTGTGGAGAGAGAGAGAGAGAGCTCTCATGCTCCTTGTTATAGGACAGAATTCATAAAAAAAATCACCAACACCACTTTAAGAAAAGTAGCAAGGTAAATTTTAATTTTCGACCAGCAGGCCTGTCTATCTCAGGAGTAGAAGCAGCCCTGATGATTGTCAGGTCAGAGTTTTTATAGGATTATAGAATTATTATTAAAATAGGACACTTGTGAACCAATCAGGTTTGTACACCATAGCAGAATTTTGACTCTATTAATCAACAACCAATCATTATCAGACAAGTGATACAGTCATATAACTTGGCAATCAACTTTGTGACCTTAAAACTAGCCAACTGTTTTAGCCATAATAAGTATAATAAGACAGTCAAGGTAAATGACTTCTAGGTGGTCATACAATAACAGGATAACAAGGGTGGTCTTATGCCCTGTGTCAAGGTGACCCAAGATAGCACATGGATTACAGAAGTGAAAACAAGCTGGTTAGTCAGATGTATAATGTCTGGAATTAGCACATTCCATGATTCATGGCTAGGACAATTTTCCAAGACCTAAGGTTGGCCCCCTTTTCCTTTTGGTGTAGAGCAAAGTTGCTACTGAAATGGCTCTGAACAAAATGGAGTAACTTAGGGAAGTTTGCTGAGCCAGTTCACTCCTCTCTCTGCTCAATCATGCCTTCAAGAAGCCAAACTGACTCCCCATATGCAACTACTTTCTCACACCCCTGACACCTTCCTTTAAGTCCTAGATGTCACTTATTTGGGGTGGCCCAGAGAAACAGAACCAGCAGGAGATATGCATCAAAGGATTTATTGCAAGGAATTGCTTTCCATGGTTGTTAGGAACCTGTTACACAAGTACAAAATGTGTAGACCAAGTGGGGACTCTCGAGCAGAAGGGGAAGATACAGTCCATGAGGGGAACTTCTTTCTTCAGAGACGCCTCAGTTCTGCCCTTTGTTAGGGTTCAATAATCGAGAATAATTCCCACAGATACCAAAAAGATCATACAAAGAGTTTATTCAGGAATTTAAAAGTAAAAACAACCAAATGGCGGCTAGCTGGGTACAGACTGCATGAGCCAAAGATGGAGTCTGGGCCCGAACAATTGCAGGCAGGGGCTTTTATTGGGGAACTCCACAGAAACCCACTCTTGCCAAGCATCTTTTAAAATGATTGGATGTACCCATATCCCAATTACAGGGGAAGTCTTGATTGGTAGGGGCTGTCTTCAGGGCATTGGAATGTGTTGACCATTATCGGTGAGGCCAGGAGTTTCCTTTTTTACCTTATAAGGCTGTTATATACCCAGGCTTGTTTGATCTATAGCTTCTTAGGATGGGGGTGGGCTTGTCTGAAGAAGCTAGCCAAAAATGGAGTCAGAGCATTCTGGCTCTTTACCCTTAAAGTCTTTCAATTGATTCAATCAGGCCCACCCAAATTATTGGAAATAATTTGTTTCTTGCTCATTTTATGTTTTTTGAGATAGGGTCTCACTTTGTAGCCCTCGCTCACCTGGAACTCAACCTGGATGGCCTCGATTTTACAGAGATCTGCCTACTTCTGCCTCCCAAGTGCTGTGATTAAAGGCGTGTGCCACCACTCCCGACTCAATAATCTGTGCCTTAAGACTGATTAGTGGACTTTAATCATAGTAAGAAATGACTTAATAGGGGCTGGCGATGTAGCTCAGTTGGTAGGGTGCTTGCATCACATGCATGAAGCCCTAGGTTCAAGCCCCAGTGCCACATAATACTGGGCAGGGCAAAGCATATTCATAACCCCAGCCCAGGGAGGTGGAACCTTTGTTACTTTGGGAGTTATGTATTGAATCCTGTCATTTTATTGATTCTGTAGTATTAGTTCCTCTTCCTCTCTTGCTTAACTATTATTCAAGTATGGTTTATTCTTTCCTTTGGTCTTTTAGCTGGATTTGTTATTGCCTTTAGTCTAAAGGATTTCCTTGAGTGCCTTTTTCTTTTCTTTTCTTTTTTGAGACAGGGTCTCACTGTGTAGCCCTGGCTGACCTGGAACTCACTATGTATACCAGGCTGGCCTCAAACTCACAGACGTCTGCCTGTGTCTGCCTCCCAAGTGATAGGATTAAAGGCCACCATGCCCAGCTATGGATGTCTTCTTTAGAGCTGGCTTAATGGTCATACGTTCATTTATTTTTGTCATGGAAAGTTTTTATTTTTCCTTTAATTATGACAGATAGCTTTACTGGATATAGTCTGCTGGGTTGGCAGTTGTTATCTTTCAGAACTTGAAATACATCATTCCAAGTCCTTCTGGCTTTTCAAGTTTCCGTTGAATAATCAGCTGCTACTCTGATGAGCCTGCCTTTATGTATGACTTGGTGTTTCTCTCTTGCTGCTTTCAATAGACTTTCTTTGTTTTGCATATTTTAGTATTTTAATTATATGACAGGGGATGTTCTTTTCTGGTCATGTCTGTATGGGGTCCTAAATGCCACCTATATCTGGACTGGCAATCTCTTCTCCTAACTCTGGGAAGGTTTGTTACGATGCTTTTGAAAATGTTTTCTATGCCTTTAGAATGAGATTCTTCCCCTTCTTCTATGCCTATAACTCATAAATATGGTCTTTTCAAAGTATTGAGTATATCTTGGAATTTCTTACTATTTTATCTTTATCTGTGTTGGAGTGTTGCAGTTACTCCACCTTGTCTTCAAGCTCAGATATTCTGACCTCTCCTTGATCCATTCTATTGCTGACAGTTTGCATTTTTTATTTGACTTACTATGCTTTTTTATATCCAGTATTTTGGGGTTTTTTTCCTCAGTATTTCTCTTTGTTGAATTTCCCCTTGGCATCATCTATTGCCTTTCTTATTTCATACAGCTGTTTGTGTCTTTGAACATACTCACAACTGTTATTTTGAGTTCTTCGTGAGATGGCATTTCACTCACTAGATGCTGTCACTGTAGGCTTAGCAATTCTTGGAGGAGCTGTGCTGTCTTGGTTTCCCAGTTTCTTATGTTACTGCATTGGGATTTATGCATCTGCTGTTATTTTATTTCTTGTTTTACTTTTATTTATCAACTATATTCTTTCACTTGAAGTATTTGTAATGTTCAAGTGGGACTTGGATGTGGTAGAGTTGTATGTGTAGTTCACAAAACAGTTCTTCAGGCCAGGAGTCCAGAGTGCCTGGTGTAAGCTCTCTATTATTCCCTGGGTAGACTATTAACTGAGAGAACAGCTAGAGCAGCTGGATATTACCACTATGCAAATGCTCTACTAACCAATGAATGACAGTGGCTCCTTTGACTTCAATAACTGTGGGAAGATAAACAACTAAAGATAGTATGGAGTATACTCAGATTTCAGTTAATAAGATTAGGAGGGCAAAGGATAGGTATAGATAAGGATTTAACATTAGACTGATTTTGAAAAGAAAAAAAAAAATTGAGGTGGATAAAATAGCCAGGAAGGGAAAACTAGGATACTGTTAGGGTCTTCATATTTCACAGTTAAGAAGTAAAAAAACAGGCTGGAGAGATGGCTTAGCAGTTAAGAGCACTGGCTGCTATTGCAGAGCCCACATGGCAGCTAATAGTCTGTAACTCCAGTTCCAGGGGCTCTGACACCCTCTTCTGCCCTCTTCTGGCCTATACTGGCATTGCATGGACCAGTGCACTTACACTGCAGTTCTAGAGGCTGGGAAGTTGGAAATTGGGCATTATAGACTCTAGTGAGGGCCTATTCCTCACATCTGGTGCCTCTTGCTGCATCCTCATGTGGGAAGGGGCAAATAAGTTCCACTGAGCCCTCCAATAAGATGACTAATCATACAAATGAGGGCAGAACTTTTATGACCTAATCACTTCCCAAAGGCCCCAGCCCTTATACCATTACCTTGAGGGTAATTTTTGAAGAGACAAAGATGTTCAGACCATAGCACCATGTAATAAACACAGGTATTTCTTTTATTCTGATCATTTTCTCCATAAGGTAGGAATAGCATTCATCAAGCTGAGCTTATTTTACTGTCTCCCCCAAAGCTGAGATCCAGGAGGGTAGGACCATGCATGTTTTTCTTTCCATTCCTGATTCCAACCAGAATTCCCGATTCATGGTCGATAACTCACTTAAAAAATGTGTTGAAACTCACTGGTTAGGGACAGCCTTGCAGTGTCCTGGGCTGAGCAGGTGGCTCTCCACTAGTTCAGATGGCTTTTCATTCTTTCCTTGCTTTTAGGAAGTCATTTTTGGATTAACTGCTCATCCCTCAATGAAGACTCTCCTTAAATGTTTCCTCTCCACTCTTGCGCTCCCTCAAACCTGTTTAACTTCAACAAATATCACTGAGTACCGTGTGTGTACTGTGTGCTGGGGCTCTAGCAACAAGCCAAATAATTTTTTCCCTTGTAGAGCTCTCATTTTGTTTATAAAGGGCAGGAAATAAAGTAATCAAGAAGTAGGTGCAGGGGCTGGGGTGATGGCTCAGCAGTTAAAAGCACTGGCTGCTCTTGCAGAGGACCCAGGTTTGGTTCCTAGCACCCACATGGCAGCTAACAACTGTCTGTAACTCCAGTTACAGGGGATCCAACATCTTCTTCTGGCATCCAGGGGCATTGCAGGACATGAGTGCACTTACATGTAGACCAAACATACATATAAAAAATTGTTAAAGAAGTAGGTATATAGCTGAGCGTGGTGGCACACACCTTTATCCCAACACTCGGGAGGCAGAGGCAGGTTGATCTTAGTGAGATCCAGGCCAGCCTAGTCTACATATCAAGTTTCAAGCCAGACAGGGCTAAATAGTGACTCTGTCTAACAAAAAAAGAAAGAAAAGAGGAAAGGTGGGGTGCTTCTGTGGGAAGAAAGTAGTATAAGCGCAATAGTTGAGGAAAGTATCTTTTTAAAAAATATTTTATTATTTTTAATTTATGTGTATGTATGTATTGCCTACATGTAGGTAAGTGTACCCATGTTGTGCAATGCCTGTGGAAGGCAGAAGAGACAGAAGAGGCTGTTGGATCCCCTGGAAATGGAGTTAGGGACAGTTATTAGCTGCCATGTGGGTGCTGGGATTTGAACCCAGGTCTTCTGCAAGAACAACCAGTGTTCGCCCCTGCTGAGCCATCTCTCAGTCCTGGAAAGTATCTTGTGTGTCTTGGGATCCTGCCTGCTGCCTTCCTGCTCTGTTCTTGTTGACCCCAATCCACGAGCTGTCTGTCCTCAGGTAGATTTTTCATTAACCTAGTGAAGAAAATATGACAATGTGATGACTGGAAAGGCAAATAACGTGCTGTGTAAGCTGCGAAGCACAGCCTCTGACAGCTGTTTTCAGCAAATACTGTGAAGTGAGGGGATGCCAAAATGTGCTTTGGTTTCCATAGCAAGGTTCCCTTTATTGGAAGCTGGCTTTGATGCTGCTGATCTCTAGTGCTTTCCAGCACATTTGCTCACCTGGGCCTTCCTACACTACATAAAAAGACCAACAAGAATCTGGTTGTGACTTCTGCAGGAGGGTACCAGTTAGGAACTCTCCACAGACAGCATCTTTGTTCCTGTGCCAATGGATTGGCTTCAGCTGGTCTCCCTCCATCCTGTATCACTTTATCAACTGGTTGCTTTTCCTTTTGCAGTTCTGTTCAATTATCTCTGCCTCACAGATTCGTTTTCCACCCGGGCCAGGTAGGCTGGATGGTTAATTTTGTTCTTATATCTTTGGAATCAATAATAGGGTGGAAAGCGCACAGTGGTCTGCACATGTGATGATCATGTATTAATTACCCTCATTTTATAAGTTAGCTCGTGTTTAGCTTAACATCCCTGCCACCTGTTGTTGGCTGCTTGACAATGATTGTCTATAATGGGGCAGAACTGACTCAGAAATTAACATCCCAAAATTGGAAAGCGTCATATGAGATGGGAAATGGACAGATGTTGAGATGGGAAGCCCCCAAATGAAGACCTCTGCACCAACCATAGACCCCAGATATTCTTCAGCAGTCTTAATTTTATGAAAATTATGAAACTATATGAAGTATCATTGGTATGTTATGCCTATAACAAAGGATGATTGTTTTTTAATCCTCCTTTTTCTGAGAAATAAGTAAAAACAAATCTTGGTAGATTAGCCATACCTTAAAATAGGGTTTTAAAATTATTGTCACTAAAGATTTGATAGCTTGTATGTTTTCTTGGTCAACTGCAATACATTAGAAACAGTCCCTATTTTGAAGAAGGCTTCGTGGAATATCCTTCTGAAAAATGAACAATCTATTGCCTAAAGGCCACCTCCTAATATTTCTCGTAAATTAGAAACTAGGATTTTTATGTAGTGGAAGGTCTTGTGTGTGGTGCTCAGATGGAACTGAGGGGTCTAGACACACTGGAATGTCCTCTACCACTAAGCTATACTTTCTAGTCCTTCTTAAATAAAATCTAGCTATATCTAATATTTATAATTAGTGAGTTTGATTAAACTAGCATTTATTATTATTATTATTATTGGTCTTTTTGAGACAGGGTCTCCCTGTAGCCCCAGCTGGCCTGGAACTCACCATGTAGATCAGGCTGGCCTTGAACTCACAGAGATCTGCCTGCCTCTGCCTCCTGAGTGCTGGGACTACAGGTGTATGCCACCACGCCCGGCTAAACTAGGGTTTCTTATCCCTTATTCACAACTGGCGATGGCCCTTACCTTTGTTTCTGGGAGGATGGGATAATAGTTGCAGAGATATTTTCTATTTAGAAAGAGTCACAAAGGGGCTGGGGAGATGGCTCAGTGGTTCAGAGCAGTTACTGCTCTTCCAAAGGACCTGGGATCGGTTCTGAGTACCCACATGGTGGCTTACAACTGTTTATAACTCCAGTTCCAGGGGATCTGATGCCCTTTTCTGCCCTCTGTGGACACTGCATGACACAGGTGCATTTATATGCAGGCAAAACATTCACACATAAACTGGATGGTGGCTCATGCCTTTAATCCTGGCACTGGGGCAGAGGTAGAGGCAGATGGATCTCTGTGCACTCAAGGCCAGCCTAGTCTACATAGTGAGTTCCAGGCCAGCTGGGGCTACAGGGAGATCCTGTCTCAAAAAAACCTAAAAAAAAAAAAAAAATCATACATATAAAGTTAAAAAAAATTAAAAATAGAAAAGTCATAAAAAAGTAAGTAAAACAAACAAAAACCAGAGTTAACTTCCATGCAATTACTCTAGAGCTGAGATTGCTCTCTTAGCCTTTTGAGTCTTAATTCCTCACTGAATATCCTTGTGTATGTGACTAAGCTTTCTGAGGGGGGCCCTGCCCTTTTCTATACAAAGGAAGTGATGCTTGTCTCCTGTCTCTGGCAACCATCCTCACTCCAGTCCTTGGGTGGAACTCAGAGCCTGATCATGCTAGGCAAGTGCTCGACCACAGAGTCATATCCCTAAGGTTTATTTGTTGATTTGTTTGTTTCTGAGGCTGGGTCTCGCTCTATACCCCAGACTGATCTTGAACTAATGACCCTTTGCCTCTGAGTACTGCTCATTACTACCAGAAGGCCTAGAAAGAAATCAAAAGCAGTCAATAAATTGTGTGTTCTACACTGTATATGTGTATAGATATTTCAGTGTTTATTAATCTTCTGGGGAAGCTGCATCTGGATGTAGTGTTGTCCCTGGTTTCTACCTCTGTTATACAAGGAATAAGTGTTCCCATTATTTTTCCATAGCAAGTGAAGACTTAGATCACAATGTTAACTGGGGTGATACAGGCAGTCACTCCAAACACAGGCTCAATAAAAAGCCCAGGAATGGCCCAGGATTTTTATGTAACAGAGCCTTTTATTCTAAGACACCTGCTGTTCTTCTCAAGAGAGTAATTATTGGCAGTGTGCCTGGCACTGTGCCATGGAGCCATGATGCACACCCTGGGATGAAGGTGCTACCTGGCTCTAAGTAGCAGGGAAATGCAGGCTTTGTTCCCATTCCTCCCCTGTCCCTATCTAGCCAGTTTTACATTTATTCTGATCCCCTCTTCCAGCTTTATTAATTTGACACAATAAAAAACAGCAGCAAACCTTTTAGCAAGGCACAGTGGCACACACCTTTAATCTAGCACTTGGGAGGCAGACAGAGCTCTGTGAGATCAAAGCCAGCTTGATCTACATAGCAAGCTCCAGACCAGCCAGGGATACACAGTGAGACCCTGTCTCAAAACAAAACCAAAACGAGAAACCCCCAAACCAAACACAATCCCCCCAAAGACGACAACATTTGTTGTTCCATATAATGCAGAAACAACCAAGTCCACATAATGTGGACTGTCCCAGACTGCACATTCATCTGCAGAGCGAGGCCTGGGGCACCACACAACACTGCTTCAGTGTGGGCGCCTTACAACGCTGAAGAAAGCAATTGTAGTTTCCTTCTCTAGCTGCCAGAAGACACATTGATAATGTAACTACTTCAAGGGCAATGAGTGATCCCTGATGTCCCTTACATTTGGAAGGCAGTAGTCAAAGGATGAAATTTGGGGAGAACTGGCCAAAATGTACAAAGCCACACCAGATGTGATCTTTTCCTTTTTCCTTTAGTTTTTGTTTGCTTGTTTGAAACAAGGTTTCACTGTGTAGCCCAAGGCTGGTCTGGTCTAGAACTTGCTATCCTCCTGTCTCAGCCTCTTGGAGTGCTGGGAATACAGGCATGAGCCACCATGCCCATGTAGCAAGTCATCTGTCATTTGGAGTCAGACTCCATTTTGTTGGTAGCAAGATAACAGACACAATGTTTGATTCGCTGGATTACACAAGGAGAATGAACCTGAACCTAGAGTTGAAGACATGACCTGTATAGGAAAAGACTGCAAGCAAAGGGCAGGAAGAGTGCAAAACACCAACTCCTGAGCGCTGGAAGTGCAGCCCTGAGGATGAAGGGCGGACACCACGATTTTTCTCATTGAGTTTTCAATGAGGCACTGGGTAGCCTTTCTCCTGCTCTCTGAAACACACAGGGCGAAAGGAGGAAAGACACTTCCTTTGCAATAGATACCTAGAGCGCTCTTCCACTTCCTCCACACAAGCCGGGTGTGGTGGCGCACGCCTTTCGCCCCAGCACTTGGGAGGCAGAGGCAGATGGATCTCTGAGTTCGAGGCCAGACTGGTCTTAAAAAATAAATAAATAAATAAATTTGAAAAACACTCCAGACTACTTAGTAACACACTAGGGGCAGTGATGGCAGCTACCCATAGGATGGAGGGACATGAAAGCGTCATCAGAGCCACCAAAGGAGGAGCCAAGATTTGGGTCCTGAGGTAGTAGTTTGCAAGCAGCAGACCTGGGCTCTGACTCTCAAGAGTCATGTGACAGCATGGCTTTTTTAGTGTCGGACTGGGTCCCTGGAATGATTTCTGCAGTGATCTGCCTGCCGCACTGTCCTAGGTGTCACCTCGAGGTCCCTTTCCTTTCAGGTACCTCTTTCTCCTGGCTGGAGGCGGTGCCCTGGCCTCGGCTGCCATGGGTTCCTACTCTCTGCTCGTCCTCACCCCTGCCTTCTGTGCTGGGGTTCTGGTCTCCTCACTCGGCGCACAGGAAGTCCACAGGCTGACCTTCTTCTTTCAGATGAGCTGGCAGACCCTGTGTCACCTGGGTCTTCACTACGCCGAGTACTACCTGCAAGAGCCCCCTCCTGTGAGGTAAAGCCTCTGCTTGTTTGTGTGGAGAGAATATGAGTCTAAGCTGCTTCTATTCTTTCCCATCTGAGGCTCTGAAGCAAGACACTTCGTTTCTCTCAGGCTCAATCCCTTTTCCTAAAAAAAAAAAAAAAAAAAAAAAAAAAAAAAAAAAAATTATGGTGGATTGGTATGAAAGTTGGGGAAGGTTATCCCAGAATGCAAAAAAATAGAGCTAGCAATGCCTATCTGGAAACTTCTGTGTGACAGATAAGGAACGTAAGTATAAATCTGTAACTATACACCGCCATTATGTAATGTCTATACAGCACAGGATCTGGCGCTTGCTGCAGCTGCCACTGTACCTGGGAGGGAGGAGGCCTGCCTGGAAGCAATGGCGCTTTGCTTGCCTCAGCTTGGGCAGTTTCAACACACAGCAGCAATACATCACCATGAACGCTTGCTGTCCTCCTACAGTGCTTCTGCTGTGTAAGGCTCTTGTCTTTATTCAGGCTCAGCTGTACTACTGGCTCCCAACAAAGGTAGTCAGCCAATCTAGAAAACAACAAAGAACAAAAACCAAGAGCTAATTATAGCCTAGAGAAGTGTTTCATGAGTTAGCAGGAAATGAACATCTTTCTGCTCTGAGGCCTAATGTTCCTGACTCCCGGTGGCTCTCAGCTGGCATGAGTCTGTGTCACTCAGAGAACAGAGGCTGTGATGTGCTAAGTGGGTCACTTGTCTGATTTTAGCCTACCATTGGTTCACTGCACCTAGAATCCTTAAAAAATATTATTGTGACAGGTTGGGCATTATGACACATACCTGTAATCCTAGCGCAAGGAGGTGGAGGCAGGAGGATCAGGAATTCAAGGTCATCCTCAGTTGCACAGCAAGTTTAACGCCAGCTGGGATACATAGACCCTGTCTCAAAAAAAAATATGATGATGTTCACCAAAGTCCTCAGGCTTGTGAGATGGGAAGATGGCTCAGTGGGTAGGAATGCTTGCTGTACAAGCATGAGGACCCGAGTTCAAATCCTAAGAACCCATGGTTATTTGTGTGCATACCTGTGACCCCAGCATTGCGTGTGTGCAGGGGAGACAAGAGGATTACTGGGGGTTTCCTAGTCGTCAGCCTAGCTCCAGATTCAGTGAGAGACCCTGTCTCCTGGGAATAAGGCACAGAGTGATAAAGCAGGGCACCCAATGTCCTCCCTTGGCCTCCACATGCACGGGGTGGGAGAGTTTCTTCTGTCCTTTTGATAAAGCAGGGCACCCAATGTCCTCCCTTGACCTCCACATGCACGAGTTGGGAGACTTCCTTCTGCCCTTTTGAAAGAAAGACAAGATAAGATGGCAGGTGGTCAGGGCTCTGCTGTATGGGATGTGGTGAATGAGGACTTCAGGAAGCTAGGCCCTGTCAGAGGCTGTGAGGGCAAGTTGAATAGGCTTGAGTGGATGGGAGGAGGGCTGAGGCAGATTTATGGGACTATATGCTAGCTGGCTGGAGCTGCCATAGCAAAGCCTACTGACGGTGGTGTGCACAGCAGAACTGTATCTCTTCACAGCTGGAGGCTGGAGGTCCAAGGATCATGTTGGCAACAGTGGTGGCTTCTAAGACTCTTTAGCTTCTACATGGCCACTTTCTCCTGGTCCTCACATGTCTTGTGTGTGTGTGTGTGTGTGTGTGTGTGCCTTGATCTCTTCTAAGGACATCAGTCATGTTGGATTAGTGTCTGCCCATATGACTTCATTTAATCACCTTTTTAAGGGCCCTGTCTCCAAATAAACTCACATGCTGAGGCACTAGGGCTTGGGACTTCAGCGTGTGAATCTGGGGGGCATAGTCTCCAACAGGTAAGTGAGCAGGGGTGAGTGGCATTTGGAGGCTTCCCTGCTCTTAAGATAAGCCAAGCAAGAAGATCTGATGTCCTTAAGTGAGACACAGGTAGATATGGCTATGATTGGGGACAGTGGTATTCTTTGCACTGGATATCTCTCTTGATTACAGTGTGCCACTGTGATTTTCACTGGCTGTTCTCAGCAATCTAGTCAGCAGGCTCTTTGACGGGGTGGCAGGGGTCGATCAGGTGACAGGCAAAGCACAAAACTCATGGTGCTCATGGATCACCACACACTCTGACACATTTCTCAGCAAATGTCCTTGCTCACCAGAATCTTGCAGTCAGGACCTGGCTTATGTTTAAAAACTTCAACTTCCTGTAATTTTTTCACTACCAATTCTTGTTTATTATTTATTTATTTATTTATTTATTTATTTATTTATTTATTTAT
>NW_008337446.1:143294-150212 GCF_000622305.1 Nannospalax galili
TCCATGTTGATACTTAGATTTTAGTTTTTACTTTTTCACTGAAGTAGAAAATTTTGTGGTGACCATCTGGACTTCTGGTCCTCTCCTGTCTCCATTTCCTAGGTACAATGATTATAAGCAAGCACCACAACACCCAGTTTTTGTTGTTGTTGTTTGCTTTTGTTTTGTTTTGGGTTTTTGTTTTCGTTTTTTCTTGAGGCATAGTTTCACCCTGTAGCCACAGCTGGTCTGGAGCTCGCTATGTAGACCAGGCTGGCTTTGAACTCATAGAGACTTGCCTGCCTCCGCCTCCCCAGTGCTGGGACTAAAGGCTTGCGCCACCACATCCTGTGATCATTCTTTCATTTTCATCTCTTAACTGGTGGTTGGTGTTCCCATTTGTGGTTGCCCAAGTAATAATGTGCAGTTCTGAATGAACCTAAGCGTCTTTGTGTGGCATGATTTGTTGTGGGGTCTGTGGCAGTCTGGAACTTGAGAATAAACATAGAATGGTCTCATATTTTAAAACAATTTCTTTCAGGTTCTACATCTCTCTTTCTTCCCTCATGCTCTTGACCCAGAGGGTCACGTCTCTGTCACTGGACATCAGTGAGGGAAAAGTGGAGAAAACACCTGGAGGCACCAGGAGCAGAAGCTCTTTGGCTGAGCATCTGTGTAAAGCTCTGCCCTATTTCAGCTACTTGCTCTTTTTCCCTGCTCTCCTGGGAGGCCCCTTGTGTTCCTTTCAGAGGTTTCGGGCTCGTATTCAAAGATCTAACTCTTTGTATCCCAGTATCTCTTTCTGGGCTCTGACCTGGAGGGGCCTGCAGATTATTGGACTGGAGTGCCTCAAGGTGGCCCTGAGGAGGCTGGTGAGCCCAGGAGCCGGACTGGATGATTGCCAGCAGCTGGAGTGCGTTTATGTCATGTGGCACACAGCTGGGCTCTTCAAACTCACCTACTACTCGCACTGGATCCTGGACGACTCTCTCCTCCATGCTGCAGGCTTTGGATCTGAATCTGGCCAGAGGCCTGGGGAGGAGGGATATGTCCCGGATGCGGACATCTGGATGCTAGAAACAACCCACAGGATATCCCTGTTCACGAGGCAGTGGAACCGAAGCACAGCTCGGTGGCTGAAGCGGCTAGTCTTCCAGAACAGCCGGTGCTGGCCGGTGCTGCAGACCTTTGCCTTCTCAGCCTGGTGGCACGGGCTCCACCCCGGACAGGTGTTTGGCTTCCTGTGCTGGGCTGTGATGGTAGAAGCTGACTACCTTATTCACACCTTTGCCACTGTGTTTTTTCGATCCTGGCCACTGCAGTTGCTCTATAGAGCCCTTGCCTGGGCCCATACCCAGCTCATCATTGCCTACATAATGCTGGCTGTTGAGGTCAGGAGTCTGTCTTCTCTCTGGCTGCTGTGCTGTTCTTACAACAGTGCCTTCCCCATGCTGTACTGTGTTTTGCTTTTTCTATTAGCAAAGAGAAAACCCAAATGTAACTGAAGTCCTTCCCTGCTTTCCACCTTGTCCAAATGAAACCGAGCTGAGTGTTGTGGGTGCTTCACCAGGAAAGGCCACTCAAAGTTTTGCCAATGAAAGTCGTTGCTGGCCAGGGTTACTACACAAGGGTGTCAGAACTCCAGTGTGTAGCCCCGAGCCATCTCTAGCATAACCCTTTATACAGAGAAACCATAACCAGAGGTGAAAAGTTTAAGTTCCCAAGCTTTACAGGTGGAGAGCCCCCTTAACAATTTCTATTCTATTAAGCAACAATTACTATTTTGCAGAAGCAGGCCAAGCATAACCTACAGAAGCCATAAATCTGCAGTTGGCAGGTACACTCTGGGACACACTGACCTGTTCCCAAGACAACTGGGGTTCAGCTGACATGTGTTCCCATACCCTGGGCCAAGTGTCTGATAATTTCAGAGACTAGAGTCAGCCTAAACTTTAACATGGCGTAGCTATTTTTAAGAAGATGCCACACTGAGAAAATGCCAGATGATGCATCTGATTACATTGATGATTAATGTATTTCAACTGTTTCATAATAAAATATTTCATAATAAATATATTGGATGGGCTGGGTCCTGTGGTGCACACCTTTAATCCCAACACTCAGGAGGCAGAAGCATGTGGATCTCTGTGAGTTTGAGGCCAGTCTGGTGTACAGAGTGAGTTCTATACCAGCTGGGCCTACATAGTGAGACCCTATCTCAAAAAACAACAACAAAATACTGGGTGGATAAGCCTGAGGGCTGGCCACAGAATGTACCTGTCAGTGTTAACCAGCTGTCCTGCCACTGAGTTACAAAACAGAAAAGTGTATGGATTCACTTTTCCAGGTGTGGAAGCAAAGTTTAAGTAAAGCAATATATAAAACACAAGGGGTATATGTGTGTGTGTGTGTGTGTGTGTGTGTGTGTGTGTGTGTATTAGTGTTCACTCAGTGGCAGAGTGCTTGCTGAGCATGCATGAGGCCCTGAGTTCAGCACTGCAACTAAACCAAACCAAATAACACCTCAAGTCACTGTGAACCGAATGGAAGGTGTTATATACCTGGACATTCTAATGTTGGCTATCCAGTTGGCCCACTAGATCAAGAAATGAGAACTTTAGCAATTTGGCACTTTTCAGTGCTATAATGAAATGTAGAGACAGGCTAACTCGGGAAGCAAAGGAGGTTTGTTTAACTCAGCTTTGGAGGCTCAAAATCTAAGATTGGTTGGTGCCATTAGTTTGGCCTCTGCTGAAGGCCTAACGGTAGATGCTGTCAGTCATGGCAGAAGTATGTGTGGAACAGCAGATCACAGCTCCAACAGTAAGCCAGAGAGCTGCTGGGACCAGATTAGCTTTCCTTAAGAACCCTCTTGGGAGGAAACTACTCCCTGTGGGAATGACCTTCATGAATGGATATAGCCTGGACTAATGACTTTTAATTAACCCCAGCAAAACCATGTGCTCTTGTGTCTTGTGACTTTGACACCTGATCTTGTTTGCTAGGCAACCTCAACTTGGTACTCTACCCCCCAAAATAATGAATGAATGTGGGTGTGCTTAAGAATTAAAATGTAAAAGCACTGAAAGGTGGTGCACCATCTCTACTGCACACAGTAGAGCTTGGGAAGGACGACTGACCTTGGATGAATGAGATATTCTAGAACTAGGGATGGAAAGGCTGGATGGTCTGTTAGATTAGTGTGGAGCCAAACTTATACTTCCTCAATTGAAGTTGGAGAAGCTATTTTGATTAAAATTATGGGTGGGGCCAGACTCAGGACACAGTCCAGGGATCGAGTTCCAACAAGACAATTCTGTCAGCACTGTTGCAGGAGACAGATGGTTCCAAGAGATATCTAAGGGAACAAGTGTCTTCTGAGTTTGGGCCGGTCTTAAAAACTACATTTAAGAATTAAGCTGTTTGTTCAGGTGATGGTAATGTAGACAGAGTAATGCACACCTCCCACTGGGATCTACCTCTTAGACATTCTGCATTATTACCATGGGGATCAGGACTCCAGTACATGGACCTTTCGGGGACACTCAGTCATATATCAACCATAACAAGTCAGGCATGGTGGCATATACTTGGAATCCCAGTACTCAGGAAGCCTATGCAAGATCACAAGTTGGGCCAGTAGGCACGGCATAGTGAAACCCTATCTTAATCGACAAGTCATCAAAACAACAAACAAAAATGACAAAACTTAACTATATTATCATATTACTCTGTTAGAATAAACGAGACTCATCTATAAGTTTGAAAAATTTGGTCTGAACTTGGAGATTTGAATTAAAAAATATAGAAAGGCTGATATTATTCATGGAGAATAACAGGTGAAAACCCACCAGAGACTTGATAACTACTTACACAATCACTAAATACAAAACTGATTCAAAGGGTAACATACAAAGGGACCAGCAGCAGGAAGGTTGGTTTAACTGCAAAGATGTCTGCCATTCCTTTCCCAGACACACTCCAAATAGATCCTGCTCTTTCTTGTATTTAAAATCTACCGATGGGCTGGAGAGATGGCTCAGCAGTTAAGAGCACTGAGTGCTCTTGTAGAGGACCTGGGTTCGATTCCCAGCACCCACATGGTGGCTATGAACTCTCCTTAACTCCAGTTCCAGGGGAATCCGAAGCCCTCTTCTGACCTCCGTGCCATTGCACGACATGGATGCCCTCACACACATACAAACACTACATTTATACACAAAAAAATAAAAATAAATATATAAAATCTATTGATAAAAAGTGATCAGAATGTCCATGTAGCCTGAAGCAATGCCATTTAGCTAGCAGTTCCCTAGTCTGGCCACATCTGTGGGCATCTGAGCTATGATATAATTGCTTTTTTAACTTTTTAAAAGGTTTATCTGTGTATGTGTGTGTGTGCACACATGTGCCAATTCACAAGCGTGTGGAAGCCAGAGGTCAATATTGGATATTTCCTCAAACAGTCTCCCCTTTTTGTTGTTGTGTCCTTTTTTGAGATAGGGTCTCCCCAGCTGGCCTGGAACTTGCTATGTTGACATCACCTAGAGATCTGCCTGCCTCTTCCTCCTAAGAGCTGGAATTAAAGGCGTGCATAACTGTGCCAGACACTCCACTTCATTTCTTGAAACAGGGTCTCTCACTGAACCTGTTGCTCAGGAATTCAGGTAGACTGGCTGGCCAGCAATCTCCAGGGGGCCACTTGTCTCTGCCTTCCCAGCTCTGGGATCACAGACACATACCTCTGAGCCTGGCTTTTATGAGGGTTCTGGGGACTGGACTTAGGCCCTGATGCTTGCTTGCATGGGGAGCACTTTGCCAACTAAGTCATCTCTCCAGCCTGTTTTTCTTTGATTTGTTTAAAGTCTAGTTACTTTTCTTTTTACTTCTTGGCTGTTTTGAGATAGAGTCTCACTATATAGCCCAGGCTAGCCTCAAACTATGATCTTCCTGCTTCCACCTCCCAAGCACCAGGATTACATTGGTTTATGACCATACCCAACTTAATAATTATATCTCATTCTAGTTTATGCCACAAGAAACATAAAGTTGTTCAAATAAAAAAGTTTGTGTATTAATTAAAACCATCTGCTTACCCAGGATGACATCTATTCACCATAAAAAGCATTGCCTAAGAACTGAGACTATGCCTTAGTGATAGAGCACATGCTTAGCATATGCAAGGCCACACACACACACACACACACACACACACACACACACGGCAAAAAGAATTATACAAGTATCTAAGTATTTATTCAAACCAATTTCATCCTTTTCAAAACATAAAATTACAAATAAGCGTTTACAACTTGACAGTGCAACCTAAGTGCCCCTCAACTGATGAGTGGTTGACAAAAATGTGGTATATTTACACAATCGAGTTCTATTCAGCAGTAAAGCAAGATGAAATAATGAAATTTTCAGGTAAATGGATGGATCTAGAAACTGTTATACTAAGTAAAGTAACACAGACTCAGAAAAACAAATGATGTATGTTCTTCCTCATTTGTGGATCCTAGTACCAAATCCTTTTAATAATTCCAGGTCCTTTTAATAAGATGATGCTATACAGCGGTCTCTTCTGCATGAAATAACTACCATCATCATGGCTTTGGCTGAGCCTGATTGCTAAACATTGTTGCAATTGGGCTTGTTGATGGTTGTGCTCATTCTGGGGAAGGCTAGGAAGAGAAAGCATGACTCATGCTGGGTAAAGGCTTTCCAGTGTGCCTACCCTCATGTCATACATACACCTCAGCAACCCCTCAGTTATCTCGGTAAGTAAGCTCAATAAATTCATTGGTTCCCAAGTAAAACTTTAATCAAACTTGACACGAGAACCTCAAAAGGGAATGATCATTGCTTAGCATCCCCAGGAAAAGAAGTCTCACAACAGATGGAAAATTTATTTCTTAATGCTATTATGTCTCATAATTATTTTTTTAAAAAATGTGAATGTAAAAAGTGTTAAAAGGATATGGGAATGGAGATATTTTCTAAAATAGAAAAAAATGAGAAAGCCTAAGCAAGTGATGAAGGTCTGCTTAGGTTTGTTATGATATATAGAGAATGAGACAAAAATAATATACACATAATCTTAGAAAGTCTATGGTCATAGTTTAGTCAACTAGTTTAAGGAACAAAATATATATCTAGTCAAGGTTTATCTGAGAATATTTGGTTTTTTAATTATCTCCATAGCACATGGTAATTAAAAGTACCAGACTGGTAGTTCTAACTTTCTTGGATGTCTAACAACCTTACTTTGAGGCCTATACTAATTTGGTCAAAGGGACATAAAGGACAGTTTTTTGCTCCGGTCAGAGGGAGTTAAAGGACAGTTTTTGCCCCTTGCCCTCCAAGGAAGACTAAGTTCCAGGGGACTATGGAACATCTCTCAAAATGTCCTATAACTGTGGTGAGTCACCTGTCCTCTTGTTCAGGGAGGAAACAGAGAACCCATAAGATGGACTTGAACCAGTGTCCAGTCTACAAAGAGGGTCAACTCAGAGGAAGCATCTCATCCATGCTTCCAAGTGAAGCCAGACATGGTTGAGCAGGACCTTTGACTTATCTTCATATAGATGGAACTGGTAAAAGAAAGAAGCCAGGAGCTCCTCCTAAGCCCATGTGACCCCTGAGGAACAGTTCCTCAAACGACCTTAAGTGTAAAAGTAAATTGATTTATTGGGCCAACTGTACCATCTTAAACACCAAAAAGGAAAGCATAACCAAAGAGTAAAGTCACCAGTATACTTCAAGAGTTTGAGGGATTACACCCAGACATTAGGCTTAAGTCCATATAAAAAGTTATTTAGACAATTCTCATTGATGATTTTGTTTCTAACCAGAAAGTGCTGCTCAGATGTAAGACTTCAAATATTGGTCTCCAATACTGTAGTGCCCACCTGTAGCTACGGGAGACAACCAGCTATT
>NW_008337446.1:150557-150925 GCF_000622305.1 Nannospalax galili
AGATAGATACCCATTGAAGGGGGATCCCAGTTGCCTCACCCTGCATCCCTGTTCAGCATGGAAGAAGCCAGAGTGATTCGTATCCAGATTCCCTATTGGCAATTTGGATAACCTCTTCAGAGGATGGAGTGATAAGAATAGGAGGCAGGAATTGGCTAGGCAGTTAGGGTAAAAAGACCCCAAAGAAAAGTAGCCATTTTCTTGGCTAAAAGTCAACATCCTTGGGCCTCTTAGCAACATACTCTGTTCCAAAGGCCAAAAATGTTGAAAGTATTTGGGAGCTTGTGTCTAATCCTTAAAAGATCTTAGGGTTACCTCTTCAGAGGGGGAAATGTTAGAGTAGCCAAGAGCCCCATAAAAATAAATAA
>NW_008337446.1:150963-183275 GCF_000622305.1 Nannospalax galili
AAAAAGTTATGGGGAGATATGGGAGGAATTGGGGGGGAGTGGGCACGGATTTGATCAAAACACCTTATAATTCTCAATAAATTATTTAAATTAAAAAAAACCTTGCAACGATAATACCAAGTCAAAAGTTATGGGTAGGGCTGATGAGATTGCTTAGTGGGTAGAAGTGTTGACAAGCTGAGTTCAATCCCCAAATCCCACAAGGTACAGGAGAAAACCGACTGCTAAGAGTTGTCCTCTAACCACCACACATATGCTGTGGTTTGTGTCTGAGCACGCATACACACATTAAAAAAGAGTCATAGGTCATCAAGAAAATTATAGGTCAATGTGACCAATTCACATTGAGGCAAGAAAATAAGGAAGCCTACATCTTAGTAAAGACAGCTCCGCCTAGCAGGCAGTGAGGGCTCTGACAGGCAGGCATGGGCTGGGTCTGGAGCAGTCTTCTATAGGGTTTCCCAGTATTCAATAGTCCACAGGAGCCAAAGTGGACAAACAGAGTCAAGAGGAAACAATTGATGGTCAAGGTGTCAAGGAACCTATAAATGTCATTAAAATGACCATTCTTTGTCTAACCCAGTGAGGCAGTTGGGGGAGGGTTTGTGTTATATGGCAGGAAATTTAATCATCATTGCATTATTGTCCTAGTTTGTCTCTCCATTGCTGTCACAAAACACTCTAAACAATACCAACCTGGGGAGGAAAATGTTTATCCAGCTTACATCTTCCAGGTTACAGTTCATCAGGGAGCCCAAGGTAGGAACTTGGAGGCAGGAGCTGGAGCACAGGCCATGGAGGACTGCTGCTTACTGACTTGCTCCCCTGGCCCCTGCTCAGCCTGCTTTCTTATGCAATACAGGCCTACCTGTCCAGGGGTGGCACTACCCACAGTGGGCTGGGCCCTCCCACATCACTCATCAAGAAGATGCCTCTCAGACATGGCCACAGGCCAGTCCAATAGAGGCAATTCCCCAATTGTGGCTCCCTCAACCCAGGTGTGTCAAGTTGACACTAAAGCTATCCAGCACAATTATTATTATAGAAAAAAAAAACATTTGGGAGAATGGTTAAGTAAATTACGATTATCACAGAATTATTAAAAATGAGTACTTTGTATAGGGGGTGCTTCTGGGGAACTGCCTACAGGGGCGTGTTCAGTTTAGGAAAATCCTTCAAGATGTCATTGTGCCATTGTGCCTCTCTCTCTCCCTGACTATACATACATATATATGTAATTCTCTAAGTGAGCAGTTTTGACAATTAGGTAAATGCTTCTCAAGAAATGTTAAAAATTTAAAAAGAAGATTGATCAATAAAAGTCTTTTGAAATGAAATCTCATAGGCTGGCAGGATGGCCCAGTGAGTAAAAAGTGGTTGCTGTGCAAGCCTGGCACCCTGAGTGGGTCCTCAGAGCCTATATAAAGGTGAAAGGAGAGAATCAGTGCCACAGAGTTGCCTTCTGACCTCTATGTACAATCCTGTGGCATGCATTCCCCTCCCCACACCACAGACACACACACAATAAATAATAATAATAATAATAATGAATCAGACTCAAAATGCAAAGAAAAAAAGGAGAGGAGGAAGGCAGCAATCTGCCTTCAAATCTCTTCATTGATGGTCAAGAATGCTCCTACTCTGATTAAATGAGGAGCCTACTTCCTTCCCTTCTATTTGTATCCTCTAGGGAGTATTTCACGTAGCAGGACAGTACAGAGTAGAATGGGATTTGCAGGAACTGGTCCAATGAAAAAAGGCCAGAGACAGAGAGATGCCCTCTTCTGACCTCTGAGGGCAATGCATGACATGGGTGCACCTACCTCCATGCCAGCGTTATACTCATACACATAAAATAAAAATAATAAAATAGCTGGGCATGGTGGCTCACCCCTTTAGTCCCAGCACTTGGGAGGCAGAGACAGGCAGATCTCTGTGAGTTCAAGGCCAGCCTGGTCTACACAGTGAGTTCCAGGCCCTCTGGGGCTACAGGAAGACCCTGTCTCGAAAAGAGAATAATAATAATAAAAAGAAAAGAAAAAGAACTAAGCCAGGAGACTATGATTAGTAATCATTCTGATTAAAATTCCAACTTCATCACACCGATCAGATTCCTCATTACAGATTTATTTATTTAAATTTATTTTTGTTTTTTGTATACATGTATGTAAGGACACCCAAGTGTGCAATGCCCCTGGAGACCAGAAGAGGGTGTTGGATCCCCTGGAACTGGAGTTATTGAACCTCTGTCACCTTGTGAATGCTGGGAACTGAATCCAGGTTCTCTACAAAAGCAGAGGACCCAAGTTTGGTTCCCATTACTCACATACAGTGGTACAACTGCCTGTACCTGCACTCACATGTGCATACACATATGAATACACGTAATTAAAATTAAAAATGAATCTTTAAAAAAATTGAGAGACTAGGTGTGATGGCTCGTGCCTTTAGTCCTAGCACTCAGGAGGAAGAGGCAGGCAATTTCCTGTGAGACTGAAGCCAACTTGGTCTACATAGTGAGTTGTAGACCAGCTGGGGCTGCAGGGAAACTGTCTCAAAAAAGTCCAACCCTCCCCCCAAATCCCCAAAACCAAACAACTGAGAATAAATAAGGCTTCGTGGTGCTAATAAAATACCACAATCTGCTTTCTTTCTTCCCCATGTAAATAGGTTTAATTTTGAAAC
The DNA here is from genome assembly GCF_000622305.1 of Nannospalax galili. Lineage (NCBI taxonomy): Eukaryota > Metazoa > Chordata > Mammalia > Rodentia > Spalacidae > Nannospalax > Nannospalax galili. Next base: position 153,649 of record NW_008337446.1, read on the forward strand.
CCATATTTGGCAGCTGATCACAGATAACCTATAATATCAATGTGCTTTGGAGTCTCACTTCCAGGAGAAATTCCTAATAGCTGGAGATGATAAATTACTTCTGAGGGAGTGTCTTTGCTTCCTGTGCTTGTCTTGGTCTATCTATTCTTCAGAAACAACCTCAACAATCATATATTTCTGTGAGTTCATGTTGTTCAAGTAGGCAGGAATGGTGGCACATGCCAAGAGCCTAGCAATTGGGAAGAAGAGGTAGGAGGACCAGAAGCTCAAGGTCCGTCTTGACTACATAGCAAGTTTGAGGCCAACCTGGGCTAAATGAGACCCTGTCTGAAGAAATATAAAAGCAAACAAAATTCCCTATAACATCCAAGTGTTACTTTGATTTAGATGCCTAGGTGTAGTTGTTACTTATCTCATTGTGATGAACTGCCCTGACAAAAGTGACTTAAGAGATAGTTTATTTGCGCTCACAGTTCCAGGGTGCAGTCTATCTATCTACAGGGTTCAGGTTCTCTTGGGTTTGTTTTGAGGGAACTGATGGCTTCAGATCAGCTATTCAGGAGTACCCACAGAGGCCCAATTCAGGTTCCTGTCAGGTACTCTCAGGCTTCCTTCACCACGTGGAGGCAGGATTCAGGTTCTCTCAGGCAGTCCTGTGCATTGTCAACCCACCATGTGGAAGCAGGATCTGGGGCTGTCAGGCTGTACCCTAGGTTCTCAGGTCCTCTGGTAGTTGGAGGCCAGAGGGAGGCCAGCACCCAGCACACTCTGGTGGTCTCGTACATTTTATTTTTTATAGCTACAGAAATGTGTGTCCTTTGTTTGGACCTTGATGCAAACAAACCATATGTAAAAGAAAATATATAGGAAAAATGCAACACTAACTGGGTGTTAATAATTCTTGTCTTTTTCAGGTGTGGTAATCATCTTACGGTTATTTTGTTAAGAAGTGAAGGGTCACCAGGCATGGTGGTGCATGCCTGTATTCCCAGCAGTTAGAAGACAAGACAGTCTGGAGTTCAAGGCTAGTCTCTGCTATACCATAAGACCCTGTCTCAAAGAATCTGGGATAGGAGTAAATAGGGAAATACAGGATGAAATATACTGGTCATAGGGTGAAAACTGTTGAAACTGAGGTGAGATGGGACAGTAAGCCACACAGGGACAGAGAGAGCTAACCAATCATTTCACTTAGTTTTAAGAACTGATATTTAGCAAAGAGGAACAAACCCTTTCTTGGAGGTGGAAATGAAGTAGGAGAGGACTGAAGATGAGAAAGGATGCCAGGCCTGGTGGCACAGGCCTGCAATCCCAGTTACCTGGGAGGCTGGGGAAGGAAGACCACAAGCCCAATGACTCCTGGGGCTACAAAGAGCAGCTCAGGCAATGCACTGACAACTTGTCCCCAAAATACAAAGTGCAGGGAACTGGGAAGATAGCTCATTTAGGACAGTAGTTGCCTTACAGCATGAGGACCTGATTTTGACCCCAGAACCCATGAAACAAGCTGGGTGTGATGGTGCTTATAAACATAGGGCTGTGGAGATGGAGACAGGAGGATCCCTGGGGGCTCTCTGGCCAGCCAGCCTAGCCTAATGGGTGAGCCCCAACACAGTGAGATCTTGTCTCAAAGAACAAGGTGGATAGTTCCTGAGGAATGACACCAAGGTTGCCATCTGGCCTCCACAGGCCCAAACACATGCACCTGTAAGCACATATACAAACACATGCTTGTGTGCATACATACACAAATATATATACACATATGCAAACATATACATACAACACAAACACCATGGTTGGTTGAATATGTGGATGTAGAACCCAAGGTACAAAATGTTAACTGCCTTAAAAGCCGGAAAACATACATGGGACAGGAGGATTAGGAGCAGGGCAGAAATAAGGGAAGAATGATGACCAGAGAGGAGGCAGGTTGAGTTGCTGGATTTACTTTCCCACGTCCTGAGAGCAGGCTCAGCGGTGTGACTTACTTGCCAATGAAATGAAAGCAGAGGTGGTGCTACCTTGAGGCAGAGGTTCTAAGAGCCATCATATAGATTTCCAGATTTATCCCCAAATCTCTGCACAGGTCACAGGTAAGAGGGCAGACATGGGACAACTGCCAAGAAGGTGCATGGGCAATAGGGCCTAGAAGCCAGTGTGTCCAGCACGGTTTTGGCGTGGGTTGTCTTGGGAAGTGCTGTGTAGGCAGGTCTCTGGCAAGTCTCAGGAAGAATGTTTATTTCAAGTTAAGACTGATTTTAGATGTCCTCTATAGGTCTTATCCATAAGATTAGCTCTTTCATGGCAGCATCATGTCCTGCTGGCGACAAAGCATTCCAGGCTACAGTTGTGCTCTATGATTTGATTCCTCATTTTCATTTTCTTAGCGAGTTCTTATTTTCGCATTGAATACTTCCCCTTCTTGTTTTGACTTTGGCAATGTATTTCCCTGCCTTAAAACAGAACAAAGAACTAAGGTTTGGTGCAGGACTTGGCACAGGATAATTACTTACATTTGCTGTTGGGAGCACATGTCCCAGTAACCAGGCAGTTTACAATATGATCAACAGGACTTGTTGACTTGTTGGTTTTTGAGTCTTGCTCTGCAGCCTCGGCTGGTCTCAGACCCTCAGATCCTCCTGCCAGGCTTGCCAGCATGTACCACCACTCCTTTAGAGACCTTCCTATCTTAGAAGTCTGCAACAAATGTTTGGGAAAAGGTGACTGCAGCATTTGTAGCATACTACATAGCTCGCAGAATTCCTCTGCCTGCATTAACTTTTTATCCGTGCTAGAGATTGAAACCTAGGGTCTTGTGCATTTTTGATAAGCATTCTACCACTGACCTACATTCCCAGCCAGCTCAACTAAAATGTATTTTAAAAGAGACTTGTTTACTTCTGTGGTAAGAGGAAACTGCTGAACAGGACAGGGAATTGGTGAGAAACAACGAAGAGAGCAATTACTATTATTAAATATTTTTATTACTTTTAGTTGTATATGTGGGAGTTATGTATACATGTGGGTGCCTGTGCAGGCTACAAGCATTGGATCCCCTAGAGCTGGAGTTACAGGCTGCCAGATAAGGGTGCTGGAGCCTGAACTCAGGTCCTCTCCAAGAGCAGCAAGCACTCCTAACCACTGAGCCATCTCTCCAACCCCTATTTATTTGTTTGCAATGTTGGGATCCAACCCAAAGCTTTGTGCCTGTTAGGCAAGAGCTCTGCTATCAAGCGATATGCTTAGCCTTTAATGGCTACCATTTCACTTTTACTATGTATGTTTGTTAAGAACATCTGTGGTTTCTGGTCAGCTGGGGCTGAAGACTCAGCTTTGATTAAGAAGAGATCAGCACCACCTTTACTGGGACAACTGATGCTGGTTAGCTGGGTTTGAAAAATCAGCTGTAACAAAAAACCAGTATCATTGTGGCAAAATCTTGTGGGAAGTATTTCCTCAGGGTCAGCACACTGAAGCTGTGGTTCAGAGGGGGTCTAAGCCACCATCTCAAGCTGGAACCAGGACTTGGTAATGTACAAGAATCTCCTGCATGATTCTGGTGTTGAAGGCATGAAGCGGTGATGAAGAGAATCTGAGCCTTTGCACCCTGAGAGGCCAGGAGAGCCCACTGGTAAAGATGCAGCCTCAGTTTCAGTAGAGACCCCAACATATTGAAGAGGCCAGGACCGTGGGACGACCACCAAGGCCATTGGCAGGTGTGGACTGGAGCCAGCCCAAGCCTATGAGACAAGCTGTGTGTGCTATGGATGGTAGAGCCAGAGAAGCTGCCCAAGCTCTTTGGAGCCCAGAAGATGGTGAGTGAATTACCGATGTCTAGCTTGGAGCTACTTTGTTGGACTCTGGTTTTGCTTAAGTGGCCCAAATCTTCCCTTTGGAAATAAGATGGTACTTCATTTGTTTGGGATTTTACAGGAGCCCACAGATAAAGAGACTTAAGAAAGACTTTGAACTTTTAAAGCTTTTGGATTTTTGAAGACTGTGGAACTGTTAAAGCTGTATTGTTCTACGTTGTAACATTAACATGAGATCTTGGGAATGATGGAAAGGTTGTGCTTTAAAGTGATGTTTGTGTATCAAGTTGACAAGGGGTCAACCTTACTGGATCACTTTAATTGTCAATTTGACACACCTGGGTAAGAGGGACTCTCAACTGAGGAACTGCCTCCATTGGATTGGCCTGTGGGGTATTTTCTTCATTGTTGAGTAATGTGGGTGGGCCCAGCCTACTGTGGGCAGTGCCACTCCTGAGCTGGTGGTCTTGTGCTGTGTAAGAAAGCAGGCTGAGGTGCTGGAAAGATGGCTCAACAATTAAGAGCACTGACTGCTCTTCCAGAGGACCTGGGTTCAAATCCCAACACCCACATGGCAGCTAACAACCATCTATAACTCTAGTTCCATGGGATTCAATGCCCTCTTCTGGCTTCTTCGGGCATTGTGTGACATTGGTGCACTTACATACATGCAGGCAATGCATGCGTACACACAAAAATACATAAGAAAGTGGGCTGAGCACAGGTGAAAGGAGCAAGCCAGCAGTGTTCCTCCATGGTCTGTGCTCTAGGTCCCTGCCCTGAGCGCCTGCCTTGGCTGCCCTTGATGATGAACTGTGCTGCAAGCCAAGTAAACCCTTTCCTCCCAAGTTGGTTTTGGTCAGTGTTTTAATCACAGCAATAGAGGGTAACAGAACAGTAGACTAAGTGAAAATTCTGCTTGCTCAGATTTCCAGTCCATCTAATATAGATCCAAACCAGGAGCCTCCACAATATTTGTTACTTCAGTGCAGTGAATGAGAAATGTCCTCCACAGACTTCAAGTATTTGAACACTTGGCCCCAGTTGGTGGTGCTGTTTGCAGAGGGCTAGGAGGTTCGGTCTTGTTGGAGGAAATACATCACTGGGATGAGCTTTGCGTTCACAGCCTTGTTCACTCCCAGTCTGCCCTCTCTTTCTTGAGCCTGTTTGAAGTTGAGTGCTTATCTTTCTTCTCTAGCTGCCTCTGCTACCATGCCTCCCCGTCATGATGGATGCTTACCCTCTGGAACCATAAGCCAAATAAACTCTTCCTTTTATAAGATGCCTCCATCATAGTGTTTGACCATGGCAACAGAAAAATATTCACTTTTGTATATTTAAGCTAACTAATATCATGCTTTCTTTGTATCACATTATTACTGTATTTGTTCATTTATTTACTTATCTATTCATTTTTTGAGATAGGGTCTCCCTGTAGCCCGGCTGCCTGGAACTTGCTATGTAGACCAGGCTGGCCTCAATCTCACAGAGATCTGCCTGCCTCTGCCTCCCAAATGCTAGGATTAGAAGAGTGTGCCACCATGCCTGGGTATTATTTTTATTTTATGTGTATGTGTGTATTGCCTGTGTGTAGGTAAGTGCACCCATGTTGTGCAATGCCCATGGAGGACAGAAGAGGCTGTCGGATCCCCTGGAACTGGAGTTACAGTTGTTAGTTGCTATGTGGGTGCTGGGGTTCGAACCCTGGTCTTCTGCAAGAACAGTCAGTGTTCTTAACTGCTGAACCAGCTCTCCAGCCCCTTGTTTGTTCTTCTGAGACAAGTTCTCAAGTAGCCCTGTGTAGCTGAGGATGGCCTTGAACTCTTGATCCTTTTGCATCAGCTTCTCAAGTGTTGAGATTACAGGCGTGACCTACCTACTGTGCTTGGCTCTGTATCACAGAGGTTACTATACTTCAGAAACTTAAGTGCTAAGTATACTTTTGTTACACAAACACCCACAAACTAAAACAGATATTTAAAATCTTTATTGTATTGTCATCAAAAGTTTCCTTTCTTTCCACAGCAGAATGGCAATGCTGTGTTGGGGTATACTCTATGGAAAATGGATAACTAGCCTAGAGACTGGAGGCAGCACTGTGAAGCTGGTGTGCAGGGTCAAAGATACAATGCTGCTGAAATGAGCACACAGGAAGAATAAGCATCTGCTAGAGGAGTCTGTGGTCATGTGCACTGCATTGAGATTGTAAAGGAAATGGGGAAGGATCAGAGCATGAACTTCTGTCCCCATCAGATCTCAGGTACAGTCCATTTGCGTCACCAGCTTTCCAACCATATACCTTCCCCTGTAAGTCTCAACAATGTTTTTGGTCTACTGCTCAAACGGCACAGCCACACGCGGACACGTCTTACTGCTTCCCATCTCCCAGCCAAAGGTGAGAAAGAGTGGGTCAGGCAGACAGAACAAATCAAAACCTGGAGCTTTAGACATCTTTAGTAAAAAGCTGAACAAACTCTGTATTTGTTCCCATTTTCTTGAGAAATAAACTATAAAAACAACAAAAGACAGCTATCATGATTACTCAATTTTGACGGAAGGCAAAACAATTTTTATGTAAGCAGACTGAATACACATACCAATATTTTAACAAAATACCGTCAAATTAGCTTGAACATTGTCATAACCAACTCCTGAAGTTAAGTACTACGAATTGTAAGATGCAGATGACCACTATATCTGCCCATGCCTGGGAACTGGGAAGTTTTTGGTCAGGCTTGTGTTTGAAGCTGCTACACAGCAGGATTTGGCTACTCTGTGTTAATTTTACATACTCAATACCTTTTATACGGAAACAGCAGATCTATCATGATGAAATCAAACCTCAAACAATCAGAGGTCTACAGGAAGCTTGTCTTAAATATTTTAAAATTTCATGTGATATAACCTTAGAGGATTACACTTCTTATGGTCTAAGTCTTACAACTGAATTACCCGCATGAATAACAAGTCACTTGTGAATCATGTCAAGGCCTTGAGGGGGAGGGGCACTCTGAATGTATGGCATAGCAATTATTTTCCTGGTAGTCAAACATCTCCAAGTGTTATTAAACTATATTTGAAGTTTTTTTGTTTTTGCTTTTTTTTTTTTTTTACTTAATATATACAATGCACAAAATAAGTTAAAAGGAGGAAGCAGAGGACAGTTCTCTGGTATCTGTGATGCAAACATCCAATTTTCCCTCAGAGCAGCAGCCCACGTACGTCCACCTCACCCTAGGTGAACATGAAAGGCTGGCAGACTGGAATTTTCACTCATAAATAGAAACAAATCCAAGCAGTGGAATTTCAGCATCACTTCTTCCTGTACCACAACTCACTCACTGTGACTGCAATAAACACAGATCAAACTGTAACTCAGATATCTGTTTTTGCACTCGTACCTTAAAGTGCAACACAAATTCTTCTAACAACTGAGAAGAGCACTCTTTTAGCAATTCTATAAAGAAATTTTTAATTCACAAAACACTTGCCTACTAGTAAAACCAGCAACCCTTATGGAGGGCATGGGCAAAAATACTCGGCCCCTCTGAGGTATAAATGCAGCTACATTTGCACTGAGTAAATAGTTTATGTCAATGCTCTGTATGTTTGCATAAAACTGGGAGTGATGTCATCCTGACTGACTGAAAACTTACTTTTATATATTATTTTATAGTGGAGATTAATTTCAAGAGAAAATATGCCCAGTAATACAGCTGGCAAAATTCAGAATTCCTAAATCAATGCAAATAGTTATTAACATTTAAAAAATGTTTAACACTGCATACTGATTTAAAAAAAATGAACAGGTAAAAACACATATTTTAAGTTCAGCAGGACACTATGAAAAGCATACTATAGATAAGTGTGAATTCGGTCAACCTTTTCCAAAAGATAAAATCCTTTTAATCCCTTAGCAAGTCTCTATGAAACAGTAGGCGCACAGTAGGGAAGAGGGAGCAGCGAGAATACTCCAGACCTGCCATACAAGTTAGCATCACTGCCCCATCTCCTGTGCACGGCCAGCCAAGGATGACAGAAGTCCATGTGACAACAGTCCAGGAGCTCTTTCCTCTTCACCACTGCTGCCAACTGAAGTCATCATTGCTCCCAAAGACCAAGAAAAAGCCTAATATAGTTGCGAAGATGACCGTGTTTCCTGTGAGGACAAGTGCACAGGCTCCCCACTCAATCTACGGAAATAAAAAATAAACAGTCAGCAGACAGGAAAAGCAAGAGGGAAGCGAGAGCAAATCAAGGTTCTATTTGTATACGCCAGGAAGTGATTTTAAGCAAAGACAGCTTGTAATGACCTTCACAGTGCAATACTTAAGATTTTTATATAGTTGTTTTTATTCCACTGGTTGATTTAAAAGTACAGAGCGTTATAAGGTGGTAATTATTCAGGAACAAGCTTAACTTCTGGGCTATAATGACACAACAAGGGCCTCCCCTTGCCCTCAGTGCTAGAGATCCAACCAAGGCTTTGTGCAGTCCAGGATACACTCTTATCACTGAGCTACACACCCCTAGCTGTGCATCATAGCATTCTGTAATTTACTGCTTATAAAGAAAGTTACTTTCTTAGTGATTCTAAAACTGTTTAGAGAACAGATTGAATTCAAAGTACCAGGGATGAAAGCGTACTTGTGTACATTCTTTGAAAGGGGCAGAGGGACGGGGCTGGAGAGATGGCTCAGCAGTTAAGAACACTGACTGTTGTTGCAGAAGACCCGGGTTTGAATTCCAGCACCCACATGGCAGCTAACAACGGTCTGTAACTCCAGCTCCAGGGGATCCGACAGGCTTTTCTGTCCTCTACGGGCATTGCACGACACAGGTGCACTTAATCACATGCAGGCATAACACTCATACATGTAAAATAAAAATATTAAAAAGGGGGGGTGCAGAAGGAGAAGCTGCCTTCTCCACACTGAAGGGTGGCCATCGTATGTCTTGTCTCTGTCTCTGCAGAGATGGGAACGTGACTTTGGGTGGTGAGTCTGGGAGGAAGAACCGAGGGTTTGTGGCTCACCCCTCAGCTGCAGAGAACACACTCTTCTCACATCACTCATGCTTTAGGTTTTGTAGGGCAGGCCCAAGGCTGCTCGGCACTGCTGGGTTAGTGCCTGACAGTTAGGGGTGGCCATGCCAGCTGCTGCTGCAGACCCATGCTCTCCAATGCTGTGCTTACCAGATAGCAAGAACAAACAGGAAACTAAGATTTTAATCTGTCTCCGACATGCTAATGTCTCTCATCTTTCACACAGCAAAAACCTTTGTTAAGATAAAATTACCAGTCTGATACAAAATCATCACAGAAAAATGTGACTTACCAGATGTGCTCTGGCAAATACAACAGGAAGTCCAAAAGCAGAGACGACGATGCCTGTTGTGAGGAATATGGCAAGTTCCTTGCAAGCACTACTCATGGCATCTGTATCATCCACTAATCTCCTTGCTATGCAGTATGGAATGGGTGAAAGGATGTAAAAAAACAGAACAAAGAGGGGCCAGTATTGGCTGGAAAAGAAAAAGTTAAGTTGTTTTTGTTAACCATGCCACTTTCCTACATGCACTTTGTTAAAGACCAAAGGAGTATTACCAGATACAAAACAGGAAAATGTGCACAATAACTTTTAAAATTCGGGATTTATGCCTCTGACATCCTGCCTTATTGTAAAGTTAAATAAAATACCTCAGCTTCCCTTAATTTACCAGGAACTCCCCAAATCCTAAAATCAAAATACAAGGAACCAACTGAAAGCAAAAGTGTGAAGCACATAGCTTTCAGTGCTTTGTTAACTCTGCTGTGCTGACCTCAATTCTGGCTTTGATCACTGCAGAGGGAGCTGTGTGAATGGCACAGGTTGGAACCTCTTTCTATTATTTTGCCATGTTTTGACAGTCTACTTCAAATGAAAAGATTTAAAAGAAATAAATGGTCTTTAAAACTGACAAAATTAATTACACATTACAGTGATTTGCTTGTACTTAGTAAAGATTTATGTTTTCCTTACAAGAGCGTAAAAAAATAGTAAGTGGAGTAAACACCTAAGAAAAAAATTGAGCTAGATGTCATGACACACACTTTACACCTTTAAACTCAGCACTTGGGAGGCAAAGGCAGGAGGATTTCTGTAGCCGGGGCTACATAGCAAGACCCTGTCTCAAAAAACCCCCCAAAAACAAAAAACAAAACAAACCCCGAAAACAACCCCCCTTAAAGAAACAAAAGAAAAACTTGAAACAACATAAAAAGCGCTCTCTCTCTCTCCCCCCTCTCCCCCACCCCCCAAGAAAATGAGAAGCTTTCCACACCTCCCCTGCTTTCTTCTTTCCCACCTTCCTAGGGAGCGTCTTCTGGTCCTTCCACAATCCCATATGAACATTTAAAGGTGAATCTTTACATAATAGTATTTACCGTTCTTCCTCCTTAAGGCTTCTCAATGTTTTCAATCATAGACATACCATAATTCAACTTGCATTTTGTATGTGCATGTGTCTATGTTTGTGTGGGTATAAGAAGGCCAGGAGACAACTTTGGGTGTCCTCCTTCCTTAGGCACTGTCCACTTTTTCTAATATGACAGGGTTTCCCTGTAGTCCCAGCTGGCCTGGATCTCACAGAGATCCACCTGTCTCTGCCTTGTGAGTGCTGGGATTAAGGGCGTGTGCCACCATGTCCAGTCTGTCACTGTCTGGGGCTTGCCAAATAGGCTAGGCTAGCTGGCCAGTGAGCCCTAGGGATCCACTGTCCCCGCCTTCCCCATGCTGGGATTATAAGCATGCACCACCACACTATTTTCACATGGGTTCTGGGGATTGAGGTCAGGTCCTCATGCTTGCACATGTGAACATCAGTGGAACTTCAGGAATCAGTCCTCACCTTCGACCTTTTTGGAGATAGGGTCTCTTTGTTGTTCAGTGATGTGTAGGGCAGGCTAGCTGGCCTGAGAGTTCCATTAACTTTACTGTCTTCACTGCCTATCTTGCCAGAGGAGCACTGGGATTACAGATGTGTACTACTATGACTAGGTGTCAGATGAATCCTTGGGATTTGAACTCAGGCTTATGCTTGCGTGGCAGGCACTTTACCATTGAGCCATTTCCCTAGCCCCATAATTTAACTTTAAAAAAATATTTTATTTGGGCCTTTGATCCAAGCACTTGGGAGGCAGAGGCAGGCAGATCTCTTTGAGTCTGAAGCCAGCCTGGTCTACCTAGTGAGTTCCAGGCCAGCTGGGGCTACAGGGAGACCTTGTCTCAACAACCCCCTCCACAAAAAAATGTTTAGAATTTTTAAGTGTATGAATGTACTGCCTACATGTATGTGCATTTTGTGCAATGCCCATGGAGGTCAGAAGAGGGCGTCAGATCCCTTGGAACTGGAGTTACAAAGGTTGTTGGTCACCATGTGGGTGATAGGATTTGAACCGGATCCTCTGCTAGAGCAGCCCGTGCTCTTAACCACTGAGCCATGTCTCCAACCCCAACCATAATTTAACTTTTGATGGGGATTTTTGATGTCACCAGTATTCCACTTTTGCTATTACAGATAAGGCTAGTGTGAGCATCTATATTCTTGCCTAATTGTACAGATCTTCACAAATATCTGCAGGTAGATGTGCATAAAGCTGTCCAAGAAGTAGAGGGCCAGTTCACAGAACTTCTCGCTAGCAACAAAGCAGTCTCTAAGAGCCAGTACCTGTGTGCACTTCCCAGCCCCAGTACGGGCTGCCACCTAGCAGTGCTTGTCTGCCCATCTATTTTATCTTCCCTAATGGATTTCCTTTAGTGTGGAGTAGGTTGAGAATGTTTTCACTTGCTTACTAGCAACACAGCTGTCTTTTCATGTCTGTTGTTTATTTCTATTCACTTGCCTTTTTAAACTAAGTTATCTAAATATTAACCGTTACACGTTTGAGGCCAGCCTGGGCCACATAGTGAGACACTGACTCAAAAAAAAAAAGTTCTTTCTATCCTAAGGTAAGAAATCATCTGTATCACTTTGTTTTGGTCAACTGCATTCTGACTCTGCTTATGTTATTTTCTCTAAAAAGATGTTTCAAATGTTTTTGGACTTGGTATTACCAATGGGTGTTTACAATCTGCAGTAGGGCTCAGCTACTGTCACCTTGCTGCTTGAGAGTTCAGAGCAACCAAAAAGTAGGTGATAGCCATGGCATTCTGGTGTCTTTACAAATAAATTTTAAGCGATGAATTTTTAAAAAGGGTTAAATTTGGTAAATGAACATTTCTCTCCATTACTTTTCTCATAGAAAATAAAATATTTTTAAAAAATTAAAAGTAGAAGAATTTTACGCTTAAAAACTCCGCAAGAAAAGTTTTACGTACTTGTATATTGGAAGGGCACATCCGAGCATCAGAAACATTAGCCCAATTGCTCCTCCAAAGGACAAACTAATTAAAGCTGCAAAACAAATAAAAAGTTCAAGAGAGATATCAATTAGTTAAGCTAAGCTGGTATTATCTTTGCTAATATTACCAGTCTGAGACATACTTGCAACCCCAGGAGTAAAACAAAACTCCACCTCTCCTTAAACTTCAAAGCATTAGAAGTGAATCATCCTTATGCCAGGGGTGGTACCTCATGCCTGTAATCAAAGCATCTGAGAGACACAGGCAGGAGGATTACTGCAAGCTAAAGGTCAGCTTGAACTACAGGGTAAGACCCAGTCTCAAAAAACAACAAAAAAGAATTGTCTTCAAAATTGTTAGTTATACAGCTTCAGAGTAAGTTTCCATGGCATCCTCAAGGCAAAATAAAGTGCCAGAAGTTGAGTATCACTATTTTTAATATTTTATTTATTATTTTTAAATTTTATGTGTATGAGTGTTATGCCTGCATGTAGGTAAGTGCGCCTGTGTCATTCAGTGCCTGTGGAGGACAGAAAGAGACTGTCGGATCCCCTGGAACTGGAGTTACGGACAGTTGTTAGCTGCCATGTGGGTGCTGGGAATCGAACCCTGGTCTTCTACAAGAACAGTCAGCGTTCTTAACTGCTGAGCCATCTCTCCAGCCCCCTGAGTATCACTCTTAACCTAAAACATTCTAAAATCTGCAATGTTAGCCAGGTGTGGTGGCACATGCCTTTAAGTCCCAGCACTCAGGAGGCAGAAGCAGGCAGATCTCTGCAAGTTGGAGGCCAGCCCAAACCAGGACTACACAGTGAAATCTTCTCTCAAGAAACAAAAACCAGACAGTGTAGCGGCTGTGATCTCAGCAGACTGCCAGAGAGTGCCCTCTGGCTGGAGTCTGGCCTCCCTCTGGCATAGGAGCTGAGAACACAGGGGACTGCCCGAGAGTACCTGGATCCTGCCTCCATGTGGTGCTATCAAAATACCTGAAAGCAAATCCTGAATCCATCACACAGCCTTGGCAGACAAAAGAAAAATAAGGAGGAACCCCATAGAAGGATGCTTTTGGAAGCCCTCGTCAAGAAATTCCAATGGATTCTCATATGAACATTTGAGATTTGCCCTATTCTGACTTTTTTCTACTTTCCAGTTTAGAACTTGTAATGGTCATTACTCTTGCCTTTACTTCTCCTTACATCTCCTTTTCACAATTCAAGGACTTTCTTTTTCCCCTAGAGATAAGAGTTATGCAAAATGGGGAGTCTTTTAGATAGACCCACTGAAGGGGTACTCCAATTGTTTTACCCTGTTCAGCATGGAAGAAGCCAGAGTGGTCTGTATCCAGATTCCCTATCCGCAAGTTGGGTAACCTCTTCAGAGGATGGCGTGATAAGAATAGGAGGTAGGAAGTGGTTAGGCAATTAGGGTAAAAAGACCCCAAAGAAAAGTAGCCAGTTTCTTGGCTAAAACTTACAACGTCGTTGGGCCCCTTAGCAACTACTATCTTTGGTGATGATTTATTCTAAAATAAAGACCTACATTAAAAATCTGTTATAAAAAAAGAAAAAAAAACCAAAAGTTGTAGTGTTCAGAGTGCTGATATACGATACCAGTGGAACATTCCACACCGTGATACTTTGCTTTATGCAAAAATTATCCCCACAAATCTCACTATGTATATGAATCTGAAGGGATTCACAATCTGAAACACTTTGGATTCCAAGCATTTCCACTAACGAATACTCAACCTGTACTGATTTTCAGAGTTTTGACCTATTGCTAATACACACCACATTCCCGAATTACTGGTTCCTCTTCTAAGCAGTATCACAGCCCAGAGAATTAATACCCCTCCTGCCATGAGCACTGTATCTCATCCACAGATTAGGCTCCGCAGGTCATCACTTGCCATGCAAGCATGATGACCTGAATTTGATTTCTGGAATCCACACAAAGGTGGATAGAGAAAACAGACTCTACAAAGCTGTCCTCTGATTGCCACACACATCACACACATATAATAATAAATAATAAAAAAACGGGTGTGGTGGCACACACCTTTAATCCTACCATTCAGGAGGCAGAGGCATGTGGATCTCTGTGAGATTGAGGAGTTTCAGGTCAGCTGGGCCTACAGGGAGACCCTGTCTCAAAAAAGCAAAATAATGTAGTAGTAATAATAATAATTGAAAAGGAGAGGAGGAAGAGAAAAGAAAAAGGAAGGGAGCTGAATGTGGAAATCCACACATTCTCAGCTGGCCTTTAGAAGCTTTGTCACACAGGAAAACTTTTCCCAGTTAGCTCCTACTTCTTGCACACACACCTTCAACACCCTTAAAATGGACTACTCAGGAGCATCACTTGAGCCCAGAAATTCAAGGCCAGCCTGGACAGCACAACAAAATCTCATCAAAACAGCAGCAAAAACTAAAGCACACAACCGAAAGAAAAACTGTCCAAGGGTATTGTGCAGCCAGTTTATTAGGGTTTTAAGGAAAGAAGAAAGAGATTTACTGAGTAGACCAGAAGCAGTGGGCAGAAACAACAGTACCACCTGCCTGGAGTTAATTATTTATTTATTTATTTATTTATTTTGAGACAGGAACTCCCTGTAGGCCCAGCTGGCCTGAATTTGCTATGGAGACCAAGCTGGCCTTCAACTCAGAGATCCGTCTGCCTCTGCCTCCCAAGTGCTGGGATTAAAAGTGTGTGCCACCACGCCCGGCTGGAGTTAATTATTCTAATCAATTATTTTGGGTATAGACCTTCAAACAGTTTACAAAGGCATAGTTATACCCTTGATTTCCCAAATGCTAGAAAATTCATAGAAAAATAGAATCTTGATGCACTATCACCATTTTTACTTCAGCATTAAAAGGCAGGTCCTTCTACAGGTAAGCAACAATTTCGAAAACTTTATATACACTCCATTTCATTTTACAGTGTTTTCACATACGTTGGTGAGCAGAAACAACTTTCCTGATTACATATAATCAATGACCAAGAGTTAAGCAAAGAGATAAGTGATCAATTTAGTCTGACTTCTATATAACCTATATTTCTGTACCCTCAATGACTAAGAAAACAACTCTTCTAAATTTTTTTACATTTATTTAATTTGTGTGTGTGTGTGTGTGTGTGTGTGTGTGTGTGTGTGTGTGTGTGTGTGTTGGTCAAAGGACAACTTGAAGAAGTCAGTTTTCTTCTACCACATAGGTTCTATGGGTTGAACCTGGTCAAAGGGACTGAACTCAGGTCATCAGGCTTGGCAGCAAGTGCCCTTATCTGTTGAGCCATTTCACTGGTCCAGAAAATAACTTTTAAAAAAACTCGTGTGGTCTATTAACTTTAAGATAAGAGTTAAAATCCAAAGCTGTGAGATAGTCTAAAAGTTACTAAGATAAATGCTACTGCATATAAAGGGTTAAATCCAGATAAACACTGACAGGAAAACCACTGACATGGTAACTTGGCAGATATGGTTTCAGTTGGAGCACTGAACACATTTTCATACTAACCCTGAACACACGACTTAGTTCTTAATGTCCTTCTATCTTATATTTTCAGTTAAACTGAAAAAAAAAGTCAAGGAGAGTTTTAAATTTATTTTTCAAACAGCAAACGAAGCACTTCACACTTACAGCATCAACTGAGGAAAACACCGAGTTTACCACTTGTTGTCTTTTGTTTACATACTTGCTCGTGGTCCTGCCCAGCTTCCCTGATGCAGGCCACACACACACCTAGGCCCTGCCGTACGCCAGTTACACCAACTGGCTGGCTTTCCTGGCAATCAGCAGACACCCTCACCAACATGTCCTCTGCATGTCTGTCATTCTGCCTCAGTTTTCATTCTTTCAGGGAATATTTACTGCAGCTGAACACGCAGCAGAGATGGGGCCGGCACTGGGCCTCAAATGCATTCCTGCCTCGCCCGTCTTTCAGTTTTACTTTTCCTTCAGATCTCAACTCAAGCATCTCTTCCTCAGGGAAAGTCTTTCAAATCTCCTGGCCACATCAACTCCACATTTTATATTTATATACTTATTTACTCATGTAGGGGCTAGAGATGCAGCTCAGTAGTAAGAATGTTTGCCTAGTGTGTCTGAGGCTGTGGGTTCAATCCCCAGGACTGCCAAATAAATAACACTTATTCATTCATACAACAAATATACTGAGCACTGAAAGTGTTTTACATGCAGTCTGTTCTTGCTACTGAAGACAGTGATAGGGGAAAGAAGCTTTTGCTCCCATGGTGCTTACAGTCTAGTGGGAAAATAAAATAATTAAAAAAAATTATTACATTTTGTGTGTGTGGGCACGCATGTGTGCATGTGCCTCTGAACCTTTTCACCAGCTCAGAAAATAATGTTTTTTAAAAAGCAAACAATGACCTGTTGTGGCAGTATGCCCCTGTAATCCCAGCAGTTGAGAGGTAGAAGCAGGAGGATCAGGAGTTCAAAGCTAGCCTTGACCATACTGTGAGTCTGAGTTCAAGGCCAGTCTGGGCTACATGAGATTCTAGCTCAAAAATAAAAAAATAAATAAATAAGCCAACAATGAATCTGCACCTATGTTATGGCTGCTGAGTCACCTGCAACCTCCCCTACCTAAGCATTTTAGCTTTCTCAACTGCTTTTTGTTCCCTGAA
Source organism: Nannospalax galili (assembly GCF_000622305.1). Lineage (NCBI taxonomy): Eukaryota > Metazoa > Chordata > Mammalia > Rodentia > Spalacidae > Nannospalax > Nannospalax galili. Next base: position 170,496 of record NW_008337446.1, read on the forward strand.
CAAGACACCTGTTCCATGAATCTTGTCTTTCTCAGTAAAATCTCTTTGACGATGAGGTCTGTTTTATTCATCTATGTAGCCTCGGGATTTTTGTAGTGGCTGGCATATTGTAGGTGCTCAGTAAACATTTAACAAAAGAATGAGAAAATGAGATTGGATATTGTTCGGTAAGCATGAATGATGAAAGAAAAAAATTAAAGATTTAAAAACCAATGTCCAGTGATGAACACAAGGTAAGGGAGGGAAGTGATGGGAATGCAAGTGGCCTGGCATCTCTGGAGGTGACGCCTGGGCAGAGATTCAATGGAAGTAGCAGGAAGCCACATATTCTCACACAAATATGTGTAAGACACACAAAAAAAATTGTCAGGCAGAAAAAAACTTTAAAAATGTATCATTTTATGTGTCTGAGAGCTTTGCATGCATTGACAGACGTGCACCTGCACATGTAATGCCTGAGGAGGCCAGAAGAGGGCGTCGGAGCCCCTGAACTGGAGTTACAGCTGCGATCTGCCATGTGGGTGCTGGGAACTAAATCCAGGTCCTCTGGAAGAGCAGCTAGTGCTCTTAATCACTGAGACATCTCTCCAGCCCCAGGGGAAAAAAAAAAAAAAAAATCTTAGCATGTTTACAGTAATCTTCACAAGAGGTAAGCCTTGGGACCTTAATAGTGTCTGAGGATAGCTCCGCTCTGTAACACAGAATTTATATTCTTATAAAAAAATCTAAATTCTTTGAGAACACACTTAAGTTAAAGGGAAGCTGAATGTGGTGGCATATGCCTGTAATCCCAGTACAAGGAAGGCTGAGGCAGTGGATTGTGGGTTCCAGGTCAGCCCGGACTACAAAATGTCTCAAAAAAGCAAAGATGCAAAGTTAATTTAAAAATGACTTAAAAAAAAAAAAAAATCAAGGAACTAGGGGCTGGGGAGATGGCTCAGCAGTTATGAGCAGTTACAGCTCTTCTAGAGGATCCAATGCCTCTGTGTACATTACACACACGGTGCACTTACATACATGCAGGCAAAACATTCATACACGTTAAAAAAAAATATCAAGGAACTAAAAAAATAAGGATCCAGTATCAAGATACTTTTTTTTTTTTTGGTCTTTTTGAGACAGTCTCCCTGCAGCCCCAGCTGGCCTGGAACTCACAGAGATCTGCCTGCCTCTGCCTTCTGAGTGCTGGGATTAAAGACATGCACCACCACGCCTAGATTCAAGATACATCTTTAAAATATAAATTGTTTTATTACAATTACTATGTTAATACTATAAGAAAATTACCATTTAAAAATATTTATTTTATTATATGTGTGTATATGTGTATGAGTATGTATGGGGTGCCTATGGAGGCCAGAAGGGGGGTGATGTATCCCTCTAAATTGGAATTACAAGAGTTGGTGAGTTGCCTGATATGGGTGCTGGGATTTAACCTATGGTCTTCTGATAAGAGCAGTAAGCACTCTTAACCACTGAGCCATTTCCTCAGCCCCCAAAATTATGGATGTGTTTGTTTATCTCTTTCTAATGATCTTGTATAAGGAAAAAAGCAAGCCCTGTGGAACTGTTTGAGGGAAATCAAGGTATCTTAGGATAATATTTCCATTCATTCAATATTCAGTGGATAGTTTTATATAAACTGTGTCATAAGTGACATCAATTCATACAGTAATTGAATGATGCAACATTTGGAAGACAAAACTTAAGGAGTGTGGTTTTTACTCCCAAAAGCCTCTATCTAGCCCAGGGATGGAACAGCCCAATTACCTAGCACAATTCTCTTGAGACAGGGTGCTGGCTCTGTGATTACAAAGAAATAGGAGATAGGGTCATGTTCCCTAGCCTAGAAGTTAGCATAAAATACAATACATCACAAGGAGACAGGCAAATGATTGAAGAAATATGTAATCATCTCTATAGCAACACTCAACATAAAGACAATAGTCAACAGGAAGAAATATCTTGATAAACAATCATAAAACTCCACTGAAATAAGAAAAGCAAAATTCTACTGCAGACATTTTCACTAGGTTAATATTACTGAGATTTGGAGGAGGAAGTTACAAAGCTGTTTTCTTTTTAAAAGACCCCCTCATTAATGACCCTGAAGAGATGGGGAAGAACAGGGACAGAAGCAACATCCTAAAAACGGCCGCATTTCACAGTAACTTCTTTTCACGTAAAAATTTAAAAGGGTCTGTTAGAGCTCATAAAGAGATCTGAAAGGATCCTAGTTGCTCAAATGACAAGGTTTTATATGGGAAACAAAATGCTTTCTTTCAGGCACTGAGAATAAACAATACGCAGGAAAAATGTGAACCTGGGCGAAGCTGAACCAAAGCCGCCCTTACAAGGGAAAAACCAAACAAAACAGAAAAAAAAAAAAAAAAAACCCAAACAAACCAAAAACCACTGCTATTCAATTGTCTACTTTCTGATAGCCTGCCCCTTCTACCAAGCAGGTCAAGAAATCACTGTAATTCATTGTTCAGGACACAGAAAACTTAGCTTCCAACCACAGTGACAAGACTACCGAATATTTGCAAAACATTTCCTCTCTCCAAAGAAAATACACCAATAAACAAGCAAGCTTTCACTAAGGTGTATTATCTTTTTTTAAAATAAAAACTTTTACATCTGAAAAAGTATCAACGTGCAATTGTGAAGAAAGAAACCAGGGGCGATCTGGGGTCGCATCTGGGCTCTACCGCATTGTAGGAACACCCAGCATCAAGATGCAGCCCATTTAGGAGCGTTAGGCTGGAGCGCCGTCCCGGGAGCCACAGCGACGCCAGGTTTCGGAGAACCTTGCCGGGGTGCTACCGAGGACCGCGCAGGTGCGGCTGGGTGGCAAACGGCACTGATTTTCCATGGCTGGCATCCCTGGCGGCATCGGCGAGGTCCCATCTCTCCCGGGTGCAAACTCCTTCAGATGGAGCGGCTGGCCGGAGTGGCCCACGCCACAGTGCCCGCCAGTCCCCGGGTCCCGAGGCAGAGGTTCCACCGGCTGAGCCGGGCCGCGCGGCGTCTCCGGGGCTGCCGGTGGCTCTCCCAGCGCGGGGTCCGCGCCGCCGCGTCCCGCCCGGTCCCCGTGCCCCAGGCCCACCTTTGATGCCCGCCATGGCGGTGACGTCGCGCAGTCTCCACTACCCGAGCGGCAGCGGCCGGGAGACCCAAAACGCGCAGAGGCCAGACAACACCCGGAAGTGCGCGATGCAGCACTTCCGCCCGCGGCTCGCGCTCGCGCAGGGACGTGGGGGCGCGGCCGGGCCGTCGTGGGCTTTCTTCCATGGTTCCCTGCACGGCGGGCGTAGGCCGGATGGTGCTGCGGTGGCGCGGCGTCTGGACGGGCATCCTGTGCCGGAGCCCGCGTCCCTCGTCCGGGGTTCGCCGTCCCCGAGGGTCCCCCGGAGACGCGGGCGGCCACTTCTGGTTCCTTCCACCAGCCAGTCGAGTGGACCAGGCGAAGATCCGCTGGTCGCGGGGTCTGTGCTTCTCCAGAGATGGGAGCAACGGGCCCAGCAAAGGATGTAATACAAGGTGTAATAAAAGTGCATCTTCTTGGTGATGAAAGGGATAGGAAAAAAGAAAGAAAGCAGAGATCCGATTTATGTCACCACCCTACAATTACCAGTATCCGTTGGGAAGCCGGGCCAGCGTTGGGATGAAAAAGCCGGATGCAGTTTCTGCCTCGAATTATTCGCAGACTAGAAGGGAAGAGCTACACAAAAGAGACCAAAATGCAATGATAATTGCTAGTAAGAAGGATCTCCACTCCAAAACAAACCCTTTTATCATAAAGATTACTTTGAGCTGAAGGCAATTAAAACACTACAAATGGAGGCTTCTCTGCTCTCTCCTTTTCTGCCCAAAAGCAGAGCGTAGATTTTTCCCTTGTAAAGGTAATTACAAGCTTCGGTATTTATATAAAAAGAAATTTGTAACTTTAATTTTCATTTCCTTGACAGAGACAGCTGTCTCTGCAAGAGACATCAATGAATCGAAGTCGGCAGAAACATTACTAAAATAACCCTTGCTTTCTGTCAATTTCCTCTTATATTTCTCTGTCCCTAAAAGCCCCAACACTATCAAGTCACTTTTCCACAATGTATTGCCACTTGTTAAAAATGATGTATGCTCTCACATTTAATACCTTCTTGGGTTTTCCCTTATTTCCTTTGGAGCCTTGCTATACCCACACAGTACACCTTTGCCCCTATGAATCTGTTTCATGGCCGCTTGATACACGTCTCAACTGTTGAATCTAAAAAGGTAAAAGAAAACTTTATCCTAGGGATAACTAGGAACTAGCTGGGGAAAATGGTAAATAGTCCCTTTAGGGCCTTTGGTTTGGCTATGCCAGATTTGTTAATGGAGATTCATGGTTCATTAACTTGTGTAGAGAGGTGGGCTTTGGTGACAGAACTAGGAGCTTGGAATGTTGGAGAGAGGAGAGAGGCCAATGGATTGCTCAGGGTTGATGTGGGCCCTAGTCAGGAAGCTCTAGTTTGTTTTTTTTAAATGTACATGTGCCTGCCTGTATGTATGTGTACTACCTGTGTGCCTGGTGTCCCTGGAGGCCAAAAAGGGAGTCAGGTCCCTTGGAACTGGAATTACAGGTGGTTGTAAACTGCCAAGTGGGTGCTAGGAGCTAAATCTGGGTCCTCTGTAAGAGCAGCAAGTACTTTTAATCAGTAAGCCATTGCTTAATGTCTCGCCACCAGGGCTCCACTCTTGTAAACAGATTAATGTTCATTATAAATAGGCTTGAGGCTATGATTCTTTCTCTTGCTCTTTCTCCATGTTATGTTGCAGCAAGAAAGTTGTCACCAAATGCGGCCTTCACTATAGATTTCCCAGCCTCCAAGAACTAGAAGAAAGAAATCTGTTCTTTATAAATTATCCTGTCTGCAATACAAAATTAGTAAGATGTCGAGAGCTCTTAAGTTACTCTATCCTATATGAGAGATGTCACATCACCACGGTGCTTCTACAAAGACAGCCTGATCCCTTATTGTTGATTAGAACCAGGAGTGAGCCCCATATGTTATGAGAAGTTTTTCCTTCTGAACTCTGTTAGAATTGTTCCCCTGAACAGAGGTCTTGCTCTCTCTTTATTGAAACAGTACATCCAGCATGAAACAGAAAAGGAAAAGCAAAACTTGTCTTCTTATCAGAGGAGTTCCCTTTCTGACCCAGAAGAGCACACACACCACAAACATGTTATCTGATCCTATTAGTTTTTTGGTTTTAAAATATTTTTATTTTTTGTGTATGAGTGTATTTCCTGCATGTGTGTAAGTGCACCCATATCATTCAGTGTTTGTGGAGGTCAGAAGAGGGTATTGGATTCCCTGGAACTGGTGTTACAAACAGTTGTTAACCACCAGGTGGGTGCTGGGAATTGAACCTGCATCCTCTGGAAGTGCTCTTAACTGCTGAGCCATCTCTCCAGCCCCCTCACCATTAGTTTTTTGTAATATAAACAGTGGCTAATTCATTGCTTCCAATGATAGTGCTGCTTTCAGTGCTTGATATTTTCATACCACACACACACACACACACACACACACACACACACACATTATTCTGGGTCAGGGGCAAGGAAGGGTCATGAGGGACTAAAGTTATCTGCTTAGTTTACAAGAGGAGGCCAAAGCCCAGTAAGCTTTTTAGATCATAAATAAACTAACAGTGTTATATGATCTCAAAATACAAGATTAATGTTAGTTACAAGGTTATAAGATTCCCATTTGTCATTCCCAGAAAAGTCATTCCCATACCACCCATCTGGTACAGACAGATGGATGAATTATTCCTGGGAATAAAAAGGGAGCTACCTTATAAGTTTATTGAGAAGAATTGAAACTGGGAGCACATGGGTGCATTAACATCATCTCAGGGAAAACAGGCCCAAGAACTTATCAGACACACTACATTGAGGCAAGGGAGGAAGTCCCTTCCCTGGACTCCATAAGATGATGGCCATCTAACATTGTGAAAGCATGGCCCCATATCAATCCATCATTTGATACCTGCAATGTGCATCAAGGACTGAGGACTCCCTCACTTGAATCTGTTCCCTGCTGTTGACACAGCCTTCTAATGCCTGCCTGCCTGGCCACCTGTTCACCTATCTGAATTGCCTGTTTCCTGCTTCTGACCTGTTTCCTGCTCTGGACCCACTTTGGCAGCTGAATTCTGCAGTTTTTCTCTGAAACTTGACTTACACCAGCAGCTCTCTCTTGGCATTGGTCTGCTTCATTATCATTATCAACACAAGCTCTCAGCCCTCTTCTGAAATCTCTTGAACTCTGCTGCAACTTGTTTAACATGCATTCATTCTGTAGCCCATATATATGCTTGAGATATATAGTTATTTTTACTGTGTGATATGAGAGTTAATATTGGTTCCAAAGATTGGAATAAAGAAAGTGCATTCTACTTGGCCAAGCTACCAAGGTAGGCAGACTTTATGACAAATTACTGTTGTTGAAACTATTGTGAATTTATTGTTGTCCAACAAATTCTGACATTGTAGAAAGACACAAATGTGTTCATGTTTCTGGCATAGCACACCCACAACATAGAATTTCTGAAGTAAATGATTCCATCTCAAATGTTACACCTGTTCTTGCTTTGTTCCGTGGTATTCTATCTTTGAAAGTAGGGATGGTTGTAGGGACTTTGATGAACAGTGGTGAAAGGTCAGTGTTAACATTTGTGGTTGGAAAGAGCCTGATTCACTTTTCAAGGCTCATAGCTTGGCTCTGAGGAACTATCTCCTTTCTAAAAATATTTTATGTGTATGCGTGTATTGCCTGTGTGTAGGTAAGTGCACCTGTGTCGTGGAATGCCCGCGGAGATCAGAGGAAGGCGTCGGATCCCCTGCAACTGGAGTTATGGACAGTTGTTAGCTGCCATGTGGGGAAACACTTTTACTGGATGAGTCATCTCACTGGCCCCTGTTTCAGTCTTTACCAGAAATCACTTTCGGTTTCTAAGATCAAAGGCATGCACCACTACACCCGACTGCTCCCTGGTATTAGAATAGCGAGTTCTTTGCCAACATTCAGGTCTCAAGCTTCAAAATCATTTCCTCAGCCCTGCCCTTCCAGAATTTGCCTCTCACTCTCTTGTTATCTTGTTCTATTAACGAATTTCCCACTATTTTTTAAATTTGTTGTTTGTCCTATGTTCTTCAACATAAGCTTCATGAATACAGGGACCTTATTTGTATTTTCCAAGACTAAAACAGTGGCTGGTGCATATTAGGCATTCAACACATTTGCTGACTGTGGATCAAAGAACTGCAGGCTCCTTGGACTTCAAAGCTCAGAGAATGATTTGTCTGGGTGGTGGTTTATTCAGGCACTAGTGCCTCGAGTTTTTGGATATTCTTTTTTTTTTCTTTTCCGGTCTTGAGACAGGGTCTTCCTATAGCCCCAGCTGGCCTGGAACTAGCTATGTAGACTAGCCTGGCCTTGACCTCACAGAGATACGCCTGCCTCTGCCTCCAGAGTGCTGGGACCAAAAGGTGAGCATCACCACCCGGGTTGAGTGGACATTCTTAAGGCTTTGCCTGTTTCAGGAAATAGGCAAAGGTTTCGAGCTCTGAAATTACACAATGTTACTTCCTTGCCACCTTTCGCCAGAATCTCCAGATGTAGCACAGGGTAATGGAACACGGAGCGCACACAGGGCAGTGTTAGCACCCAACCCGTTAAGGGTGAGTAACGCGCGCCCCCCCCCCCTCCCCGGACAATTCCGGGGTTTTAGAAATGCGTACAGTACGAGGCTATCTTTGAGTTTTTCAGCCTTTCAAACCACAGCAGCTTCCCACTGAGAGAACCTTCCTGAACGTTCCGCCCCGGAAACCCAGACACAACAGGACAGTGGCGTCTGGGCCCAGGCCCCGCCCACACGGCCACGCCCCGGCCAGGCCCGGGCCCATAGGCGGAGCCCTAGGAGTCGGGGCCTAGGCGTCCAATTACGGTCGCCTACGTGCCTAGCGGCTGTGACGTCAGAGTGCGCAGGAAGCTGCGCCGGCGCTGCGGCGTTGCTGTCAGTCCATCCTCTGGCTGTTCCCTAGCGTCCGCATTTGCACAGCGGGTCCGGAAACCCGCAGCCGCGGTCTTCGTCCCGCGCCGTTTTCACCCCGCGCCATGGCGGTGGTCGTGGCACGCCGTCCCGCAGCCGCGCGGCGCGGCCCGCTGCTCCCCCTGCTGTCATTCCTGCTGGTGGCCGGCCCTGCGTTGTGCTGGAACGACCCTGGTGAGCGCTGTCCCCGGCCCGCGCCGCTGCCCAGCCCCGCGTCGCTCCGGAGCCTCTTGGCTCAGCTTCCACCTCTGTCCTCTGCTTTTTGTACCCTGCGCTTTGCTCTCCAGCGAGGGAGGCGGGCAGTGGGCAGCGAGGCGCGATTCTGCTCTTAAAGTCCCCTGTTCCCGGCCCTGCACGCCCCAGTTTTGTCCCCTTGCTGTGGCTACTGGCTGCATCCCCGAAGCTGCAGACGAGCTTGACGTTCAACTGCGCATCTCTTGTTATCATGGCTGTTGGATGTCATCATCGCTCACTGTTGTCATGGCTGCCTGTTGCTAGGGCTCGTAGTTGCCATGCCACTAGCGGTCTGTGAGTCACGCTCAGGGGACTGGGCCGCATTGCGGTGCAGTACTGAGCTTTCCTCGTTTTTTCAGCTTACACCGGAATTAAAAAAATTTTTTTCTAATTTTTTTTTAGGTGTTGATACTATGAGAGTTGATTTCTAGGGAGGGGACTCTATGTAAATATAAAAATGTGAAAAGAGACTTTATCCATTAAAATGACATTTTTGGTTTTTAAAGCAAAGATATTATGCATGAAAAAAATATAACAGTGTTGAATCTCGATTGATTGAACATGCATGACTTTAATTTAGGCAACAGGTTTATTTTTGTAAGATCCTCTCTGGGCAGTAGGGTTGGTAGGAACTTCACTTTGATTAACATTTCGTTTGCTATAGACCTTGTTATCAATAGTTAATAAGCCGAGGTGGGTATAACTGCCTGAACACTTTCCGTAAGTATTCCTAGACAGTTGTATGAAAATGAGAGACTTGATCAGAATTCATTTAAAAACTGAGCAAGTTTAGAGATGAAGACTCAAGGGAATTTTGAGAAGAAAAACAACCACATTTAAATGAATGGTGAACCACTTCCTGGTGGTTCTTATATTACCTTTGCTGTAAAAATTATTGTTCTGGAACAAAAATCACCGAACTATTTTACAGAGATACCACCACTTCATTTTAGTTTACTTTGAGGAACTGTTTTACAAAGGTCCTCTAAGGGACTGTCAATTATTAAGACTTGGTAAAGCAACCCTCTAATTTATAATTGTTTACTTTGTCTTTAGTTAATGTACAGCAGTGATATGTCTGGAAAAAGAAGCACCTTTCTAAGATTACTTAAGACTTTAAAAAAATTTTCTGAAATATTGTCTTTAAGGTACCCCTTTAGTGCCAAGAGGAGCTCTGAAGAAAACAGTGTCTTGTCCTAAGGAGTAAGCATTTGCTGAGTAGACAGTAAACATGTAAACAGCATCCCATTTGTAACACGGGTGTGATCAAACAAGGAGGACAGTGTGTACTGGCAGAGGAGGGGACTTAAGAAATACATCAAGGGGGCATTTATCAGATACCTGAGGGGAGGGGAGGACTAAATGACTTGATACAATTTAAACTTTTTTTTTTTGGTCTTTTTGAGATAGCGTCTCCCTGTAGCCCCAGCTGTCCTGGATTCACTGTGGAGACTAGGCCGGCCTCAAATTCACAGAGATCGGCCTGCCTCTGCCTCCTGAGTGCTGGGATTAAAGGCGTGCACTACCACCCCGGCACAATTTAAACTTTTAAAAGTTTGTGTGGGCTGTCTTTTAGAAAACAGGTGGGAGGGAAGCAGAAGCCTAGTGAAATGGTGGCTTCTAGAGTAGGCTCTGAGAATGATGACCACTATAGATCAGGTGTGGAGTGGAGCTGGTGGAGGCTTGGATTGTCTTCCCACCTGTTTTGAAGACGGTGCTGGTGTGATGTTCTGGTAGATTCAAAGTAAGGGTGAGATGGTGAGTGAGGATAAGGATGATTCTAAATGTTCAAGCTTGAGTAATTAGCATCCTGAGATACTGGTAAGTACTGGAGAATTGAGTTCTGGGGCTTTTGGTTTCATTTATCTGAAGTTTGAGATCTGAAAAAGGATTTTGGAATATGAGACCAGAGTTCAGGGAATCTCTGTCCTGTGACTGATGTAACAAGTGGACATGGGGGAGGGATATGAGATGAACTTTCTGTTCTTAGATCTGAAGGCCCTCTAGAGAAGAAGGGCATTGTGGGGTTGGTCATGATCCTCCTGTGCTGATAATTCTTGAATTCGCTATGCTGTTTCTCATGTCTGATCACCTACTATGCATCAAGTATTCTGCCGGCTAATTTTAGGAAGTTACATCCAAGGTTTACAACAGATTTCAAGATTAATACCTTAATTTTATAGGTGAGGAAACTTCTGAGCAGATAAATTTATTGCCTTGGTTAAAGTTGTATAGTGTAAGTAAGTGATGCTAGTTCAGTGTTCTTTGCGTTATCTAGCCCCTTCTGGTAAATTTAGATTGTTGGATTCTCTTATTTTCATAGATTGAATGATTTGGTCAACTATTTAAGTACAGCATAATTTTTTATAATTGAAGAAAAAACAGTATTTCAGAAGTTGACATAAGGTAACATTAGTGGTCCTGAATACACTGCTTTAATTTTAGAGTTTTTATAGTTGTATGAAGATGATGAACGAAGTTTTGCAATGTAAAATATTAGCTAAAGCTGTTTTGGGGTCAGCGAGATGACTTAGTGGGTAAAAGCACTTGCTGCCAAGCCTGGTGACCTGAGTTCTGATTCCTGGCACCCACATGGTAGGAGAGGGAGGACCAGCCAACTCCCACAAGTTTTCCTCTGACCTCCACATTTGTGCTGTGGCATGCAGGTGCCACAAAACCGTGTGTTTGCTTTTTGGAGACAGGGTCTCATGTAGCCTAGGTTGGCCTCAAACTCACTGTGTAATTGAGGCTGGTCTTGAACTCCTGATCCTCTTGGCTCTGCCTTCCAAGTGCTGGGATTTCAGGTGTGCACCACCACACCTGGAGAAGATTATGTAATACTTCAATAACCTATATAGAAAGGATAATGAAACTGTAAGTCAGGTCCAATCCCTGCAGAAGCAATTTCTGCATGTGTATATTTGTCTGTGAGGACACAGATCAGCTGCTATTTAGATTTACATGTTCACCTTGTCCAGCAGAGTTAGCTTTCTAACATTATCTTGGAGCCACTGAGATGCTGTAGCCTCTTCCTTTTTTCATGTTGTTGAAGTTTTGAAAAACACCACAAACCCAGCTGTTCCCCAGAGGAGGTCAGTGATGAAAGATAATCTCATGGCTAGCTAGCTCTTGCCCATTTCTAAGATATAAACCATCTTGCCTCTCTTCCCCATCTCAGAGCAACCCTTAATCATTTACCTTGCTGGTTAGTCTTTTACTTTTGATTGCCAAGGATTAATTCTGTTTTCTGAGTCAGTATCTGATTATTTAGCCCAGGCTGACCTCCAACTTATGATCTTGCCTCAGCCCATAGTTCTGAAGTATGTCCAGCTAGGGGTTACATGCTGTTGGACAGATGTCCCCCCTGCCCTGCATAATCTATTTTCCCAATACTACTTGCTTACTAATTTGTTTCTGTTCCCCCTTTGAACTGAAATTCCTCATAGTCAACTCAATTCTGTTTGAGTACTTGATTCAATTTCATTGATCAGTTTTGCTATTTGTGTCAATTATTGTACTGTTTACGTTACTGTAGATTTAGCTGTGTTTTGGTAGACATACCCTACATGTTGTTATTGCTACTTTCAGATAGCTTTAGCAGTTTTTCTACATTTATTCTTTATTTTATTTTATTATGTATATGAGTATTGCCTGAATGTGTGTAAGTGTACCTGTGTCATGCAGTGCCGGTGGAGGTCAGAAGAGGGCATCAGATCCTCTGGAACTGGAGTTAAGAACAGCTGTTAGCTGCCATATGGGTGTTGAGAATGAACCTGAGTCCTCTGCAGGAGCAATCAGTGCTCTTAACCACTGAGCCATATCTCCAGTTCTCTACATTTATTCTTGGATTTAAATTTTTAAATCAATTTGTTATGATTCAAGGAAGTATCTGGTATTTTGATTGTATATGTTGATTTGGAGAAAACTGGCATTTTAGTGTGATACTTTGATTTGTGTGTATTATACAATTTTCCTTTGATTCACACTATTTCATTTTGTGTAAATTTAGAAATTTTTTATTTTTTATGTGTATGAGTGTTTTGCCTGCATTTAAGTAAGTGTATCTGTGTCAGTGCAGTGCCGGAGGAAGCCAGAAGAAGGTGTTGGATTCCCTGGAACTGGAGTTACAGATGGTTTTTAACCACCTTGTGGGTCCTGGGAACTGAACCTGGGTCCTCTGCAAGAGCAGCCAGTGCTTTTAATCACTGAGTCATCTCTCCAGCCCCACATTTTGTGTCACTTTTATAAAAGTTTTGCTAATTTATTTGAGAAAAAGCCATTTTGGGGTTTTACTTTCCTATGTTTTAAAATTATGACTTGATTTATTTTGACTTATTTTTCTAACTTATTTCCAATCGTCTCTCCTTCTCCAGGGCCTTTCTTGTGGTAAATAAGTATGCATTTTTCTACCCCAACCCCCTTTTTTAAAAAAATTTCTTTTTA
>NW_008337446.1:184289-187470 GCF_000622305.1 Nannospalax galili
TTACATACCCTGTACTCACAGTCCCCATACACAAATACACCCCATACACACTGAGAAAAACAGTTATGGAGTGTGATAATGTATTCTTATTTTTTATGAAATAAAACTAACAAGGATCAGAACAGCCTCTGTATTTGTGTTAATGGCTGCTCAGGTGAACAGGAAAAGGGGCGAAGAATGAGCTTTTTCAGGCTGTTAAACTTGATTATCACTACTCACAGTCCCCATACACAAATACACCCCATACACACTGAGAAAAACAGTTATGGAGTGTGATAATGTATTCTTATTTTTTATGAAATAAAACTAACAAGGATCAGAACAGCCTCTGTATTTGTGTTAATGGCTGCTCAGGTGAACAGGAAAAGGGGCGAAGAATGAGCTTTTTCAGGCTGTTAAACTTGATTATCACAGAAATGTGAAACTGGAGAAAGAGTAGGATTCACTTCTTTTTTTTTCCTTTAATTTTACTTACTATTTTTATTTTATGTGTATGCATGTATTGCCTGCATGTAGGTAAGTGCACCCATGTCGTGCAGTGCCCACAGAGGTCAGAAGAGGCTGTCAGATCCCCTGGAACTGGAGTTACAGACAGTTAGGTGCCACATGGGTGCTGGGATTTGAATCAGGGTTTTCTGCAAGAACAGTCAGTGTTCTTAACCGCTGAGCCATCTCTCCAGCCCTCGGGTTCACTCTTAAAGAGGAAAGTGACATTTGGTTAGCCAGTCTCTTCCTGTCCACCTAGAGATACTGCTCTGAATTTGGTAATTAATCGTTCTGGTGCTCATTTTCCTACTGTTACTAATACCAACATTAACATGTAAACAGTATAGAGTAATATTTTGCCTTTTTTTCAAGGCTGTCATACTGAGCATTCTGTAACTTCCATTTTATGTAGTGTTTTTGCTATTTATCTAGTGTGATATATGAGTTTAGTTTATTTTAGCTGCTATAGAGATGGACTAGTTCCACTATAAGAAGAGGAAATCAGTGTGGGGGTTCCTCAAAAAATAAGAAATAGTTCCACCATCATTTGCAGGAACATGGATGCAGCCAGCTAGAATTACATTAAGCAAATAAGTCTCCGAAAGACAAACACTGTATGTTTTTTCACATTTCTGGGTCCTAGATATAGATGCATAGTGTATAATGTGCTGATCACTGAAAGTGAAGAAAGGGGACTAATGGGAGGAGGAGGGATGAGAAGGGGGAGGGTAGTGGGACACACATTATATACTTCTCATTAAAATGACTTTATGTAATCCTATATGGTAATATTAAAAAGGGCTTAATAAAAACTCAGCTAGTAAAGGCACTTGCAGCCAAGCCTGACAGCCTGAGTTTGATCCCTGGAACCCATGTGGTGGAAGAGAAGAATTAATTGACTGCTGAAGGTTGTCCTCCAACCTCAACACACTTGCTGTGGCATGTGCATGTGCACACACACACACACACACACACACACACATCCTTTCTCTGAGTAAATGGATGAAATTGCATTTTAATGATAAAAAATAGATTAGAATTTATTATCCTTTTTTCCTATGGTAGATGTTCATGTCATTAAATGTACTTTAGGAGCATGCATATTTTTGTCATTTTCATGAGCTATTATTATAGAGTAGTTTTATATTATTGAATTTTTCTTCTGATTTAGCAAGAATTACATAGAACTTGTGATAAGCATTTGGCTTAAAATGATGAGAAGTCTTAAAGGTGTGGCCATCTGAATTTTGTGTAAAAGGGCTGAATATTGTTGGTGTTCTAGTTACTTTGTATTGCTATGATAAAACATTTTGATGAAAAACAACTTGGGGAGGAAAGGGTTTATTGCATCTTATAACTCCCAGGTCACAATCCATCACTGAGGGAAGTCAGAGCAGGGCACAAACCTGGAGGTAGAAACAAGCATGGACCACCCTGCTTACTCGCTTGCTCTCTGGTCTGTGCTCAGCCTGCTTTCCCTTTTTTTTTTTTTGTCTCTTTGAGAGAGTATGGGCTCGCAGGGATCTCGGAGCGCCAGCTGCTGGGCATGGCGCTGGTCTCCCGCGCGCCGCTGGGGTGCGGCGGGGCACACACCGCATCTGCTGCTCGGGTCCCTGGCTCTCCGCCGCTGGGCGGGTCCCTGTTTCTCTGCGTTGCTGAGGCTCTCTGCTACCGGGGCTGGCGGCTCCAGAGGACCGCTATCAGCCTCCCGGGTGGGTTCTGTTCCAAACTACCGGGCACTCCCTCGAGGTACGAGATCTGCTGGCTGCCGGATCTCGTGGGAAGTGCAAGAACGGCGAAAGCAGATTCTCCGTGAGTCGTGGTTTACGAAGAGACAGCCCTCTCCAGGAAGATGCAGGATTCAATGATACAGCTTCAGACACAGCTTCTGATGCAACTCCGATTTATTAAGGGGAAACCAGGATATTTATACTGTGGGGGCAGTGGCAAAAGCCTTAGTTGACAGGTGCTTTTAGGATGCCCAATTTACATATGGTGGTGGGCTTCTGCCGGGCTGCCAGACACTGCCTGATTATCACACAGGAAAACCTGGCAGTTCCTATGCCAGAGGCCATGTATCTGTGACGGCTACTTCAAAGATGAGTCAGGAAGAGAGTAGGGGGGTGCCCTGCTGAGAAAAGGAGTCCTTCCATTCGCACCGAGCCAGCATGTGGCTATCCGGACATAACACAGCAGGAGTCCCCAACAAGAGAGGGTCTCCCTGTAGCCCCAGTTGTCTTGGAACTTGCTATGTAGACTAGGCTGGCCTCAAACTCACAGAGATCCTCCTGCCTCTGCCTCCCAAGTGCTGGGATTAAAGGCATGTGCCACCATACCCTGGTGGTCAGCCTGCTTTCTTATAACACCAGGACCACCTCCCGGGGGCAACACCCACTGCCAGAGACTCAAACCCATGACCCCCAGTGAGGTGAGGATTGGGGATGAATAAGCACACCGCCCCATTACCTGGGGACACTCAGATGCAACGGGGAGCCTAGTCAAGCTAGGACTCATTTATTGCAAGTGTTCCAAAGCTTATAAAGGCACCTGGAACTCCCCCGCCCCCGAGGGTGTATCTTAAGGATGGTCACATGATGATCATGCATTCCTCAGCAGTGCGGAAGTATTCTTCAGACTTTCAAAGCAAGCCAGGCCGTGCCCCCAGTAACTTCCTTTTGGACCTATGCAAGGTGGG
>NW_008337446.1:187825-192602 GCF_000622305.1 Nannospalax galili
TATCGAAAGAGGAAAAAAGCAAATCATGGTGTAGGACAAGTTGAAATACTTCTGAGACCATGTACCTTTTAGCCAATCAGCCAGTTGCAGAGGCTGACTGGCAATGAAGCCAAGGAACTGGGTCCTTCACCTCAGATGGCATGCTAGTCAGTCAGATCCTGGCCTACCCACTTAAGGTTTTTTGCAGGCACCCATATGGGGTTTGAATCTCCTGTAGGGTAAACACACCAAAAGCCTTGACCCATGGTTAGCAATGGATCTGGTCCTTTCCATTGCCTGCTGATGGCGTCTTTCCATCTTACCCGTACCTCAGGTCTCTGCTCCTGTTGTACCCAATGCTTCTGAAACCAGGATTCCAACTGATTTTTTTTGAAAATTAAGAACATTAATAATGAATAAGGCCATACCCAACTGTTGGTGGGGGCTTATTCCCTCTTTTTGTTTTTGTAATTGAATTTTTAGGTTTTGATGGTTGTGTTCTATAATGGCTTGACCTTGGAGATTGTAGGGAATTCCTGTATTGTGTTGAATTCCCCAAAGTGAAAAGAAATCTTGTAAATTTTTACTCACAAAACATGGTCCATTATCAGTTTTAATTCGTTGGGGCAATCCCAATGTAGCAAAGCACTGGGGAAAATGAGACTGAGCATGTTTAGACTTCTCTCCTGTATGAGTGGTAGCCCAATAGGTATGTGAGAATGTGTCAATGGACACAAAAATATAAATGTGCCCAGTGGGGGCCAGTCGCCAGCCGGGGGTCTTTCACCTGTCCAGCTTTTGTGCGAGCCCCTGACTCGCGCATGCGTTACACTCCTTGGTCCGTGTTTCAAAACGCGGTATGTACAATCTTCTTTAGGTCCTTGATGGGAACTTAAGGAAACCTCTTATGGAGTCCCTGCCAATTTACATGAGTGTGTTTATGTAACCTCTGAGCTTCATTTGGGCCTGCTGACAGACCTCTGCATTGCCTTGGGATAAAAGCCCAGGCAATCCTTGGTGCCCCCTAAGATGCTGTAAGAAGACAGGGGCTTTCTCTCTTTAAGGAGCGTATGAGTCTGAATACTGTCAGAAAGCAATGGCCATGAGTTCCTTGAATTGAGCTGCTTTTTGGTTTCTCCACATCTGCCCCAGTCAGTGAAAACATTGCAGGCTTTTACTAAGAACTCCCTTGGCCCGGGATTTGGCGAGTGCTGCTGCCGGAGGGGCTGTAGCACTTGGGGGTGGGGTGGTTTCCTGGCCACCCACGAAACTGAAGGGGTGGGGCCCCTCCCCTAGCCACCTTCCTCTGGGCCTTTTCAGCTAGCCTTGAGCCGGTCAAGGTGCACAGCCAAAAGGTGTTTGTTTGTTTGTTTTTTAAATGACCCTGGTGGCTCCTGCCACCAGTCCCTGCCTGGCTTTCCTGGGAGCCCCTGACCTGGGCAGGTTGCGGTCGCACGAGCCCCTGACTCCCGGCACATGTTAGTTCAAGGCAGGTGGGGTGGGCGGCTTTCCCCACTGACCCTGTGTGCTCTCCCTGTGCGCCCTTCTGCCCGGGAGGCTCTGAAGCTGTCCAGGGCACACCAGAGGTGCAGCTTGTAACTTTGGCCGCTTTTGAGTTCACTTCTGTTGCATCTCTGCCTTCTTCCTCAAACCCTTCCCATGATTCCCATGTATCCCCAGTAAAAACATTAGCCCCAAGTAGCCAGGGAGCCAAATGAATCTCCTCTGCCCAAACCTTTTGAGCTACGGGATCTGACAAATCCAATCCCCTGCTTTTAAGCATATCTCTCAGCGCTTTAAGCACTAGGTCTTCAAACTTAAAAATTGCATTACCCATTTCTTAGGGTCTTGCTTACCCCGAACCTCCTCGATTGGCCCCAATCAGTTTTTTCTTCTTCTTCTTTTCACCTCCCTTCGAGCCCCATGTTGGGTGCCAGATGCCGGGGACTTGAACCCGCAACCCCCGGCGAGGTGAGGACTGGGGATGAGTATGCACGCCATTCGCCAGCCCACGCCACCCCCGTTACCCGGGGACACTCAGACGCAATGGGGAGCCTAGTCAAGCTGGGACTCATTTATTGCAAGTGTTCCAAAGCTTATAAAGGCAACTGGAACTACCCCCTCCCCCTCTGAGGGTGTATCTTAAGGATGGTCACGTGCTGATCATGCACTCCTCAGCAGTGCAGAAGTATTCTTCAGACTTTCAAAGCAATCCAGGCCACGCCCCCAGTAACTTCCTTTCGGACGTATTCAAGGTGGGGCTTTTAGGTGCCCGGCCCCTCCCACATCAACATTCAAGAAAATGCCTGACATGCCCATAAGACAGTCTGATAGAGGAACTTCCCCAATCAAAGTTCCCTCTTCCAAGGTGTGTCAAGTTGACAACAAAGCTAACTATGACATTCCATGCCTTGTCAACTTTGACACACAAACGCATCACTTAAAACAATCGCCTTTCCTTTCCTTGTCAACATCTCACATTAACATCACAGTATAAAACACAGTACCACTTTAAAAGGTCCAGTCTTCAAAAATTCTATCAGTTAAAAGCTCAATGCCTCCTTAAAATAATCAAAAGTGTCTCAACTTCTGTAAAATCAAAAATCATTTACATTATTTCAAAAGGGAGTAACCTGGCACACTTAAGCAAAACCAAAGCCCAGCAGTATAGGTCAATATCCAACATCTGAGAGTCACTCAGGATCTTACGGACACCAGAAGGCTTGGGCAGCTCCACTTCTTTGGCTCTGCCAGTCTACAGCACACACAGCTTGTCTCATAGGTTCAGGCCGTCTCTACTCCGCATCTGCTGCTGCCATTGGTAGTTTTCCCACTGTCCAGGAAGCTCCACTATGCTGGGGTCTCCACTGCAGCCAAGGTTGTACCTTCATCAGTGGTCTCCTAGTGCTTCTACAGGAACTCCAGTCCTGCCAGATGGTGCCAAGCCTCATCTGCTCTCCATGACCCCTTTCATGCCTTCAAAACCCGTAGCATATGGGAGCCTCTTAGACTACCAAGTTTAGCTACCAGCTTGAGATGCAGCCTTGACCTCCTCTGGGTTATGGCTTCCGTGTGCTGTCCCTGAGGAAATAATGTCCTATTATTCACAGCTAAATTTTCAGCCCCAGCTGACCAGCATCTGTTGTCTCAGTAAGGTAAAGATTTCACCAGTGGTGCCAATCTCTTGTTAATCAGCTAACCAGAAACCACAGATTCTCAGTTCAAAAATATGTGAATGGCCCTGATAGAGTCTTTACTTCCCTGTGAAACTTCACAAGTCAGGCCTCCACTGTCTGCATTTTTTTCTAAGCATTATCTTCCAAGCTCTCACAAAACTGTCCATTAAGCTATGAGGAGTCAACAGCTTTCCAGACAAAGCTTCAAACACTTGCACAAGTCTCTCAAAACCCAACATGGTCAGGTCCATCACAGAAATATCTGACTCCCATGTACCAACGTCTAAGAATTTCTATCCAAATTATACATTTGGGGACTAGGGAAACAACCACAGGATGAGTTTGGGGATTCACTGGACTCATTGTGAGTCAGATTTCAGCTAAAACTCCATCGATCACCTGACCTCAATAAAGCCCCTCCTTTAAATGGAGGACCATAATGCTTTTAGGGATCTCTCAAAACCTGTGTTATTCAGAGCCAGAATTCAGTAGACCCTACAAAGTCTTGATTATTTCCTTTACTCCAATAAAAAGCTGTAGGTTCCTCTGGGAAAGAATTGGAGGAAGTCTTAACAGTGTAACTCTTTGGTATTGTAACATGGCCCTTCCTCATGCTGGCCCTCTGTCATTCAAGGGGTTCTGGGTCTGTGAACTGGTCCAAGTCTGGAAATTGGTTGACGGGCCTGGATTCCCTATTGCTATGATCCAGTGTAGCCTTTTATTTTTTCTAGAGTTTTTTTCTTATATAGATCAAACAAAAACCCTATCTATTTTGTTCCTGGAAACACCACGATTTTATTTGCCAGCACTGAAGGTCCGTGTGAGTCATGCTATTTTAGGCCTTGTTTTGCTTGTGCTGCCTATTGCGGTATCTATGCTTGCCTGGTCTTTGGCAATTTTCTGCTGCCACCTGGTCCCTGCTACTCCAGAGTCCATTTAATTGTCATGCTTGGCTTTGGTTGTCAGCTTGACTGATGACTTTGAGAAACTGAGTCTTCTTTCTCTTAGTCATACTCAAAAGGCAGGAAAATCACTTACTTTTGAAATTGATTGTTAGGATGCACCTATTTTTGTTTAATGAGATATTTACTCTTCATGTACCTGTGTTCTTGCTGTTTCAGACAGAATGTTGTTGCGGGATGTGAAAGCTCTTACCCTGCACTATGACCGCTACACCACCTCCCGGAGGCTGGATCCTATCCCACAGCTGAAATGTGTTGGAGGCACAGCTGGTTGTGACTCCTACACCCCCAAAGTGATACAGTGCCAGAACAAAGGCTGGGATGGTTATGATGTACAGGTAATAGCTACTACATTGATGACAGTTTAAATGGAATTTCTATTTAGTGAACTATTTATTGGGACGTTAGTGCTTTGGAAAAACTTATATTCTTGCTTGATAAAACCTTTATGTGTGGCCTATTTCAGCCAGAGTTGGAATTTTTGTTTTTGACAGGGTCTCTATGTAGCCCTGTGTCCTAGTTTGTTCTTCATTGCTGTGACAAAACACTCTGACCAGTACCAACTTGGGGAGGAAAGGGTTTATTTGTCTTACATCTCCCAGGTCACACGCAGTTCATCAGGGAGCCCAAGGTAGGAACTCGGGGCAGGAACCTGGAGGC
>NW_008337446.1:192937-195554 GCF_000622305.1 Nannospalax galili
TCCCACATCACTCATCAAGAAGATGCCCCTCAGACATGGCCACAGGTCGGTCCAATAGAGGCAATTCCCCGATTGAGGCTCCCTCAACCCAGGTGTGTCAAGTTGACACTAAAACTATCTAGCATACCCTGTGTGGCCTGGAACTTGCTGTGTAGACCATATCATATATCTCTATGGGCTGGAGCTCACAGAGATATACCTCTGCTTCTGAGTGCTGGGGTTAAGGGTGTGGGCTGCCTGCCATACCTGGCCAAAGTTTGTGTTTATTGGTGATACTGGTTTCATAAAATTTTTTCCCCAGTATTGCATAACTGAATCATAGAATCTTCAGGCTAAAACATATGTTTCACATCCATTTCTCTTATAAATTACTGTTATAGTCCTGTTAGGAAAAAAAAGATGATATGTTGCTTATATGTGTCGTATACTGGGGCTAGAGTGATGGCTCAGTGGTTAAGAGCACTGGCTGCTCTTGCTGAGGATCTGGGTTCAGTTCCCAGCACCCACATCATGCAGCTAAGAACTGCCTGTAACTCCAGCTCCAGGGATCCAGTGCCCTCATCCAGCCTCTGCAGACATTGCATGCATGGGTGTACCTATGTACATGCAGGCAAAACTCTCATACACAAAAATAAAAATAAATAAGAAAGTATATAAAATGTGTCATATACCAAATGATTAGGATCGAATCAGGAAGTTCTTCCTTGTAGAAGAGATAAAGTAATCACTCAAATTCCATGTGTATACCAACAAAATGGTGTAAAGTGGTATCTGGTTGGGGGCATTGGTTAAGGCTTAAAGGAGGTGGTGTTTTGTCCTATGTTAGGAAGGAATGTTGAGATCTTGGAGGTGAGGAGAGAAGAGGATACAGCACAAACCAAGCAGCAGACAGCATCACATGTGTTGACTCCAGTATTATGTTTGGTGGCAACAATTTATATTTACTCAGAACTGCTTTACTATGTACTGTTATAGATTCAGCATTTTTTGTTCACTTAAAATTTAGAAATCTTTTTCCAAATAAAATTAATAAAAATAATGTAATAACAAAAAGAAAAATTTCATGTTGTTTAAATAAAAACTGTTTGAGCTGCAAAAAAAATCCGTCAGGAAAGTGAAAAGACAGCCCATAAAATGGGAGGAAGCTTTGCAAATCATATATGATGACTTTTATCTAGAATATATAATGAACAGTTAACAGCTAGGAAAGAAGATACCAAATTAAAAATGGGCAACACCTCTGAATAGACATTTCTCCAAAGAATTTAGGCATAGGATGACCAGTAAACATGTGAAAAAATGTTCACCATCAGTAGTCATCAGAGAAATGTCATTCAAACATTCAAACCCTCAGTAAGGTACTACGTTATGCCCAGTAGGATATGTTGGTAAGGAGGTGGAGGAGTTGAAACTCTCATCCCTTGCTGTCAGGAATGTAAAGTGATGTAGCTGCTTTGGAAAGCTGTCTGGTGGCATTTCCTACAAAGGTTGAGCATAGAGTGTACCATATGCCCCAGGCATTCCTCCACTAGGAATAATATGCCGAAGGGAACCAAAGATATCTTTTTTTTTTTTTTTTTTTGTCTTTTTGAGACGAGGTCTCCCTGTAGCCGCAGCTGGCCTGGAACTAGCTATGTAGACCAGGCTGGCCTTGAACTCACAGAGATCCTCCTGCCTCTGCCTCCTGAGTGCTGGGACCAAAGGTATGCGCCACCATGCTCAGCTCCAAAGATGTATTTCTCCACACAAAACTTTACACAAATGTTTGTAGGAATATTCAAATTGCTAAGGCATAGAAACAACCAAATGCCCATTACTAACCAATGATAAAATGTATATTCATATGGTGGAATATTTTTTACTCATTAAAAAGAACAGAGTACTGATACATTCCTCAACATGGATGAACTGTGACAATGTTATGCTAAGTGAAAGAAGCCAGTTACAAAGGCCTGTGTGTCTTAAGATTCTCTTTGCAATAAATGTCTAGAATATGGGAAGTTTCCACTGGAAAGGGGATGGACAGTGATTGCTACTGGGTTTGGAATTTCTTTTGGGGTGATGATTATATCCTAAAATTGATTATAGTAATGGTTGTACCACTATATGAACTTACTAAAAACACTGAACTGTGTGAGTTGTATGTGAATTACATCTAAGCAAAACTCTTAAAAAATAGTGTACCTAAACTTTGAACAAGGAATATAATTTAAAAACTAACAGAGGGGCTGGAGAGATGGCTCAGCGGTTAAGAATACTGAATGTTCTTGAATCCCAGCACCCACATGGCATTTAACTGTAACTCCAGTTCCAGGGACTCTGATAGCCTCTTCTGTCCTCCGCGGGCATTGCACGACATGGGTGCATTTACCTACATGCATGCAATATACACGTACACATAAAAAATAAAAATAATAAATAAAATATTTAAAAAAAACAGAAAAGCTGTAGAACCAGTTAAATTTACTTGAGCTTATATCTCTATATGTTGTTAAAGAAGCATTATCTAGTCAGAAAAAAAGAGTTGAAACTTGAACTTATTTTTTGGTGGTGCCAGAGATCAACCCAGGCTATTATGCATGCTCAGTCACTGAGCTACACTCTTGACTTATTTATT
>NW_008337446.1:195567-209960 GCF_000622305.1 Nannospalax galili
TTTATTTATGTATGTATGTATGTATGTATGTATTTATTTATTTATTTATTTATTTATTTATTTATTTATTTATTTATATTTTTGACTTTTTGAGACAGGGTCTCCCTGTAGCTCCAACTGGGAGCTACCCTAGAGATCTGCTTACTTCTGCCTCAAGAGTGCTTGGATTAAAGGTGTGGGCCACACCACACCTGACTACTTATTTAGGAACATGATCTTACTATGTTGCCCTAGCTGGTCTGGAACCAGATGTACACCCTAAGCTGGCATTGAACCATGCAACCTCCTATTTTGGCACTCTTAAGTGTTTACATAAATTTGGACCATCATGTCTGGTTACTTACTCTTTCACCCCCTCTCTCTAAGATAGAAAATCTGGGGACTAACGTGGATTATTTTTGAAGTTTAAAAAATCTTTTATAAAAAGCTAATGAGGATTACATAGAATCGGGCTCTGTAAAGTCAGTCCTTGGTTTTTATAAGATCAGTGTAGAAAGTTTTGTTGTGCAGAGGTGATCTGTTTCTGATGCTGAATGCAGCTGTCAGATCTTATCTACATGATGTTGATTTTTTAAGACCCAACATCTAAATTACCCACTTTTAAAGACAGCGTCTTAGACAACAGTGACAAGAAGTTGCTGTTTTGAAATTTTGATTAATGTTTATAAATTATGGAATATCTAATGTTCACAAAAAATGTATAGGAGCTAGAGAAGTGGCTCAGTGGTTAAGAGCACTGACTGCTCCTGCAGAGGACCCAGGTTCAGTTCCTAGCACCCACATGGCAGTTTACAACTGTCATTAACTCCAGTTCCGGGGGATCCAACTGTGGGCATTGCATGCAGTGGTACTCTTGCATACATGCAGACAAAGCATTCATGCATGTGAAATAAAAGAAAATTTAAAGAACACACACACACACACACACACACACACACACACAAACACAAACAATGTATCTGTAGGGAATAAAGAAGAGTAATAAAATGGATGCCCATATTCCCCCCACCTACCTTAAGAAGTAAACCACAGCTGGGCGTGGTGGCCCATGCCTTTAATCCCAGCACTTGAGAGGCAAAGGCAGGTGGATCTCTGTGAGTTCAAGGACAGCCTGGTCTACTGGTCTACGTGGTGAGTTCCAGGCCATCTGGGACTACAGAGAGACCCTGTCTCAAAAAGACCAAAAGAAAAAAAAGAAGCAGACCACTAGCACCCCACCGAAGCTCAGTGCCCTCCCCAACATGTAGGGATGGTTGTCCTATCATGTTGCCCATTCTTTTGCTTCACTGTGCAGTTTTATGACAGCTGTCCAGTCCATATAATATATATTGAAAGAAAAAATCTTTTGGTTCTTGGAACCTGTTTCTGTTTCCTTCACAGTGGGAATGTAAGACTGATTTAGATGTCGCATACAAATTTGGCAAAACTGTGGTGAGCTGTGAAGGCTATGAGTCCTCTGAAGACCAGTATGTACTAAGAGGTTCCTGCGGCTTGGAGTACAACTTAGATTATACAGAACTTGGCCTGAAGAAGCTGAAGGAGGCTGGAAAACACCAGGGTTCCTCGTTCTCTGATTATTACTCAAAGTTGTACTCTGCAGATTCCTGTGGCATTGGCGGATTGATTACCATTGGGGTGCTTCTTACTGTTGCCTATGTGGTTTATAAGCTGTTCCTTAGTGATGACCAGTGTTCTCCTCCACCGTATTCTGAGTATCCCCCATATTCCCAGCGCTATCAGAGATTTACCAATGCAGCAGGACCACCACCCCCAGGTTTCAAGTCCGAGTTCGCAGGTATGTTTCCCTGTTGCAGGCCAGTAAATGGGGTGAATGTGCTGTAGTGAATCTTGTGTTTGTGAAGTAGAGAATAATTGCACTATGACACAAAAATTAGTCGTTTTTATTTTTTACTCAGGTAAAAATAAAATCCCTTTTAATAAATTTATTATTATGTGTGCATGATATGTGTTGGGGGCATGTGTGCATGGAGTACATGTGATTGGATGACAACTTTATGGAGTTGGTTCTCTCCTTTATATGGGTTCTGGGGATCCAACTCAGGTCTTCAGCAAGTGCCTTTTACCCACAGCGTCATTTCACTGGCCCCATTTTACTTCTAAGTGCATTATGATTACTATTTTTTAAAGGTGTTTAATTAGTGCCAGGCATGGTGGCACATGTGTTTAATCCCAGCACTTGGGAGACAGAGGCTGGCAGATCTCTGTGAGTTGAAGGAGACTATTTGCCATGGCCATAGGATAGGTAAAGATTCCTTAGAATGCAAAAAATACTAGCTATGAGAGGAAAGAGGAATAGATTAGACATCACTTAACATTTATTCATCAAAAGACACTATTAAGAGAGCAAAAGGGCAAGCCACAGACTGGGATAAAGTATTTGTGAAACATACCGCCAATAAAAAAATGTATCTAGACTATAAGGACATGAACAAATATGAGAAAAGACAGCCCCATTTAACAATCAGCAGAGGGGACTGGTGAGATGCCTTAATGGGTAAAGATACTCACTGCCAAGCTGAACGACCTGAGCTTAATCTCCAGAATTCACATAGTAGAAGGAGAGACCTGATGCGTGCTACCTCCAGTGCAGCAGGGTGGTGGCATGCATGCCCATCCCAAGTAAATAATAAATAAAAAAATGTAATAGGACAGTAAAAGGAAAGGGCTGAGAATTCAGAGTCATGGCCAGTACAACTGGAAGGGTGCTTAGTTAATATTAAGTTAGGTCTTTAGGGAAATGCAGATACAAACGACCAGGAGATTATTTTTAACCACCACAATGAGTAACATCTAGAGTACCAAGAATTGGCAAAAGTAGAGAGTGGAACTTTTGTACTTTCCAGTAGGAGTGGAAATTGTAAAACACTTTGGAAAAGTATCAATATCTACTAAAAGCAGTACATGTCTGCCGTGTGCTCAGGATTCTATTCCTGTTTACCTAAGAACGTGAAGGCACATGTGCATGAAGACACAGAGCGGGCAAATTAGGCATACTACAGGAGGATGCATAGAATAGTGTGTGCTCTTCTGAGGCATATCGATAGGGAGGGAGACACAAAATAGTATGCATATGATGCTATGTATAAAAAGTTCAGGAACTGGCAGAACTAAAGTGTAAGAGAAGTCTGAACAGTGCTTATCTCCAATGGAGGTGGGTATCGGGAGCTCTCAGAGCTTTGTAGGGTGCTAAAATGGCTTATTGATGTGGGTGGTAGTTAGATGGAAGGTTCATAGGAACAAATTTATTGTGCCATATGTATGTGTAAGATTAGCATGCTTTCCTCTAGAATTGATATTATCTATCAATTTTTACAGTTTCTTCTAAGCAGAAGATGTTTATGTGGTCCTTTTAAGCGCCATCATCCCGGTTGATAAATATCTGACTGCTTTCTTTCATTAGAGAGTCAGGTACAGCTCTCACTTGCAAATCTTAGAGATTTTCAGTGTGGAAAGGAAGTAACTGAAAAGTGGTATAATTTTCAAAAACTGATCTTGAGCAGGGGAGATATGATCCAATAGGGTGACCCTCCTTGCAGTCCTCTTGTCTTTGGGGAACATGTTCTTGAGTTATAAACCAGTATTTCACAATACCTATTTGAATGCAACTTGTTCATCAGTTGAGGGCTGAGCATTATTAATAATGCTGTATAGGTGAGATAGTTGCAATGTCATCTGAGCTTTTGTGTGTTAATTTAAGTGGGGCACATAATCTGATACATACTTTTGTTTTAGGACCGCAGAGTACTG
The DNA here is from genome assembly GCF_000622305.1 of Nannospalax galili. Lineage (NCBI taxonomy): Eukaryota > Metazoa > Chordata > Mammalia > Rodentia > Spalacidae > Nannospalax > Nannospalax galili. Next base: position 199,336 of record NW_008337446.1, read on the forward strand.
GCCATGGCACAGCTTCTGGTTTTGGGAGTGCTTTTGCAGGACAACAAGGATGCGACAGCTCAGGGCCAGGATTCTGGACTGGTCTGGGAGCTGGAGGATTGTTAGGATATTTGTTTGGCAGCAACAGGTAAGCTTGGCCTTAGTCTCATTTGCCCTTGGTTCCTTCAAGGGGTTTTGGTTTGTTTACAGTTTGACTGCATTTGGTTTTGTAAGGAAAACAAATGAAGGTGACTTTACCCTATCCCATCTGATTCTTTGAGTGTAGGGAAGACACACAATATAGGCTTTGGCATATTATTTTCTTTCATTGTTTTCCTTCCTATGTCATCATCACAGAGAGGAGAAAGAGACATCTAAGAATGTGAAAAGGTGAAGACACAGCGTTGGGGAAGGGACAGTTAGCAGCCTGGTTTGGTAGAATGATAGAGGCAAGCCTGGAAGGAGTCTGGGGCCAGGTGGGATGTCTTGATTATTAACCGTGCTTTAAGTTCAGGTTTTGATTGTGAATTTAGAAAGAAAGAACATTTATATCCTGTCACTTCTCCCACATTTGTTACCTTAGCAGGGCAGAAACATCAAATTTAGTTCCCAATAACCCTGATATATCAGAACACTCAGGAAAAGATTCTTGATAACGATGCTGTTTTTGATGGTTTAGGAATAGGGAAGTAGTTCAGAATTATAGTCAGAAGAAAGATGCCTAACCTGCTTTTCTGTCTTTAAAGGGCAACACCACCCTTTTCAGACTCGTGGTACTACCCATCTTACCCGCCTTCGTATGCCAGCTCATGGAACAGTCGGGTCTACTCTCCTCTTCGTGGAAGCGCAGGGAGCTATTCTGCATGCTCCAACTCAGATACAAAGACCAGGACAGCATCAGGTAATAAATACAGAAGTTCCTTTATTTAGCAGGGAAATACAGAAATGATCTCAAAACACAAGATGTCTATATACTTAGTAATTATGACTCTTTGGTATGCTCACCAAAAATATGAATAGCACAGTCATCTGACATTAAAACTTAATTTAGATTCATTCTTTTATCACACTCCAAAATATTTCCCTAGAGTGGTTTTAATTTAAACCTTCCTGGCTATTAGTTCCCACAATGTTTAACTCTCAGAATCTTTTATGAAATTCAGGATAATCCAAAGAATATATTGAGTTATAAATAATTGTCCAAAATATGATGATGTTTACTATAAAGAGTGAAGAGGATGTTTTATTGAAAGCAGAGGTGCAGTGTGAAAAACAGTAACTGGAGTTGAGCATCCAGCTAATTGTTGAGAAGTGTTGGGAAATGAGACATTCGAGGATTGTAATGGATTCAGCTTGGCTTTTTCAGAAGCAGCTGTAGAACAGTGAATCATTCTTAAATTGATAGAAACATATATTTATGCTTAAAAATGAAAGTGGAATTTTGAGAGCTGGTTTGGATAGAAATTCCACAATCACTTTTTATGTACTAAAGCTGAACCTATGCATACCTACCACCCAGCAGTTTTACTCAGTACAGTCATCTTCCCTATCTGGGGAATTAATTGGTTCCAGGATCAGCCAGGATGGATATTCACGTCCCTTACATAAAAACGGCATAGTCTATGCCTATAACTCCTGTGTCCTCCCAGGTGTTCTAAATCACCTCTGAATTTCATGCAAACTCTATGTAGTTGTTATATGTTAGGGGATGACGACAAGGAAAAGGGAATGTATGTGCACTACAGATATATTCCCCCCCCCCAATTTTTTTTGAGGCAGGGTCTCCCTGTAGCCCCAGCTGGCCTGGAACTTGCTATGTAGACCAGGCTGGTCTCCATCTCACAGAGATCAGCCCGCCTCTACCTCTTGAGTGCTGGGAGGAACCATGCCTGACTCCAAAATATTTTTAACGTTAGATGGTTGAGTCCATGGATGTGGAACCTGGAGATAAGGAGGCACAGCTGTATTGTAGCAACAGAAGTACTTACACTTCTCTGTGCTGACAGATAGGCACAAGATCGTTCAAAACTATTGAGTGCCTGTTACCTGTATGTGGGTGTGATGGGCGGGTGGTATTCAGTGAAAGTGCATAGCTCCCTTCCCCCACCTGTCTTCTGTTTACTGCTGCAGTTGTGAGAGGTAGCAGGGCATGTTTATGTGCCATTGACCTCTCTGCCTCTCTGGCTTAGACTTTGCATGTTGGTTATCGATGCTAGCTTGCAGTAGACTACATACCCTTTCTTTCCTGAGTGACAGCTATTCACAGCAAGTGTGAGCATTTAGATGGCAAGTTCTACACTGCTCTGCACAGTCCTATCTGGTGCATTGTAACCCCCCTCCATATCTTTCGTACTCATTTGCCAATAATAAACATGCACTACCTTTTGTAATTTTATAAGCAGTTTTAATGTATTTTGAAAAGCTAATACAGATTTTATTCTTTCCATTCTAGGATATGGTGGCACTAGAAGGCGATAAGGTTGAAAGCTGAAGGCTAACACTGGGTGCAAAGTTTCTGATTTTTCATCACTTTCTCTTTAAAGTGCTACCTGCTAACAGCTGGAGAATGGGAATATCCAGATTCTGTGGTGTTTTGTTCTTGTATAGCTTCTTGTATCCTATTGTTTGTGGCTAGGAGTTGATATGTGACATTGTGCTTATGTATTGTATGTTACTTTAACATGCAGGTGTATGTGCATTGCTATTTTTGAAGCTGGTGGTTACTATGGAATGCTGAAACTGCCTTGTTTATTTATATAACCTGTAATGCCAGAGGAAGCATTTAGAATGAAGGCATTATACCCTGGAGAGGTTTATTATGCCCTGAGCTGGTTTTAGTTGATGGGTCATTACTTCATAAACAGTAATACTTTATTTGGTATTAAAATATGTGGTGTTTGCAGTTCTTCAAACATTTAAACCAAGTTTTGGACTACTAATTAATACTGATTCGCAGTTTCTATCCACTTTTGGACTCCAGAACTTTGACTCTTTCTGTGGTAGTGGCATTTGGTGAGTGAGTACTACCTTTTCTTGGTAGAAAATAAGAAAATAAGGTTGCTGTGAATGATTGTACGCTGGCAGAAACGGTTGAAATCTGTATTTTTCCACTTCCCAAGTGGCAAAATTCAAATGCTTCAAAAGACTTTCAATAGCAAAAGCATGCAGTTCTCTGTGGAATCTTAAATCTTGTTAAATCTTGTTTAATAGTCTGTTCCAGTCTTAAATTAATATGACAATAAATTAAAGTAAAAGGTAGTATTCTCATTCTTTGTCCTCAGCACAGTAGGCCTTTTCCCTTTGCTGGGAGGAATGGGACTCCTGCAGGGGCTGCTTCTGTAGATGCACATTCCCTGTGGTGGTCATGTCACTGATCTCGGCTCCATTGCTGCCGGCTTCACAAGAAAACAGAGACGGAGACTGGCAGAAAAACATGAGTTTTCTTACAGGTTGGGCTGGAGCTGGGACTAGAGAGACATTTTTAGTCTCTCCCTTTGCCATGGCAGCTCCACTGTGACTTGTGTGTTGTCTTTTTATCACACATCAAGTACCAGCTGTGTGGCAGATGTTTTAAAAAAGTAATTTAGGAGTAGTATGGGATCTTTTTTAAAGAGTTAATCTTCAAGTCTTTGAATCTATCAAAGATTACTTTTTATGTAAGTTTAAGGGAGAGCACTGATTGGGGAAGGATGCAGTTCTAAGTAGAAGCCAGGGAAACTGAACCCAAGTTCTGCTGTCTTGCCAGGAGAAACAGCCCCACCTCTGAGAAGGTTGACCCTGCCTTGCCTGAAGGGCCTGTATGTGAACAGTCTCTTCAGAGATGTTCCCTGCAAGGCACTGTTAACTCTTTGCAGAACCTGTTCCTGCCACTCTGCTTTGCATCTAGACCTGTAATGACCCAGTTCCAGGAGGTACCACGGGGTACTGGGCAAATAGGAACCACTTCTAAACACTGCTGGATTGGGCACAAAGCCTTCAACACATGAGGCCTTTGAGGACACACTGCATATCCGAACCACAGCGATCTGTTTATCCTGCTAAAACTTAATACTATTTAACTTTCTCCTAGTCTTTTCCCAAGTAATGCATGCTGTTTACTATGGTAAGCGTCATTGAGGAAAGAAACTACCAGATGCTCAAAGGCTTTTTGCACATGATTTCTGAACCTATAGGAATGTCTGAAATATCACTGTGGAGCACCTGTCAGAGTAGGGCTTGTGAGAGTTAGGTAACCAATAAAATTTTTTAGCTGACAATCACCTCAGTGAGTTTGTGAATGTACCCTGTAATACCCTCAGGTCTATAATTCATGATTGGACATATTGAGAAACTGGAGGAATCCCTACATAGGTTCCCTGGCTTGTGGAATGAAGGCTGCTAGGGTAGGAAAAGCCAAGTAGAACTGTCTCTACTAGGAAGACTGCCACATTCAACCGGAGCTGTGATATGGACACTGCATTAAAAGGTTTGACGGGCTTGGGGAGGGGCTGCAATTACAAGGAAGAATATCCATGTAAGATGACCAGGGATTGGGTTGGAGTGGTGAATGTAGCAAGGTGGAAGAACACAGAAAATATCTAATCCTTGTAACTCAATGTGATCTTAGAAATAGTCATTGCAAATGAAATTGATTAAATTAAGTTATACTGGAGTAGAAGAGCCCTGAGTGGCTTGTGTGTTTGTTAGCTTTCTCATTGCTGTGACAGTACCTGACATACAGGAGGAAAGATTTATTGTGGCTTATGGCTTCATAGGTGTTAGTCCATCATGGCAGAGTAGAGGGGTTCATATCATGATGGCCAAGAAGCAGAGAAACAAATACAGGAAGGGGTGGAGGCAAGACATAGCCCCAAAGGATACATGATAGACCCCACCTACTTTTCAACCATCTTTCAATAATGCTGTCGGGATGAAACCATCAAGGGACTGATCCAGAGACTTCCATAAGTGTGCTTTAGAAATTCAGATGGTTTTCAGTCCAATCACATTGATGATTAACCATTACAAGTCACTTGTCAGAAAATCTGGAAAATTTGGACACAAGAGGTACACACTGAGAAAGAATATTGTGCAAAGACTGGAATTTTTTTCATAAGCTAAAGTATGGCAAAGGTGGTCAGAGCAAGCTTCCAGGAGTTTGGAGACAGGCATGGGGTGATCCGTCCCCAGCACCTTCAAAGAGAATGTGGGGTTGCTGCAACTCAGGCTTGTGCATACTGTCATCATTGCTGTGACTATACATCCTGGGGCGGTATATTCCTGTTCAGGGAAAAAGTGAATCAAAAGCAACACCACATTTTGAGGAACTGCAGATTAATGCCACCAGGTAGGGCTTGAAGGATTCAGGGCTGGGCATTCCACCACATCCCCAACACTCCTATGTGGTCCGTGCAGAAAGCAGATCTTGGAGAATATTAGTCACAAACTTAGGTGGTGACGCCAATTGCAGCTGCCATTGCTAGATGTGGTTTCATTGCTCAAGTACATTGTCTCATCTGATACCTGGTAGGCAGCAAATGCAGTCCCTCCACACCTGCTAGAACCCCCGGAGGCAGTTCCCTTGAAGGTGGCAAGGCCAGCAATGGACATTGATTCGTAACCTTGGGAATATCACTTCTCCAGCCCTGTGTCATGATGCAGTCAGCCATACTTGAGGATTGACTTTCTCATCTGCAAGACATCACAGCAGTTCATGACAATGATGATATTAAGCCGAATGAATCTGGTGAACAGGAATTAGCAAGTACTCCAGCTATGTTGGTAAGATTTTTGTGCTAGAGGGTAAGAAATAAATCTGACAGAAATTCAGGCGCCTTCTACCCTGGTGGAATTTCTAGGGGTCTAGTGGTATGGAGCATGCCAAAGTCTCCCTTCTAATGTGAAATAGCACCCTAGCAAGGAGCTGCACACTCAAATCGGAATAATTTGAGGATTAAGAAAATCACAGCAGGGGGTTGGAAAGTTGGCTCAGGGGTTAAGAGCAACAGAGGATGCAGGTTCAATTCCTAGTACCCACATGGTGGCTAACAACCCATAAGTCCAGTTCCAGGAAATCCAATGCCCTCTTCTGACCTCCATGGGCATTGCATGACATGGGTGTACTTACACACATAAAGGCAGTAACTCATACACAAAAATAAAAATAATATGAAAAAAGTCACAGCAACGATGACAGTATGCACAAGATACAAGCTCAAGCCAGGCAGAATCCCAGCATGAAATTGGGGAAACGATTAGCATCAGTGGCTGCTGGGAGAGGGAGTCAGTTTTCTTTAAGAGTGTGCTGTTGGACAGGTTGACCAGGATCCAGTGGATGGAACCACACCAGAGGGCATTTAAGGACAGGTTTGACTGTGGGATTTGACTTTTTCAGTGGATTCTAGGAGTCCAAATGGTGCAACTCAGAAGTTCAGGGAATGCTGGCAGTGTAGATCAATGACAGAGCATTCGGGGAATTCTTTGAAGTGACCAATGGACTAATGAGAGCTTAATTTTCCTCTTGTTAGGAATTACTACATAGTATGTCTTCTGGCAACTTCCCTGGAGAAGTCCGGTGTGCAGCGTGGGCATATCCTCACGCATGCACACTAGTGACCTCCTGCATCTCCATCTCCTCAGGAAGTAATAGTCAATGCTGTAATACATTGTGTGGCATTGTGTCATATCTTGTCCATCCCTACTTTTAAAATTTTATGTTTTATTCCTGCGTTTAAACTTTTTTCCTTTTTTATTGAATATTTTTGGATTTCCTACAATAGATATATGGATTGTATTTGGATCCCCTCCTGTATCTGCATCCTCTTACTCCCAAATTTCATATACATATATATATACATTTAGATATATGTACTATATATATATATATATATATATATGTAATCAGGTTTGTGTCCCTAAATGCCCTCTGGTATGGGTTCATTCACCGAAGCCTGGTTAACCTATCAAAAGTCTCCATCCTTAAATGAGATGGAATCTTCCTCTTCTAGCCACCAGGTAGGGTTGGGGTTTGTTACACACTTCCCCATGTTTACCCTGGGATTACGTCTGGCTTGAATTTAAGTAGGACTTGTGCATCCTGTCACCATTTCTGTGAGTTCATGAAAGTAACTGGAAAACTCTGTTTTCCTGTGGCCATCCATCACTCTGGCTCTTATAATCTTTCTGCAATGATCCCTGAGCCTTGGGAGACAGAAGTTTGATATAGGTGTCCTATTCAGTGATAAGCAGTCTGCAGCCTCTTATTCTCTGCACATTGGTAAGGTGAGGTTCTCTGTGTTAACCACAATCTGCTGTATAAGGAAGTTTCTCTGCTGAGAGTTGAGAGATATATTAATCAAGGCTGGTTCAGGAAAACTCCCAGATCTGGGCATCTACAAGGGTTCTAACAGAGCAGTGAGGGCTGGTTCAAGGAAGTGTCCATCCCTACTTTTAAAAACTCACTCTTGTGTCTCCAGACCTGTTCCTGTCCTGGTGCCACAACTTTAATCTTCTCAGAATCATTTCAAGAGGACTTGTGCTAAGACAGTTGTGAAAGTAGGTCAGAATGGGATTTGGAAATGGAATTGTTTACCTGAATTAGGGGACTTTGAACAGCTACACTTTTTCAAGTCTTTCTTGCTGGCATTAGCAACCCTTCCCATTTGGCTGAAGGAGATTAGCTTCCCCTTGCCTAAAAACCATTCAGTGTCCTCACTTGACATTGATAACTTGCAAGATAACATTCATTCTCAAGACTTGACCTCCACCACATCTCTTTGCCTCCAGGCCAACAAGTAGATTCAGATCTCAACCTTGACAAGGAAACAGTCTTTGCCCTGGGAGGAAATAAGTCACACAACAAAGGAATTATAGATCCCAACAAATGTGTATCAGAGAGACTAGGGAAAAACCACACATGGGAGTTTATTTGGAAGTTGCTGGGCCATGGGAAAATTTTGTACATTCACCTATACCTTAGGATTCAGTGCTCTGTCCAGCATATGAGGTACCATGTACTGGGATGGTTTCTTGAAGTTGCATGTGACGATTTCTGTAGTATAGAATGGAGTAAAAGTCCCAGGGAGGTGAGACTGCTAGGATTGATTTGTAAGAATGAGTAACCCAAGATCTGACCTCCCCTAGACAGTCCTTCCCTAAAGTGGCAAGGACTATACTTACAAGAGGATGACTGGCATTTTTTAGAAGCTCAGTGGATGGTTGCCCTATGTAGGCCAAGGTTAGTGGCAGAAGGTGATGTCATAGAAGTGGACTTTCCAGTACTGATGGAGATGCCAGGCTTCTGAAATGGCAGGTTTCAGCTCTTCATTGTTAAAAAGCCATGCGAATGTAATTCTATATTGGGCTGCAAGGCAGAGGCAGCCTGGTTTACAGATGGACCTGTGTGTTATGCTGATACTAATTAGAAGGATAGTATAGAGAGCTTCCTCAAGTGGGTGGAGTTTTGGGCTGTATATCTGATTGGTGCTTCCAGTTTGCCTTGATGATGAGGGTCATTCCAAGGAAGTGTGGGGAAGCAAGGTGGATGAACTTTTCTGAGCATTCCAAAGCTGTGATTTTTCAAAGGGTAACCTCAAATAGTGAAGACTGTCACAAGATAGCATTTTGTGAAGCTATTATTAATCTCCTCTTACAGGAAGCCCTGTTCTTGTTCAGCTGGCTCATGAACAAGATGGGTAAAGAGGCAGAATGAAAGTTATACCTGGATTCAGGCCACAGATACTGCTGGGTTCCCAGCTCCCAACAGCAGAAGCTGACACTGGTCCTGTCCATTCATCCTTTCCTTGGACAAAGCAGCCAGTGACCTAGTGGTATGTTGATTGCATTTGGATCCTTTCTCTCATGGAAAGGGCAGAGTCCGTCTTTATTGGACTAGGTATTTACACTGGGTTTGGATTTTCCTTTTCTACTAAGAACTTTCCCTTCTTATAAACCATATGTGGACTTACAATTTACCTTGTTATATGTCACAGTATTCCACATTGCTATTTCTTAGTAATGCTTTTTTTTTTTTTTTTTGGTTTTTCTGAGACGGGGTCTCCCTGTAGCCCCAGCTGTTCTGGGGCTAGGTAGACCAGGCTGTCCTTGAACTCACAGAGATCCACCTGCCTCTGCCTCCCAAGTGCTGGGTGTGTGCCACCATGCCCGGCTAGTAATGCATTTTATAGTGCATAAAATATAGTAGAACTATTGCATATCCTTTATAGAGGGCTCTGTCCTCTATTAGATCCTGGGGCAGTAAGCCACAATTTCACCTGCTCTCTGTGATGTCTTCAGGAGGATGTCTTTTCCTGCTTTTGCTCACACTTGCTAGTTTCATTGTGTGATAGGACTCGTCCAAATTATACGGACATCATAATACTAAAATCCAGCTGCTGCTCACGCAGCACCTTTCCCCCTTTCAGAGATACAGACAGGCACTCAACTGGGATGCTGTAAGTTCCTAGATAGCAGAGATCATATGTCAGGATTTCGCACCTGGGAAATGAGTTACCAGCAGAGGGGTATTGATGCTATTGGTGCCTTACATATCTTACTTCCCACTTTCTTCTCTGCCTCCTGCCTGGGAAGCAACCTGGTTGCAGACTCCTGCTGTAAACCTCCCCCCAAAACTGAACTCAAATCATCCTATTGCCCAATCACTAGAGAATGGAATTATCTATTCTAGATATTTGAAAATAAACACATCTTTTACCAACGTTAAAAATCTAAAACTTGCTCTGCTTCCCTGGGCTGCACAACCCGCCAGCCTCTCTCCAGGGTAAGTCCATCGTGCCCTCCCGCCTTGACTCCCACAGCCTCATTCACCATCCCATCTCCCCTACTTGTCTCTCCTCCTAGCCTGGGTACTGTCCCATTCCTTGTCTTGGCACCCCAGACACCGGGGATGTCTTCCTGATCCTTTGCATCCAGACCAACCCAGTTCCTTCTCGGTCCCCAGGAGCATCTCTGGGCTTGGTCCTGCCCTCACCATCCTCTGCTTCCCTGGGCTACAAAACCTGCCAGCCTCTCTCCCAGGAAGCCCTCTGGGCCTGGGCCGGGCCTCACCTCCCTCTGCTTCCCTAGGCTGCACAGCCCGACAGCCTCTTTCCTGGACATTGGGGCTGACCTCTCGGCCCTGGGCCACCACTGCTTCCTGATTCCTTGCATCCAGACGGACCCAGTTCCTTCTTGAGGTCCCCAGGAGCCCTCTGGACCTGGTCCCACCCTCACCTCCCTCTGCTTCCCTGGGCTGCACAACCCCACAGCCTCTTTCCTGGACACCAGAGCTGACTTCTCGGCTTCCTGATCCTTTGCATGGAGACCAACCCAGTTCCTCCCTGCAGTCCCCAGGAGTCCTTGGGGCCTCTTCCCACCCCCTCTCCCTTTGCATTTCTGGGTGACAAGGCCACCAGCTGCCCGAGACCAGCATCTTTCCTGGGCCCTGCTCCCAGGCCAGTCCGATCCCCAGATTCCTGAGGACAACATCTTTCCTGGAGGGATCCAGACCTTAGGAGAAAGACTGAGAGCATCTGATCCTCATCTGACTTGGGCCTCTGTGGGAACTCCTGAAGACAAAAGCAATCTGGTCACTCCAACATAAAATAAAAAGAGAGAACCAGAAGCTTAGACAAACCAGCTTTTCATGCCCAAAAAGTAAACCACAAAGG
>NW_008337446.1:209985-211993 GCF_000622305.1 Nannospalax galili
CCTAAACTCAAAGTCCTGAGTGTCACACAAGAATCAGAAACTGCAAAAGAAATTCACATGTCAAAATCATAGAGAAAAATAATAACATGAAAAACCAAAATAACACATCACCACCAAATACCAATACTCTTCTAGAGGAGTACAATGAGAACCCCCTAGAGATAATGCAAGACATGGAACTCAAAAGAACAATTACAAACATGCAAAATAATTCAGTGAATTTAAAGGACACATCGAGGAAGAAATCAGAAAACTGAAAAAAGATAGGGATAAACTTCTGAATGAATTCAGAAAAGAAATATTGGAGAATACTCAGACTGAAATGAAGAAGGAAGTGAAACACTCAATAAGCCAATTAGAAATGACAAGAGAAAGCCTCACCAACAGGATGAATGAGTATCAAGACTGGAAGATAAAGTGGACGAACTAGACCACTAAAACAAAGATTATGAAAAATTTAAGAAATAATAAGAATGGATTATGCAGGAATTGTGTGGCACCATAAAAAGACCAAACTTATGAATCATAGGGGCACATGCCTTTAATCCCAGCACTCGGGAGGCAGAGGCAGGCGAATCTGTGTGAGTTCAAGGCCAGCCTGGTCTACATAGTGAGTTCCAGGACAGCTCTGGCTACAGGGAGACCCTGTCTCAAAAAGACCAAAAAAAAAAAAGTAAGTACCTGAAGAAAGAACATTTGTTAAAGTTTTACATTAAAAACACTCAAGGGGCTGGAGAGATGGCTCAGCAATGTTACACATAAAGGAGAACACATTAGGATTACAGCTGACATTTCAGTGAAAACTATGAAAGCCAGAGGAGCCTGAACCAAAGTATTCCCAGTTCTAAATGACCACAGATGCCAACCCAGATTACTATGCCCAGCCAAAATGTCTATTATAGTCAATAGGAAAGAAAAATCTTCCAGGACATAAACAGGATGAAGGAATTCATGTTCACAAAGCCAGCCCTTCAGTGAGTTCTGGAAGCAATACAAGGAGCTGAAGAAAGGAATGACTATACCCAAGGGGTTGCGTAAAGAAATTCAATGAAGGTATAACTGTGGAAAAGTACAGCTATATCAAGAATGTGAACAGAAATAAAAATGACAGGATTCAATACACATCTTTCATTAATAACTTTAAATATTAATGGACTGAACTCCCCAGTCAAAAGAAACAGACTAGGTGAATGGATCAAGAAAAAAACCCCATCTTTTTATTGTCTGCAAGAAACTCATCTCACTTTCAAGGACAGGCACTATCTTAAGGGGAAAGGACGGAAAAAAATATACCAAGCACATGGGACTAAGAAAAAAAGCAGGCATTGCAATTCTAATATCTGAAAAAACAGACTTTAAACTAAAACTAATCAGAAGACAAAAAGAGGGCCACTTCATTCTGATCAAAGGAACAATAAACAAAGAAGATATTACAATCATGAACACATATTCACCAAACTCTGATGCACCCAACTTCATAAAAACAATACTACAGGACTTTAAGACCCAGATTAATCCCAACTCATTAATAGTAAGGGACTTCAATACCCCACTGTCTCCATTAGATAGGTCAACAGGGCAGAGAGTTAACAGAGAGACATCTGAATTAAACAATACCATATATCAAATGGACCTAACAGACATCTACTGAGTATTCCAGCTAAGCACTAAAGGACATATTTTCTATTCAGCGCCCCATGGAACTGTCTCCAAAATAGACCATACTGGGGCACAAAACAAACCTCAACAAATGCAAAAAGATTGAAATAATTCCATGCGTTCTATCAGACCACAATGCAATAAAGCTTAAAATCAACAACGGAAGAAGCCCTAGTCACCACACGAACACATGGAGATTAAACACACACTCCTGAATGATGAATGGGTCAAAAGAGAAATTAAGAAAGAAATAAAAGTATTCCTGGAACTAAATGAAAAGAACAATACAACACAACAAAACCTCTGGGACACGCTGAAAGCTGTCGTTAGAGGGAAGTTTAGAGCTCTA
>NW_008337446.1:212890-214385 GCF_000622305.1 Nannospalax galili
ATCAGGAACCAAAAAAGCCAGTCCACTGCCTCCACTCCTCTTTAACATAGTGCTTGAAACTCTTGCAAGAGCAATAAGACAAGAGGAGGAAATTAAAGGAGTAATAAATGGAAGAGATCAAATTATCCCTTTTTGCAGATGATAAGATCTTATATCTAAGAGACGCCAAAAATTCCACCAGAAAACTCCTGGAAATTATTAACTCATTCAGTAAAGTGGCAGGTTACAACATTAATCTACAAAAGTCTGTAGCCTTTCTATATACCAATAACAAGCAATCAGAGAAAGAGTACATGGAAACACTCCCCTTCACAAACTCTGTAAGAAAATAAAACATCTCAGAATAAACCTGACCAAAGACATTAAAGACTTCTACGATGAAAATTTTAAATCTTTAAAGAAAGACATTGAGGAAAATATCAGAAGATGGAAGGACCTCCCATTACTCATGGATTGGTAGAATATTGTGAAAATGACTATCTTACCAAAAGCCATTTCTAGATTCAATGGAACGTCAATCAAAATCCCTATGACATTTTTCACAGAATTGGAAAAAAAACATCCTAAGATTCATACGGAAGCACAAAAGACCTCGGATAGCCAAAGCAACCCTGAGCATTAAGAGCAATGCTGGGGGGATTGCTATACCAGATATTAAACTGTGTTACAGAGCTATAGTCATAAAAATAACATGGTAGTGGCACAAAAATAGACCCATAGATCAATGGAACAAAATTAAAGACCCAAATATGAGTACATGCAATTTCAGCCACCTGATATTTGACAAAGGAGCCAAGAACATTAACTGGAGGAAAGACAGCATGTTCAACAAATGGTTCTGGCAAAACTGGATCTCCACCTGCAGAAGAATGAAACTACACCCCTATCTTTCACTTTACACAAAAGTCAACACCAAATGGATCAAAGACCTCAATGTGAAGCCTGAAACTCCAAAAGTGTTAGAAGAAAACATTGGCAATAACCTACAAGATATAAGTGTAGGAAAGGATTTTCTAAACCAGACATCAATTGCTCAGGAAACAAGGTCAAGAATCAACAAATGGGATCTCATTAAACTAAAAAGCTTCTGTACATCAAAGGAGGCAAACAGAAAACCCACAGAATGGGAGAAAATCTTCACCAGCTACTCGTCTTACAGAGGTTTAATATCCAGAGTATATAACAAACTAAAAAAACATATAATCAAGACAAGAAGTAATCCAATTAAAATATGAGCTAAGGAGCTGAACAGAGAGTTCTCAAAAGAAGAAATAAAGATGGCTAAGAAGCATCTTAAAAGGTGTTCAACATCACTAGTAATTAGGGAAATGTGAATTAAAACCATTTTAACCCCTGTCAGACTGGCTAAGATCAAGAGAGCAAATAATACCAAATGTTGGAGAGGATGTGGGGAAAGGGGAAATCTCATCCACTGCTGGTGGGACTGCAAACTTGTTCAACCCCTATGGAAAGCACTGTGGAGAACTCTTACAAA